>NC_089597.1:64381907-64695788 GCF_019320115.1 Miscanthus floridulus | reverse complement strand
GTAGAAGATTTAGAAGAACATAATACTTATCTGCATGAGGAAGTTCATAGGCTTAGCAATCTACTAAATCCGAATCATGAGCCTCAAGCTGATGCCATGGACCCCGGTGTCATCCTTGCCGATGATGATGAACCAGGAGAGGAAGAGGAAGAAGATCCTGAAGAATTAGTAATGATCGATGAAAGTGATGATGAAGGCGGTAATAATTCCGGAATGGATACCGAGCCTGAAGTTTGAAGAAATTGAGGAAAAGAGTAGAGTTGTATAATAGTAGCTCTAGTTAAGTTATGTAGTTTTGTTTTCGTACTCGTGGGTTTGTTTGTACATTAGTAAACTCTATGTAATGTGTCTAGAGTAAGCTTTGGTACGATTCAATAAAGACATGTGAATAAAGTTTGGTTTGTTATGAGCAGATGCGTCGTACGCGGGGTTCGTTTATTCCGAGAACTTCACAAGATGAGGACGGTATTCCAGATCCACCACTAGTTCCAACAAATTTAGCTAATGCTATAACCGCACTTGTCAATGTGACGGCTGAAAATTCTTGTTTGCTTCATGAGATGGCTCAGAGTAATCAAAATCAGATGTACAGAAACCGTGGACGCCACCATAACAGACAGGAGGCTACATATGTCGATTTCACAGACACAAGACCCCCGGTGTTCACCAAGGCAGATGAACCATTGGAGGCTGATGACTGGCTTCGAACCATGGAGCAGAAATTTGACCTTATTCCATGCACGGAGTATTAGAAACCTGCGTTTGCCGCCTAGCAACTTAGAGGAGCAGCAAGTGCTTGGTGGGCAAACTTAGTGGCTATGCAACTAGCTAGCATTCCAATAACTTGGGCTGAGTTCCGTACAGCCTTCAGAGCCCATTATATCCCTAAAGGAGTGATGGCTATGAAGCTAGATGAATTCCTTGCTTTAAAACAAGGAGATCAAACCGTGATGCAGTATGTGGGAAGATTTAATCATCTGTCCCAATATGCATCCGAACATGTCAATACTGATGCCAAGAAGAAGAAGTGGTTTATGAGAGGCCTGAATACCAAGTTGCAGACTATGATGACCACTTGCACCAATGTTACTTATCTTGAGGCAGTAAATATTGCAATTGCTTCAGAGTCAAAGTATTGGCAGCATAAGGAGCTTAAAAAGAAAAAGAGTGTGCCTGTCCGGATCTTTTGGGGGAAATCAGAAGAGGCAGAGGGTGATTTATCATCCAGTACATCATAATCGTCCTCCTTATCATCCGCCGCAGTTCCAAGCTGGGCAACAGTCAAATGTTCGTCCTGCTATAACCTATCCGAATTCACAGTCAACCAATGCTTCTGGTGGTAATGCTCCAACGTCCCAGGGTCACAACTACCCATGTTACAATTGTGGAAGGACTGGTCATTTCTCCATGGAATGTCCATATCCTAGGCAGGCTAATCAAAATTATCAGAGGGCCCCTGCCAATCAACAACAGGGTCAGGCACCAAACAAGAACCCCAATCAGAATGCTCAGAAGGGCAAAGATGAGAGGAAGACAGGACGGGTGTTCTATATTCAAGCTAGAGAAATTCCGGAGGGGGAGCCAGTGATGATGGGTATGTTTCCTATTGCCAATCACCCTGCAGTTATACTTTTTAATTCTGGCGCATCACATTCATTCATCAATAGAACATTTGTTGTGAAGCATGAAATTTCAATTGGGGCAACAAAGGAAAGTTTCTTTATACAGACGCCTGGGGGACGTCTGTGTACTAAGGGAATGGTATACCAGGTACCCGTAAACCTGGGTGGGCATATTTTTTCCACTACCATGATTATCCTTAAGGATCAGGATATAGATGTAATCTTGGGAATGAATTGGATGTATCAGCATAAGGCTGTTATAGATGCTTTGAATAGGACCTTAAGGGTGAGTTTGCCTGATAGTAATTCTCAACTTCTCATCCAACTTCCAACCCTAAGAAGATCAGTGGGCAAGATTTGTACAACTGCTATCAAAGAGATTAGAGATATTCTGGTAGTGTGTGAATTCCCGGATGTGTTTCCTGAAGATTTACCCGGTCTACCACCTGATAGGGATGTACAGTTTAATATAGAGTTACAACCTGGAACAGCTCTGATTTCTCGGAGAGCTTATAGGATGCCACCTAAGGAATTGGCCAAGTTGAAGACTCAGTTACAAGAATTGATTGAGAAAGGGTTTATCCAACCTAGTTCCTCACCTTAGGGATGTCCGGCAATTTTTGTGAAAAAGAAAGATGAGACCCTGAGGTTATGTGTTGACTATCGTCCATTGAATGAAGTGACCATCAAGAATAAGTATCCACTACCTCGGATAGATCTGCTTTTTGATCAATTAGCCGGAGCCAAAGTTTTCTCCAAGATAGATTTGAGATCAGGATATCACCAAATCAAGATAAAGCCTGAAGATATTCCCAAAACAGTATTTACCACAAGATATGGATTATATGAATACTTGGTGATGTCTTTTGGTTTGACAAATGCTCCAGCTCATTTCATGTATCTAATGAACTCAGTATTCATGCCTGAGCTAGACAAGTTTGTAGTGGTGTTTATTGATGACATTTTAGTATATTCCAAGAATAAGAAAGAACATGCGGAACATCTCAGAATTGTTCTGACCCGTTTGAGAGAACATCAACTATATGCCAAGTTCTGCAAGTGTGATTTTTGGCTTAAGGAAGTACAATTTCTTGGACATGTCTTGTCAGCCGAAGGAGTTGCAGTTGATCCAAGCAAAGTGAAGGATGTGCTTGATTGGAAACCGCCAGCCACAGTTCATCAAGTTCGGAGTTTTTTGGGATTGGCGGGGTATTACCGTCGGTTTATTCTAGATTTCTCTAAAATATCAAAGTCCATAACTAAATTGTTGAAGAACCAAGTTAAGTTTGTCTGGTCATCTGATTGTGAGGAGGCTTTCCAGACTTTGAAGAGACTGTTAACCACTGCACCAGTATTAGCCCAACCTGATATCGAGAAGCCGTTTGATGTTTATTGTGATGCTTCAGGCATTGGTATTGGATGTGTGTTGATGCAAGAAGGCCGAGTTATTGCCTATGCATCCCGGCAACTTAAGCAACATGAAGAACACTATCCGACTCATGACTTAGAGTTAGCAGCTGTGGTTCATGCTCTGAAGATTTGGCGGCATTACCTACTTGGTAATACGTGCCATATGTATACAGACCACAAGAGCTTAAAGTATATCTTTACTCAGTCAGAGTTGAACATGCGACAAAGAAGATGGTTAGAACTAATTAAGGATTACGATTTGGAAGTACATTATCACCCTGGTAAAGCAAATGTAGTTGCAGATGCCCTCAGTCGCAAAAGTTATTGCAATTGTCTAACAGTGAGAACAATGGGTTTGAATTTATGTCAAGAAATGGAAAAGTTGAATGTAGAAGTAATTCAACAAGGAAGTTTGACCAACATAATTGTTGAAGCCACTATTCGAGATCAAGTTATTGCTGCTCAGAAGGAAAACAAGGGTATAGCCCATATCAAGGAAAGAGTCAAGAATGGAAAAGCGGAATGCTTTAGCATAGATGATGAAGATGTGTTGTGGTTCAAGGATCGCCTGGTGGTACCAAAAGTTCCTGAGTTGCGGCAGCCAATTCTAGATGAGGCACATGCTACTAGGTTATCTATCCATCCGAGAAGCAACAAGATGTACCATGACTTGAAGCAAAGATTCTGGTGGACTAAAATAAAAATAGAGATTGCTAGATATATAGCAAAGTGTGATACTTGTCAAAAGGTGAAAGCTATACATTTGAGGTCTGCTGGCGAATTACAACCATTACCTATTCCATCTTGGAAGTGGGAGGACATAAGTATGGACTTTATTGTTGGTCTACCCAAGACATCAAAGGGATTTGACTCAGTATAGGTTATTGTAGATCGACTCACTAAATTAGCACATTTTCTTCCAGTCAAGACAATATATCCTACAATCCAATATGCCAAGATGTATTTAGCAAGAATCATGAGTCTCCATGGAGTACCCAAGACTATAGTGTCAGATAGGGGTACACAGTTTGTCTCCAATTTTTGGAAACAATTGCATTCTTCATTGGGTACCAAACTTCTGTATAGTACAGCTTATCATCCGCAGACTGATGGACAGACTGAAAGAGTCAATCAAGTACTTGAAGATATGTTAAGGTGTTGTGTCCTTAACTATTCCAATAAGTGGGATGAATGCTTACCTTTGGCCGAGTTCTCATACAACAATAGTTATCAGGAAAGCATTAGAATGGCTCCATTTGAGGCACTCTATGGTCGTAGATGTAGAACATCATTGAGTTGGTCTAAGCTTGGAGAAAGAAGATTCTTTGGAGTTGACCTTGTGAAAGAAACAGGAGACAAGGTTAGGCAAATACAGAGTAATTTGAAGATAGCTCAGTCCCGCCAAAAGAGTTATGCGGATAGAAGATGGAGGCCATTGGTATTTAACAAAGGAGATTTTGTATATCTAAAAGTATCACCAATGAAGGGAGTTACCCGTTTTGGTGTTAAAGAAAAGTTGGCACCCCGATATATTGGACCATATCAAATTTTGGAGAGGTATGGAAAAGTGGCATATCGCTTGAAGTTACCTGAATATCTCACAGCTGTACATGATGTGTTCCATGTTTCTCAATTAAAGAAGTGTCTCCGAGTGCCTGAACAGAATGTTGAAGTTGAAGGAGTGGAACTAGAACCGGATTTAACTTATTCCGAATATCCTATCCAAGTGTTAGATCAGAAAGATCGTGTTACTCGAAGACAGACAATCAAGTTCTATAAAATACAATGGAATCAACATTCAGAAGAGGAAGCTACTTGGGAATCAGAAGATTACTTGTTAGAAAAGTTTCCAGAATTTCTAGCGTCAATATAGAATAAAGTAATATTAGTTGAGCTAGGTTGTGTTTTGTATAAGAGACCTTAGCTGTTTTATGGACAGATTTTGCATGTGTTCTTGCGACACATTTCCTTTTCCATTACTTACCCTATGGCTTTGAATCTCGGGGCGAGATTTCTTTTAGGGGGAAGGATTGTAACACCTCGGGTGTTTAAATATTAAAATCTGACATGTCATCATATGCATTGCAAAGCATTTGGCATTTGGTGAAAACTTTGATATGCATTTACTAAAATAAGTTTACATTTGTGTAATGAGTGTTGAATTGTATTGTTTGACTCAAGTTCAAAGTTTGTTTGGGTTTTGAATTTTTCGAGAAAACCCCGCTTTTCAACATTTAAATCCTACCCTAAAAATCCATTTCAAAATCTAAGCATATTTTGGGGTTTGGCCCAAAAGCAAAAGTGTAGAGCTTGACAAGTTAAGCAAAGTTTATTTTTAGAGTTTTTCAAGTTGTTTAGAAAAATTTTGAGTGATTCAAAAAGGCGTGATTCGTTAAATATCCCCTATTTGAATTTAAAAGATCATTTCAAAATCTAGACCGAATTAGGAGATGGTTATAAAAGCAAAGTTGTAGAACTTTTGATTTTGAACAACTTTTGTTTTTGGAGATTTTTGAGTTGTTATAAAAATTTGAGAGTAATTTGTGAAATTTGGCGAATAGCAATTCTGTAATTTCGATGAACAGTGTTCACCGCTTGCGCTACACCGCCGGCGAGCTTCGGCTTGCTTCTAGTCGCGCGTGTGGCCGTCTGGGCGTCACGCTGGCGAGGGAAATGGTTTCGCCGTGGCTTCCTTGAGCTTCCTGGCCATCCTTTATAACCAGAGCCGTCGCCGTTTGCCCCCGCTCCTTTCCTCTGTTTTCTAGTCACCACTACCGCAGCTCCGTCGAGCTTTTGCCGTCGAACCAGTGCCCACGCCATCGCAGCAAAGCATGTCCCAGGTCCACTAGTTCCTTGCATGTCCAGCAAACCAGTCCTTGTGGCTTGTCTTCACCAAAAACTCGCGGTGCGCGCTCTTCTTCCTCGCGGCCGGCAGCGTCCCCGTCGTGAGCGCTTCGCCGTGGCCAGAGCTCCACGGTATGCCTCTGCCCCTGCTGAGTCTTGCTTCATCTTCGCCACGATGCTGTGGTACTCCATGACCCATTGGTTTCTCGTTTTGACCACCACAGCTCCCGGAACATCGCCACCGACGACGATCAGCTCCGCCGTGCTTGCTCGGAACGTCGACCCACCTCTCCATTGCTCCTCCGGCCTTGTGCTCTACTCAGTCGCGTTTGGGGTGAGCTGCTGATGCTTCCTGAGCTATCCGTTTAAGCTTCACAAGGTCTTACACCGCCGGCATAGCGCTGCCGTGCCATCGCGTCCGCCATGGTCGGCGTAGTGCTCGGTTTGGTCCGTAATTGGTCGCGTTAGTGCCATAGATCGATGCGTTGTGACGTAGTGATCATGTTAGTACCCTTGCCATCACCGTTGGCCTCACCGTCAGGCGAGGAATCGCTGATCAGAGCCGTCGCTGCCATGGTCAACGTCGGAGGTTAGGGATGATAGGTGGGGTCGGGTTGTCAGTGACTCAGCGTTCAAATGGATTTTTCTATTTTTAGATTTGAATGAATAGTGTCTGTTTTTGTTATTTTTGTGTAGATTTATTTAAAGCTCCAAAAATTATGAAAATTTTTGTGTAACTTCTCTGTGATGTGTAGTATTTAAGAAAAATATGAAATAATGTTTTTCAGTAATTTTTGAATGTGATAAAAATTGCTCAATTTATTAATAAATGGATTTCTATGATTTTTCTAGGCTTATTTAATTGTCCAAAAATTATGAAATTTGTTTTGTCACTTACTTATCATGTAATGAACATTTACAAAAATTTTGAGCTCAATTAGAATAAGTTGATTTATTTCATAATTTTGAATTAAATAATTAATTCATAAAAGCAAATAGTAACCTTTAATGATTTAGGTTTTGTTTGAAATTTTGGATTGAGTGATGACCTTGGGTCATTAGTTGATGATGATCCTTGGCAATTGATGTATGTGTTATGAAAAAGATTTAGTTGTTTGACTTGCAACTGTACCGCGAAGGAAAGTTGTATTCAAATTATTAATTTTTGCATCCATCATCGAGCATCATGTTTCGTATTCCGCATCATGTTAAACATGGCATTGTTATTACGTGTAGTGAATGAAGGTGAAAACGTGGTAGTTAATCAAGCTATTGAGGAGGTTAATCCGTCTGTTGAGGTCGGATCGAATACTTGTGTAACGTCGCAGGAATCGAACTTTTCCGTCAACGAAGGCAAGCCCCGGATGCATACAACCCTACCTTGTGTTTTACAAATTAATTTCGCTTTTGCTTTCCGTTACTGCATTAAGTGATTAGGAGTTAAGTAAAAGCCTAATTGGTGCATTACCACCCTTGTTATTCCATGTTTACCATATTACCAGTTTTAAACTCGTATATGCCTAGTTTTGCTTAGCTATGCGTACAACGATGAAAGTCGGGTGACTAACTGCCACCTGCAAGTTTTAAACGGAACATTGGTTAACTATGTTAGCATGTGATATGGGAATGTGGAGTAATAAATCTAGACCGGATGGACTCGGTGAGTGTGAGCCACCTGACATGGAGGTCTTGTGAGCAGGGTCTTTCCGCCTGTGTCGATTAAGGCACGTCCGTTGTTGAATTGCACGAGGCGAGAATTTGTAGTACTAACCACATACTCCGGTAAGCCTTTACTCGGCTATTCTATTATGAGAATGGCTACTCGCGCACTAGGAGTAGAGAGATGGCGGGAATATCATGTACCCACGTGGCCATGAGCTGGAATGGTGGAGTACTGTATTCTCGGGTGGCGCGGACCCATTTTTGTTTTAGAGGATCCGAGGGTAGGTTGATATATGTGAGTCGGGGACCTGCATATGTCGTGTGGTCTGGAATCCCCAACTGGGTTGTTTAATCGGTTCGAATCGTCGTTGCTCCTCGGTTATGGAGACTCAACTCACTATTCATCATCGTAGTATTAATAACTAGAACTTGAATAAGGCTTGTGAAGGTGTTGGATATGAAGTTTCATGATTGCAGTGCGGATCATGTCAGCTTTGTATATAATTCTTAAGAAGTTTTCTTTATAAAGAATGTTGTTAAAAGAGCTTTTATGCAAAAGAACTTTGATCATTGTTAAAGCTATACCTTGAATCCCTGAGCCTGCATTCCTAAGTTATCAGTTAATATTTCGGTTAAGTCTTGTTGAGTACTTTTGTACTCAGGGTTCAGTTGACCCTTGTTGCAGGTGAGCCTCATGAGCAAATCTGTTTTGGATCGTGCTGCATGACTATTGTTCGTTCTGACGATGAGAAGTAAATGTGTGATCCTTGGGCAGGATGTTTATTTTGTGTGTTATGTATATATTAATTATGCCACTCCACTACTACTATGGTTTGTAATAATTATCGAACTTAGTTTGTAAGGTTTGAAACAACTAGTTTGTAAACTATGTTACCGTAAGACTTCCGCTGATTTTACTCTGGTGTCGATATTTGAATAAATGTTGTAATACTGCAATAACTCTGTAACGTGATCCAGCTCGAAAATCGTGGATGATTTGGGGTTCCCCGAGGACACCCGATAGTCTTTTTAAGTTCATGGAAACATATGCATAGATGTCAAAGGTCGTCGGACTGTGACAGGTGCATGTGGGCCCTATAACTTAGGAGGTTCTACCACACTCATAACTTATAATATAAGCCCACAAGGATGTGAGCCTACTACATGGATATAGACTCAAGAAGGCTAGCAAGCAATGGTGCAACACAACAACCAACATAGTCTAGAAGTCCATACGCTACTGAGTCACATCCTTGTAGAACGATCTATTTGTGTAGACTCACCTATCACATTACTGGACTTTCCATTCAATTCATCCTTCTCATGGTCGTGGCATCATGGTGTCGCATTCACACCTCACAGCCTATAGGCGTGTGTCCACCGATGGACCTAGGGCCTAGCGACCCATGGGCCTTCGCTTAGGCTCATCAACGTTTGACTCCACTAAATTTAATTAGTGTGTAGCCCATGTATAGGGGAATTAGGCATACTTAGTTGTTTATCCCACTAAACCGCCCCAGGCTCCCAAAAAACTTCCTACACACATGGATTTGTTCAAGCCTACAAGGTACACCAAATCTAAAAAATTGCACTTGCTTGAGTAACTTATCTGGCATTCCATTCATAAACCTGGTAGTCCAATGGTGGATAAAAACATCTTGAATTTCATTTGGTATATTAACTCCTACAAACTTATGCTAGTTCTTCCTATCGCCACAACATAAGTGGAAAGGTGTTTTTCAGCTGTGAAAATTGTGAAGATAGAATAGAACTGTCGATGTTTGACCACCGATAGCATGCCACGGGGGTCCCCAGGGCAGTATGTTCAAGCTTTAGTGTATGCAGAACTTGACGGTTAATGTAAGAGACAGTCAATTTATCCTGGTTTGGACCCTCGATCTTTGATCAAGTAATAGCCCTACGTCCAGTCGGTCGTTAGTCCTTTGCGTTGGATTGATTGTGAAGTGTTGTGTTGTACAATTGTTCTCTGAACTCCCGATCCAAGGAGCCCTGTCCTCCTTTATATAGTCAGGAGGCCAGAGTCCTAGTCGGTTTACAATAAGAGTTCCTAGTAGGATTATAGAGTAATACTGCTACTAAGATTACAGGAGAAGAATCCTAATTAGACTAGGTCTTCTCCCTTCCTTGCGGAGTATCCCATGGGTCCCACATCGACAAGCCCTCGAGCACTTCATGGTTGAGTTCTGGAAGCCTCGTCTTGTTCCTTCAAGTCTCGTCGAGCAGGAACAAGCGTCGTCCGAGTGCTTTCTTGAGCGAAACCGTGTAGCGCTTCATGAGATCTTTGCGTGGTGTGTACTTTTTTAAAGAAAAAAGTACTCCCTATTTGGATGTAGCCCCCGAGCCTCTTGCTGTTTGGAACAAGGAGCTTTGAGGGTCTTTTCTTGAAATCCTCCTGATTCTTCGTCGAAAGGTTTCCGAGCATATACCCGTCCTTTTTGTTGAAAAGAGCTCGGATTTAGCTATGTCCGGGTTCTTTTTGTTGAAAAGAGCTCGGATATAGCTATGTCCGGGTTCTTTTTATCTTGTGGCCTTGAAGTCATCTGTCTTAAAGAAGTCTTCTGAGTGACGTGCGCTTTTTTGAAAAAATGGCACTCACTGAGTGTAGCCCCCGAGCCTCTTGCTATTTGGAACAAAAAGTTGGAGGGTCTTGAATCTGAGTTGAAAAGAGCTCGGATATAGCTATGTCCGGGTTCTTTTTATCTTGTGGCCTTGAAGTCGTTTGTCTTGAAGAAGTCTTCTGAGTGATGTGTGCTTTTTTGAAAAAAGCGCACTCACTGAGTGTAGCCCCCGAGCCTCTTGCTATTTGGAACAAAAAGTTGGAGGGTCTTGAATCTGAGTTGTTCGAAAGAACTGTATATCTTTCCTTTTGCAGCCCCTGGGCGTATATTCCGGGTTATTTTGTTCAGGAAGAACTCGGATGCGAGGTCTTGGCGTATTCTTTGATAGTCTGCTGTTGTCAGATGTAGTTGTATGGTGGTGGTTGAGTTTGAATGCCTTTTGTTCACGAGTTGTACTGTGTTGGTATATTCTTCCGAATATGCTCGTCTTTGAGTACTGTTCCCTTTCGCCTGAGTCTTCCATTATTGAGTCATGTCTTTTCACTGTGTCCTTTGTTAGGCTTATTTCATTGGTACTCCTAGTCCATGTGCACCGCTCCTTTGATCTATAAATACCCTCCCGGAGTGCTTGTTTTCATCCATTGAACATTCTGTTGAAACCTTCGTGGTCATGAATATGGTAGTTTGTGAAGTAGAGCAGCCCCCAGGCATGTTTTGTAGTTCCTAGTGTGTCTTATCGTAGCTAGAGGAAGTCTTGTGATAGGGATTAGAGGTAGGCTAATCCTGCAGCAGCATTGTACCAGGATGTACGTGGCGGTAGTTGGAGGAAGTCTTGTGATGTGGGCTTTGTTCCTTCATCTGGCAGTTCTGGGTTGATCCTCGTCACCTGTCCTGAGACTGTCCGGTGCAGATCAATACCATATCCAGCATCACATCGGTCTTGGGTAGACAGATGCCTGCCAGCCTTCTCTGCTCCATGTTGTCCTGCCGTGCTGCTGATTTCCACCTTGGATGCACTGCGTCCATCCTTTGAAGAAAATAGTGTAGCCGATGGCGGTTTGTCCTTCGAGTAGCAATTTGGGACACGTAGTTGTTCTAGAGCCTAGCTATGTCCATGTTCCTCTTTGCTACTTTGCTTTTCATGGTACCGAGTTCGTTGGGTCTTGTAAGATTTGTAATCTTCTATTTTTGGAGTCGCTTATAATGGAACGAATCCTGTCTTCTGAGTTGTCATTTACTTTTTTGCTGTAATCCCTATTGTTCATGAGGTTCCTGAGTTCTTTCCATAATAACCGAGTTCTTATGTTCCTTGTGAGGTAGCCCTTCTTTTCTTCATGGTTGTCGGGTTGTTTTTTGCAGTAATCTGATAACTCTGCCGTAGTGCTGGATGGATATGTCTAAAATCTGCCTGTTGAATTGTACCGTTGTGTGATTTGTGCCCTCCGTCATTATAGCTGTGTTAGTAAATGGACCGTTGCATTCTCACATGGTGCTTTAACGGGCCTGGTGGGCCATTTTTATTGCTGTAAAATCTATTTAAAGACCCTTCATCTTCTTTTTCCTTACTGCCCTTCTCTTGCCTTGAAACCCTAGCTTTCAGAAATCCACCGTCGCCATTGCCGCCGCTATCTTAGCGCCGCCATCCACGCTTTCTCTTTCCCTAGTTGCTTTTTTGCCTCCTTTAGTACATGGGTAAGAAGAAGGCCGCAAGCAAGTCCCAGTCACCTTCATAGACGAGGAATCATCACTCTCTGTGATTGAAAACCAAGAGTTCGTGGCCATGAGGGCTACCCAGAAGGCTTGGCCGGCGCCGATGACGACCGAAGACTAGCTTCAAGAACTTGTCAGCGATGGTTTGATCCAGAGCAAGGCCATTGCTGAATGGAGAGTTCTAGGCGAGCATCGGGTCCCTGCTCCAGGTCCTGGTGAGATCGTTCTTTTCATCTCCTTCATTCATGTGCTAGACTTTGCCTTCCTGCCTCCGCCTTTCTTCATCAATTTCTCAACTATTTTGGGATTTGCCTGAATCATCTTGCTCCCAATGCAGTTCTTCACCTTTCTGTCTTTGTTCATCTTTGCGAAACTTTCCTTGGAATTCCCTCTTCTCTTTCTCTCTTTCGCTACTTCTTTCGTCTGAAACCCCAACCCCAGCCGTGAAGACACCAGTGTTCTTGGTGGCTACGGGATTCAATTTTGCCAGGGTCTTAAGAGCAAGTTCTTTGACTATGACCTGGTCGATTCTGTGAGGGATTGGCGTGCCGACTGGTTTTATGCCGCCAATCTGATTCCTTCTCTTGTTCACTCTGGATCTGGTCCCTTGGTTAATGACCGATGGGATAAGAACCCCATGACGACTGCTGAGGTTTAGGCAATCCAGCCATTTCTTGATAGGATAAGTATTCTGAAACAGCAGGGCTTGACTAGTTTCGGTATTGTTTCGAGCTTTCTTTGTCGCCGAGTTCAGCCTCTGAAGGAGTGAGAGCACCTAGGCTTCGAGTACTCTAGGGCTGAGGATCCTTCATGCATGGTCCTAGCCCTTGAGTTGACCGACGAGGAGGTACTCGAGCGTCTCCAGAAGATGCTGAAAGGAGTAAGCGTTGTCCCACTTACTGTCTCCGAGTTCTCTGCCAACAACCCGCCTCCAGCTGTAAGTCATTTTCTCTTTGTTCGGGTACTTTCTGTATTTTTGTTGTATCCATTTCTACTTAATTTTTCCTTGTCTTGTTGTTTTGTTCTTTTCATAGGAATTCAGGTGCAACTTTTTTGACCTAATCCCTCTTGATGTCCTCTCTGCCATGGTGAATACTGGGGAGAACCTTGCTGGGGCTTCCGTAACCAGTAAGTTCCCAATCGCCATAGTGTTTCCTGGAGTTTCTTCTAGATTTGTTGATGTATATGAAGAATATGTTCCTCGTCCAGTCCCTCGAGGTCCTCATAGTGTCTCAAAGAGGGGGCGAACGGATGGTTCTTCATCTAGTCTGCCTGCTTCCAAGAAGTCTCGCAAGCCAAGTACTCGTCCAAGGTACTCCAGCTGTAGCTAGCATGCTCTTAGGTGAGCATATTAATACTCTCTATCCCTTTGTTTTCTTATTTTTATCTTGAACCAAGTACTTTTGTTCTTTTTTCAGTGGGTGCCCTGGTGGCCTTGGTCGAGACCAAGGAGGAAGAGGATGACGAAAGTACCCCTTATCATGCGGCGGTGAGTTGTTTTCATATTCTCCTGCCAGTTGAATTCCTCCTCTTTGCTCTGACTTTAGTCTTGATCTTTTTGTAGTAATCGGACATCAGGGTATGGGTTCTTCTGAGGCTCCTATGTCGGTTTCTTTAGTAGCTCTGGTGTTGAGTTCTTCGGTAGCTCTGGTACCGAGTTCTTCCGTAGCTCTGGTGTTGAGTTCTTCCGGGCTCCGGTACCGGCTTCTTCCGGGGCTCCGGTACCGGCTATACCGCTGCTACCGCTAAGTGGCGGGGACTGTTTTTGCCATGTCGTGGTTCCCCCTACTGAGGTCTTCTTTTTGTTTTGCGAAGAAGAAGATAGCTGGGTGAGTGGATTCTAGTTTCATCTCTTTGCTTCTGTTTTCCTTTTCTCTTGTTCTCATTGGCGAGTTCTTTTATCAACTTTCAGGCCTTCGTCTTCTCTCATCCCCCCATCGACTTCTTCTTAGCCCTCTGTTGTGCCATCGAGTACTGAGCCTCAGGACTCATAGCACACTGTTAGTGAAGTGGTTGTGGGGGCGACAAGGCTTTTTGGCGATGATGCCGCTGCTGACTTGGTTGCCCCGGAGGTGACCGTGGCCATTGCGGCGGGTCCTTCTGAGGGATTGGCCTTGGCTTCCTAGGGAGATTGCTTTGGTCGTGCCTTCTTCGCCTCGGCTGGCTTCTCCTTCTCCTTCTCTTGCCTCTGGTGGTCCGCCCTTTGCCGATGATGTGGTGCAGCAGTTTGATGCCACTCATCGGCTATCAGAGTTAACTGCTGCCTAGGGAAGCTTATCTTCCCTTGCGACTTCTTTTGGAGAAAAGCTCTAGGTAAGTTTTTTTCGCCGTTCCTTCTTTGGATGTTCGCTTTTCTTCTGTCCTCATTCCTTGTTTTTCTTTATCTCTTCTTGCTCAGTCCTTCTCTCATGATCATACCGGCTTCTTTTTCTTGTCTGAAAACGAGAAAAGTTGTCTTTCGAAGTGAGCGCCCTGAAAGCTGATCTTGACCTCCTCCGGGCCGAGATGGAGGCTGAGCGTCAAACGCATCAGGAGGAGGAAAAATCTCTTCATGCCCGGGTTGTTGAGACCGAGAAGCAGAGGGATGCTGCTTTCTAGGAGGCTCAAAAGAATTCAGAGGCCGTGAAGAACTTGGAGGCCGTGAAGAAAGAGTGCAACAATATTGCGGGTTCTTTTTGTTTCCTTCTGCATTCAAACTCTCCTTTCTGCTGACTTGTTGTTTGTTGCCTTGTCCAGCTCTCCGAGTTGAAAAGCAGAAACTCTTGGAGGGCATTGATGAAATGAAGACTCTTGTTCGTACGAGTCACAACAAGGCTGAGGAGGTAATTACTCATGCTGAGGAGGAACTTGCGCTTGCTAAGTTGATTAGACGTGGAGCTAATAGAGATCTTGTGCAGGCCCAAAAAACTATTGAAGACTTATCTAGCAAGTTAGCGACGGCTACTGAAAACTAGAAAGCTTTGTGGAAATCCTTTCGTTCAGTAGCCGATGTTCTCCGAACTCCAGCGGATGATGGGCAATCTTGGGCTCAGTTGATTCCTCGAATTCCGACTCATTTCCAAGAGTTCATGAAGAGGTGTGCCCAACTATGTACCAAGAATGTCCTGGCCCAAGTCCAAGTTCTTGCTCCAAGCAGCTCCTTTGTCCAAGATAGCAGAGGAGGCTGACAGTCAAGAATACATTGACGCCATTGAGAGGATGGAGCCTGAGGTTGAAGACTTAGCTAGTAGAATAGTAGATAATCTTAATATTGTTATCTCTCCTCCTGATGATGAGGCTTGATGTATTTGACCTTTATGCCCGTGCCTTGTAATATGGCATTATGCTTCTTTTGAATGAAGATTTTTGTTGATGTCTTCTCTGCCTGGATGCCTTTTATTCCTTGGATGATTTGTCTAATTGGTCAGAGTTACTTGACCTACCGAGTACTTTGTCTTGCTTTCGTCTTTGCCTTGTAAACAACTCTGCACGCTATTTTGACAAGCTTTCTTGATTTGTCGAGTACTTTTCTGTCCCATGTAAACAACTCGTTATATATATAGATCTTTGTGCTAACAACCTTTCTTGATCTATCGAGTGCTTGTCTGGCCTTCTTCTGTGCCATGTAAACAACTCATTATATGTAGGTCTTTGTGTTCTTGGGTATCTCCTAGTGTAGCCCCCAAGCCTCTTGCTATTTGGGACAAGTAGCTGGAGGGTCTTGTCTTGAAATTGCTCTAGTCTATGCCCAGGCTTAGTTTCAGTCATTTTGCTTTTTGTTTCGGGTGTTAGCTCGTTAGCTACCCTCATCGGCGGGCTCAAGCGTTTTTTTCAGCTATTTTGCTCTCGGCCGGGATGCTCAGGCGTCTTTTCAGCCATTTTGCATTTTTTTCGGGTGTTAGCTTGTTAGCTACCCTCATCAGTGGGCTCAAGCGTCTTTTAGCTATTTTGCTCTCGGCCAGGATGCTCAGGCGTATTTTCAGCCATTTTGCATCTTATTTCGGGTGTTAGCTTGTTAGCTACCCTCATCGGCGGGCTCAAGCGTCTTTTCAGCTATTTTTCTCTCGGTCGGGATGCTCAGGCGTATTTTTAGCCATTTTGCATTTTATTTCGGGTGTTAGCTTGTTCGCTGCCCTCATCGGTGTGCTCAAGCATCTTTTCAGCTATTTTGCTCTCGGCCAGGGATGCTCAGGCGTATTTTCAGCCATTTTGCATTTTATTTTGGGTGTTAGCTTGTTAGCTACCCTCATCGGCGGGCTCAAGCGTCTTTTCAGCTATTTTTCTCTCGGCCGGGATGCTCAGGCATATTTTTAGCCATTTTGCATTTTATTTCAGTTGTTAGCTTGTTCGCTGCCCTCATCGGCGTGCTCAAGCATCTTTTCAGCTATTTTGCTCTCGGCCGGGATGCTCAGGCGTATTTTCAGCCATTTTGCATTTTATTTCGGGTGTTAGCTTGTTAGCTACCCTCATCGGCGGGCTCAAGCGTCTTTTCAGCTATTTTGCTCTCGGCCGAGATGCTTAGGTGTCTTTTCAGCCACTTTGCATTTAAGAAACAACTCGGAGAGAGCCATGAGACATATGTTTGTTGAGAGATAATCATCTTTATTGATCATGAATATTGATGTGTTACAATGATACATAGCGCTATCTTTGTTGATCATGAACGTTGATCTCTTATATCTTGTATACATATTTTCCCTTGAGTTGTTTTTATGCGTAGAATCTTCGTAGCTGACTGATGTGCCATGTATTGTTGACTTCTTTTCCGTCTTCAGTTATGAGCTTGTATGTGCCTGGTCCTATGACTTTTGTGACTATAAAAGGACCTTCCCATGGACTGAGTAGTTTGTGGCGTCCGAGTAGGTGCTTTGCTTCTGGCTTTTCTTGGTTGCTCGACTTGGTTGTTTTGACTTGTGATTTCTTCGGCTCTCTCCATTGTGACTTCCACTTAGGTCCAAGTCTTTCAAAAGCGGACTTCCTTTGATTTTGATCTTCCTGTTCATGAGATGTTGCCCTTCCGTCGTGCGTTTTAAGGACCTGTTGATCAGGAGAAAATCTCGAAGCTATTCTTGTTTTTCATTGGGATATGAGGTCGCCCTGAGTTCTTCTAGTGCTTCTCGGATCTTATCGTAGGGTGTATTTGCCACTCGTCCTTCTTCAACCTCTCATTCTGATTTTCTTCTATTGTACTCAGCTAGGTCTGATTCATATTTGATCCAAGTGTCCTTTCGCTGCTTAGCACAGCATTGACGTCCCTATTTCAATTTGTTCTTTCTTTCTCTTGCTTGCCTCTAGCTCTCAATCTCACCGTCGTCCCCTGGATAAATGGTGATATGTTGGATTCGGATTCATCTGAAGACCTTAAGTCAGGTACTTCTAGGGGGATCAATGGTGATCGAGGACGGCGAATCATGAATATTTCTCTAGCGTGAGTTGTTCTGTCATCGTTGTTGACTTCCGTACAACCAGAGCCGTTGATAACTTCAGTGGAGGTTTCAAGGTCATAGATCGAATCTCCTTCTTGGTAGGGTAGTATTGCTATTGTCGTATCGTTGACTAGTTGGGTGTCGTCATCCTTAGGATCGGTACCTGGCCAGTGAACAATGTAGTCTTGAGATGTTATAGTTAAAACGAGACCTTCCTGGACTCCTTTCAGTGGCATTCTAAGCACGGGATAGATGGATCCTTCATGCCATGTTTGATAAGGTGTCACCATGTTGAACAGAAGAGGACCTGACTTCTTTGAAGTACTCTGGGTGTATTCCGAGTAGTATTCTTGACAAGTTGACGTCATGTTCCGGAGCTTTGTCAGAAAAGAACTCGGTTTTCCGAAAGAACTCGGATAAGACTTCGCCTTGGAAATGGAACTTGAGTCTGAATCGGATGCGTGAAGTCAGCGGAATCCGAGCTGGATTGGACATTACGAGCTGCTCGAATCTTCCAGCAAGCTGATCCGTCATTGTCAGTCGAAATGAAAGAGTCCTGATGATGATCTGAATCTTCAAGGAGATGGCCTTGGAGTTTGCCATCATCGCCTACCTCACAGATTCGTGAACCGAAGATGAAGATTGATCCCCTCGAGAAGATCATGTTGTCGAGGTCCATCGAGCTCTCAGATGCAAAGTCGCCGAGAGCCCCTACCTGGCGCGCCAGCTAGTCGATGTTTGACCATCGATAGCCTACCACAGGGGTCCCCGAGGCAGTATGTTCGGGCTTCAGTGTATGCAGAACTCGATGGTTAACGCAAGAGACAGTCGATTTATCCTGGTTTGGACCCTCGATCTTTGATCGAGTAATAGCCCTACGTCCAGTCGGTCGTTAACCTTTGTATTGGATTGATTGTGAAGTGTTGTGTTGTACAATTGTTCTCTGAACTCCCGATCCAAGTAGCCCTGCCCTCCTTTATATAGTCAGGATGCCAGAGTCCTAGTCGGTTTACAATGAGAGTTCCTAGTAGGATTACAGAGTAATACTGCTACTAAGATTATAGGAGAAGAATCCTAATTAGACTAGGTCTTCTCCCTTCCTTGCGGGGTATCCCGTGGGTCCCGCACCAACAAGAACTATGAAAGCATATTGTGGTTGTGGAATTATGGATGGATTCAGTGTTATCCTAATGCTTAATAGTAAACAATCGATCACTTGTTGTTTAGCCATTACTTGGACTAAACAGACACTTAGATAGGCAAAATGGTCAGTTTAAACAGGGTAAACGACTAATAACGGAAACGATGAACCACTATGTAGCATTTAAATGGTGTGTAAACGGGTTTATGGACGATTGTATCATTTTCTTCGTGGAACAAGAATTTCTTGATGCAATTCCAAATGATGATATCATACTTCACTTTCAGAATATGGATGATCGTACCCTTAGAATTAAATTATATAAGAGGTAATCACTACTGTAAAGAGTTTATTTTGTCAAATTATGATATTGCTAAATTTCATCCCTCCATGGATGCTTGATTCTTGCAATATGTCATCGTTATTAAAACTTATGACTATGTTATGCATGGTGTTGGATTATTATAAGTTTTGGTCATAAGTCTGTGCGGAACCAAGTGACAAATTATCCTAGTTTTGCGTTGGTTATGTTTCTTGTGGTATTCAATTGAAAAATTTTAGTGTATCATTCACCTTTTTCTATAATAATGTTTTGATGTGTTCCTATTAGTTGAAAATGTGGGTGGTAACTAAATGGAAAATCACCCGTGTGATTACCAGGATTCAAGAACCAGATAGGACAAGTCTTGTAATTGGCATGGAATGCGTGCAACACAGTGGAAGAACCAGAAGCATTGGCCTGTTTGGAATGCATCCAGCTAGCGGTAGAATGGATTCAAATGATGATAGTGCTAGAGTCTAATTGCCATAATGTAGTGTAGACACTGTGACTCGGGGAATGGAGGAAGAGTCATAACTGAAAAATGCATGCATGGAGATGCTTGCAAGTGGTGGAAGTGGAAGTTTGCAAAGTAAACTCATGTCGGACAGTAGAATTTGCCATGCTAAGGGCTACCACAGGGACACCTGCTGTCATCTCTACTTTTCATCCTAGTGGTCGAAGTCCTTAATGTTGTAATCCAACATGCAGAGAATCGGCTTATCTTGAACCCTCTACCAAAGCCGATCAAAAGACGAGTTTCCATATACACAGACAACATTGTGATCTTTGTCAAGCCGACACAACTAGATCTGACTGTGGTGTCTGCAATGCTAAATGTTAAAATTGATTGCCGAAACATCTAGATTGCACACCAACATGGCTAAATGTCAAGCTGTGCCCATCGAATATGGAAAGGAGTTGATACTTTTAGACCGGTTCTTCCCTTGTCAGTAGGTCAACTTCTCATTCAAATATTTGGAATTTCACTGTTGATCTTCAAATTGGGTTAGGTTGTTGGTGGACCAAGTTTTGGATAGGTTGCCAACATGGAATGTCAGGATTGCTAAAAACCTGGTGGGTCTCTCTACTCTCACCAAGGTCATCCTCTCATCCATGGTGCCATGGTGGTCCATACATCCATCTCTCTTAACATTTCTCCATGTATAATCAAATTCATTGACAAGAAGTGATGAGCTTTTCATTGGCGTGATACTAAGGTGATCTCTGGTGGTCACGTTCTCCTATCTTGGCCATGGGTCTACACACCATTAGACTTGGGAGGCCTTGTCATCCCAAACCTTAAAATTATGGGCCTCACCTTACGTTTTGAAATAGGAATGGATTAGATGAACGGATGACTCCAGGATTTGGGTTGATCTCCCTAGAAAACAGAAAAGCTTGCATCATCTTTCTTCGATGCTTCACTTTACATTGAACTCAGGGATGGACGAAGCACTCTTTTCGATGGACAAATGGCTACAAGGTATGTAGGACCATAGCTGAAATTGCATCGAACTTGGCATTGATAGTTTCGAAGAGGATCAGATCCTCTAGGACGGTGCATGATGCTTTGCAGGGACATTGATGGGTTTGTGACATCTTGGGTGCATTTGATTGTTCAGGTGTTTGTCAAATACTTAGGCATGGGATTTGGCCAAACCAATACAACTTTGTCCAGTTGAGGAGGATCATTTCATTTGGGGTGGACCTCCATTACCTTTTATTTACTCAATGGCCTCAGCGTATATGGTCTTCTTTCATGGTCACATCCAAGGGCAAGAGTTCTTTGGATGACGAGGGTAGCAACAAAGTGCAAAATGTTATGTTCACTAGCACTGCATGGGAGGTGTTGGACAATAGACATGAGGCACTATCAGAGCATGGAGGGAAACAATACTTGTGCCTTGTGTGATTAGGTTGAGATTATCGACCATGTGCTTTTAGGGTGCTCCTATAGTTGGGAAGTTTGGTTCCTGGTATTACGAGCCATATGACTACAGCCTTTGGTCCAAACTATGAACAACAAGTTTGTTGACCGGTGGGTGTCCAGTAGGAAACGCGTGCACAAGTCTAGATGAAGTGGTTTCAACTGTCATGTAGTGCTAGTAGTTTGGTTGCTATGGAAGGAGTGGAATGGAAGTCTTTGATGGGTTTCAACATCATGATATTACTCATGCTGATTTGGATTAAGGAGGAGGCTATAGTAAGGAGGAGGTAGAGGCAAGGATTACGGTAGGGATTTATCGGCTTCGGTCACTCATTTTAGGTTCAAAAACAATGGCTAACTCAGTATGTACACCTAGGTTGCTTAGTTGTAGATTGTATGTAATAGTCTTTTCTATAAGTTGTCAATTGTGTCAGCTAAACCCTCCATGACTTAGTTGTGGTCATTTTGCTTCTCCACTTAATGAAGCCTAGGTGTGTGTCGGTGTTTTGAGTAAACACTAACGAGTGAATTTGTGTTATTGCGCGTCTGGCCCAGATAGTAAGCTAAAAAGACATAAGATTTATACTGGTTTGGGCAGAATGTCCCTACCTCCAGTTCGTGGCTGCTTGCTCATGTTATTAGCACTGAAAAGTTCATAGTAGGGGTTACAAATGGGCAAGAGAGGGATAGGTCCCATGTCTCTCATGGAAAGAATGAATAGATGCCGAGAGCTAGGTCACTGCTCAGCTATGTGTTCGAGGTTCGATGCTAGTGGTTCTGCTGTGATGTGGTGTGATATATGATGTGATGAATCGATCACCTTAGTGGGGTGCCCTACTTTCCCTTTTATAGGCCAAGAGAGAGCAGGGATTATAGATAGGAGAAAAAGGAAAACCAGAGGTAAAGGAAGTCCTTCAAGGACGTCGGGTCTTCCTTTCCTCTGTGCGGGCCCCACTAACATGGCAGGTAGTGACAGGGATAGCTCCACGCTAGGCACATGTCCACTGACCCTGACAGGGCCATGTTGGGCGTCTGTCCACTAATGATGCCATGTCCTAGCATTGTCAGCGAGTTGTCACATCCCATCAGGCCCCCACGGGCGGGGCGGCGGACCAGGGTGCTGATCAATGGCCATACAGGGAGCAGGCAGCATAGTGACTACATGTCCATTACTATGGCATGATGTGAGTTTCCTTCTGGACCATAGTGGTTGACATGAGCTTTCATAAGGATCCATGCCCGAGGGCAAATGACGGCGCCCACAACATTGTAAGGCAAATGTCAGCGCCTACAACATTGTTTGGGCTCTAACATGCTTGGATGGTCGCAAAGCACCCTTCTAGCATGGCCTGATGGTACTCTCCTACAGGTGTGCAGGGTATGGTCCTTGATATTGTGGTTGACTTGAGTGCCCTGCCTTATCTATGTGCGTCATTATAAAGGAGTCGCGCGTAGACATCAGGCGAGGTGGAGCTAGCCCTCGGACATCGGGCTGAGGCGAAGCCAGCCCTAAGACATCGAGCGAGGTGGACCCAGCCCTCAAATGTCGGGGGAGGTAGAGCCAGCCCTTAGACGTTGGGTGAGGCGGAGCCATCCCTCGAGGGTTGGGCGAGGTGGACCCAGCCCTCAGACATTGGGCAAGGCAGAGCCTAGCCCTCGAGAGTCAGCCGAAGGTAGAGCCAACCCTCGAGGGTCGGGTGAGATGGGGCCCACTGACCAGTAGCGCCCATTGAGGTGGAGCCAACCCTTAGGGGTCAGGCGAGGCAGGGCCCATGGCCTCGGTGGCTAGACAAGGCGAGACCCTAGTAAGTGGTGTAGTCGCGCTCTTGATCGTGCGGATGAATCAGCATTGATGGTCATTAGCTCCTCCTCTTCGGGTACCCTACTATCGGTCCCCGACAGTAGCCCTCGAGCCCCCGATGATTCGAAGTAGAATCGCCTAGGGGGATTGTTTGACTTGCCAGCAGGTGCATGCGAGCACACCTAGTGGGTGTAGCCCCCGAGCCTGTGGAGGAGTAGAATACTCCTTCGGAGGTTTTTCTGAAAGAGGGGACTTTGAGGGCCCTAGCCCTCTATTGTTGCCCACAACGTGTCCTGAAGATGGTGATTCCTTTTTGCTGAGGTTAGACCCTTCGCGGGTATGGTCATAAGATTTGGTGGTTTATTAGCTAGATAGTTTGATTAGGGTCCCGACATCCTGTTCACGGGGATCTGGCTAGGGTCAGCCTAGCTGAGACTCAATCATGGGCCGAGATGCCCGTGGCACTCATGTGCCTAGGTGCTAGCCGCTTGCAGGGCCCATCCCTTTCCATCCCTTATTGTAGGGGTGCTTGGAGTGGCTGTTCGACCCATTAATGGGCCAACCATCAAACTCCTAGGCCCAGACAGGCCGTAGATGCAGTTTTTTGATCCGTATTCCTCTTACCCATAATGAGTCCTAGTCCGCCCGGGGAGGCGAAATGTTTGGCGAGTCTTTCGAAAGGAAAGGATAGGGATTGCGTGCGCATATCCCTGCGGCACGACGTTGTGGTAGATCATGGCAGGCATGGAGATCTAGGTGGATAGTTGGTTTCCTCGCATCCATCGCCCTATAAAACCAAAGGGTTCACCCCTAGGGTTTCATACTTCACCTCCTTTGTGGCAGAACCTCCTAAATTATAGGGCCCACATGCACCTGTCACTGTCCGACGACCTTTGACATTTATGCACATGTTTCCGTTAACTTAAGAAGACTGTTGGGTGTCCTCAGGGGAACCCCGAATCATCCACGATTTCTGAGCAGGATCACATTACAAAGTCATTGCAGTATTACAACATTTATTCAAATATCAATACCAGAGTAAAAATAGCGGAAGTCTTACGATAACATAGTTTACAAACCAGTTGTTTCAAACCTTACAAACTAAGTTCGATACTTATTACAAACCATAGTAGTAGTGGAGTGGCATAATTAACATATACATAACACACAAAATAAACATCCTGCCCTAAGGATCACACATTTACTTCTCATCGTCAGAATGAATAATAGTCATGTAGCACGATCCAAAATAGATCTGCTCATGAGGCTCACCTGCAACAAGGGTCAACGAACCCTGAGTACAAAAGTACTCAACAAGACTTAACCGAAATATTAACTGATAAACTTAGGAATGTAGGCTCAGGGATTCAAGGTATAGCTTTAACAATAATCAAAGTTCTTTTGCGTAAAAGCTCTTTTAACAAAATTCTTTATATAGAAAACTTCATAAGAATTATATACAAAGCTGACACGATCCGTGTTGAGATCATGAAACTTTATATCCAACACCCTCACAAGCCATATTCGAGTTCTAGTTATTAATACTACGATGATGAACAGTGAGTTGAGTCTCCATAACTGAGGAGCAACGACTGATTCGAACCGATTATAAACCCAGCTAGGGGATTCCAGACCACACGACATATGCAGGTCCCCGACCTACATATACCAACCTACCCTCGGATCCTCTAAAACAAGAACGGGTCCACGCCACCCGAGAATACAGTACTCCACCATTCCAGCCCATGGCCACGTGGGTACATGCTACTCTCACCATCTCTCCACTCCCAGTGCGCGAGTAGCCATTCTCATAATAGAATAGCTGAGCAAAGGCTTACCGGAGTATGTGGTTAGTACTACAAAGTCTCACCTCATGCAATTCAACAACGGTACGGGCCTTAATCGACACAGGCGAAATGAACCCACTCACAAGACCTCCATGTCTTGTGGCTCACACACACCGAGTCCGCCCAGTCTAGATTTATTACTCCATATCCCCATATCACATGATAACATAAGTAACCAAGGTTCCATTAAAAACTTGCAGGTGGCAGGTAATCACCCGACTTTCATCGTTCTACGCATAGCTAAGCAGAACTAGGCATATACGAATTTAAAACTAGTAATATGGTAAATATGGAATAACAAGGGTGGTAATGCACCAATTAGGCTCTCACTTAACTCTTAATCACTTAATGCAGTAATGGAAAGCAAAAGCGAAATTAATTTGTAAAACACAAGGTAGGGTTGTATGCATCCGGGGCTTGCCTTCGTTGACGGAAAAGTCCGATTCCTGCGACGTTTCACAAGTATTCCGATCCAACCTCAACAGACGGATTAACCTCCTCAACAACTTGATTAACTACCACATGTTCACCTTCGTTCACTACACGTAATAAAAATGCCATGTTTAACATGATGTAGAATACGAAACATGATGCTCGATAATGGATGCAAAAATTAACAATTTGAATACAACTTTCCTTAGCAGTACAGTTGCAAGTCAAACAACTAAATCTTTTTTGTAACACATACATCAATTGCCAAGGATCATTATCAACTAATGACCCAAGGTCATCACTCAATCCAAAATTTCAAACAAAACCTAAATCATTAAAGGTTACTATTTGCTTTTATGAATTAATTATTTAATTCAAAATTATGAAATAAATCAACTTATTCTAATTGAGCTCAAAACTTTTAGTAAATGTTCATTACATGATAAGTAAGTGGCAAAACAAATTTCATAATTTTGGACAATTAAATAAGCCTAGAAAAATCATGAAAATCCATTTATTAATAAATTGAGCAATTTTATCACATTAAAAAGTGCTGAAAAACAATATTTAATATTTTTATTAAATAATATACATCAGCATAGAGGCCACATAAAAATTTTCATAATTTTAGGAGCTCTAAATAAATCTATACAAAAATAACAAAAACAGATACTATTCATTCATTGCCTGAAAAATAGAAAAATCCATTTTTGAACTACGCAGTCACTGACAACCCGACCCCACCTGTCATCCCTAACCTCGCGCGTTTGACCACGACAGGCGACGGCGCTGACCGACGTAAACTCAGTCGACGGTGAGTCCAACGGCGACGGACCAAAGTACCAAAATGATCACCAAGACCAGGCGCATCGATTGACGTCCCTATCAGCACTGATTACGGCCCTATACTAGCTCGTCAGTCGGCCATGGCGGAACGCGGTGGCACGGCAGCGCTACGCCGGCGGCGTGCAACCGATAGATCTCAAACAAAGGATCCAGGAAGCACTAGTGGCTCACCCCGAACGTGTTGAAGCAAGGAGCGAGGTCGGAGAAGCAACGAAGAGACGTGACGACGATCACGGTGATCACGGCAGAGCAAAGATCGTCGGTGAGGAAGAACCGGCGACTACAATGGTCAAAATGAGCAACCAACTATGGATTAAGTACCATAGCATCGAAACGAAATGGAATCAACCAAAACCAGGGACGGAGATGCACCATGGAGCTCTGGCCGCGGCGAATCATGCTCGGCGGAGGAGTTGCCGGCCGCGAGGAAGAAGACGATGCAACTCGAGTTCCCAACGAAGACAAGCTGAATTGGTGGGTCGGCTGGATGCGCAAGGAGTAAGCTGAAGTTGGAACTAGCTTATCAGCTGACGATGGAGCACAACAATGACTGGTGCGGGCTTCGCCGGAGATGAGCAAGGCGACGGGAAAAACAGAGCAAGAAGAAAGGGCAAAGACGACGGCGGACTCAGGCTATAAAGGGGGCCAAGAAGCTCGAGGAAGCTGCGCTGTGGCCTTCACCGTGCCAGTGCGATGCCAAAATGGCCACGATCGCGCCTAGAACGCCGAAGAAGGAAACGCCGGCAATGTAGATTCGGCGGTGGACACTGTTCACAAAAATTACAGATTTGCCATTCGCCAAATTACACAAATTACTCCCAAATTTTCATAATAACTCAAAAATCTCCAAAAACAAAAGTTGTTCAAAATCAAAAGTTCTACAACTTTTCTTTAGAAACCTTACCCAAATTCGACATACATTTTGAAATGAACTTTTGAATCCAAAGCGGGGATTTTTAAGGAATTTTGCCTTTTTAAATAACTTCAAATTTTACTACACAACTTGAAAAACTCCAAAAACAAACTTTGCTTAACTTGTCAAGCTCTACACTTTTGCTTTTGGACTCAACCCCAAAATATGCATAGATTTTGAAACGAGTTTTCAGGGTAGGATTTAAATATTGAAAATCAGGGTTTTCGGAGTTTCAAATCAATACAAAGATTTCAAACTTGATTCAAACAATACCAAGCAATGCTTATAACATAAATGTAAACTTATTTTAGTGAATGCATACAAAGTGTTTAATATGACCAATTGCCTTGCAATGCATATGATGACATGGCCGTTTTAGTATTTAAACACCCGGGGTGTTACATCATTGCCTTTGCATCTACAACCTCCGCCGCCAATCAGCCTAAGCTCCTCGCATCCATGTCTCAACCGCCGTCGAGTTCGCATCCACCCACCCCCATCTTCCAATGGAGCCATGGTGCCACTCTGATATCACCCTCTAGTGCATGGAGGGCCTTGCCCGCCGCGGTCTTCTCTAGTGCGTGGACCACCGCCGAGGAGTGGCTGGCTGCCCAGCGAGGAGGACGTGTTGTCGCTGCCTGATGGCTACATCGTCTCATTCATGTGCTTCCATGAGCACGGGTTTGCCACCCCCTGCCCACAGATTCCTTCGAGGACTACTGCACTATTACAAGATAGAGTTGTAGCATCCTCAATCCCAATGGGATCCAACACATGGCAGCATTCATCGCCCTATGTGAGGGATTCCTAGGGATCAACCCCCACTTTGATATGTGGTGGCACTTCTTCGCCATCTCCCTCCAGAAGAAGAGGGAGAAGAAGCAAGAGCTGAGTACACCGATGGGATGCGCCGACATCCAGCTTCGGAATAACTGGGTCGGCGAATACCCATCAATGCGGCTATCGACCTCCAACAAGGGGTGGCATTCGCATTGGTTTTATCTCAAGAATGACTGCCGCCGCCCCCTTGCCAGAGTTTATCGAGCGCCAAATCAAAGAGGCCCTAAATTCATGGAGGAAGTGGGGTGTCCTGAGAAGGACAAGAAGAAAATCTGGGACCACCTCACCGCCAGCCGCTTCCTAAAGGAGAAGGGGCTAAAGGGGTCGGGCATCATTGGTCCTACCACACAAGGAGGGTGGCACCACTGATGAGGCAAGCGCTTTCCCTGTACGCGATGGCGCCCGAAGGCGTCATTCGAAGGGATGGCGCTTACAAAGGGGGCTGCTCTCCCCCACCAAAGTCGTGCAGCGCATTAAGGAGGCGATGGAGCCTTCTCGGGATAGCGCTGTCGTCCCCCTTGATTTTATGTACCCGGTGCCTGGGGCATCCCCCGATGCGGCCAAAATCAGGATACATCGTCCTTGTAAGTATTCTCTTCCTCATGCCTTCTCTTCAATTGAACTCCCAACCCCTTGATATTGACATTGAGGTTAGGGGACCAGCCGATGGACCTCATCCTCTGGATCACCCTAGCTCCATTGCTAAGGGATCCATCCGTGAGGGCGGCGAACCATGCCAAGGCCGAGCGGCAGAGAAAGGCGAAGGAGGATGAGAGGAAGATGAGGTAGCAGAAATTGCATGCGCAAGAGCGAGGAGAGAACATCGATAGTGATGACGATGATGAGGAGGAGGAGGATGACGAGGTAGTTGCCGACACCAAGCAGGGATGACCTAGGAGAGTGAGGATATGCTAACAGGTACCTGCTCATCTTTGCAGGGGTCAGGACCCTTCCTATTTTATGGAGGAGAAGGTGCACCCATGAGGCCAGTGGAGATGGGCCAAACCATCGACCTACCCCAAGATCTAGCAGGGGCGGACGGATCTGTCGCTGTGCCCAAGGTGCCAGTGGAGGAGGGTGGCTCCACCATCATGCCCCAAGAGCCAGTGGGGGTGAGCAGGATCTGTCGCTATGCCCAAGGTGCCAATGGAGGAGGGTGACTCCGCCGTCAGTGCCCCTGAATGTAAGGGAAGTGAGCCCCTCTGCCCAGGAGCAAGGGGCAGGCTCAAAATGGCCCCGCCCTGATGAGGTAGAGCAGGGGTCTGGGGCTTCACCCCCAAAACTTATTCACCACCCAACAGCGCTAATGTAAGTCACCAATTCCTCTATTTTTCTCTATTTTTCTCTGTTTTAATTGTGACTCATGTTTTTCTTTCTCACAACGTCTTAAGGCGGCGCAATCTTTTGGTGCTGGCGCCAAAAAAGAGCATCACCTTTCAAGTGAGGCGGCAGCCGTCGGTTGATGTTGTGCCCATTTTGGGCGGGAGCGGCGCCGGCACTATTGCTTCATCAGCCGGTCATGCGCCACCCATGGTGGCGTCTATGCCCTCGGCAGTACAAGTGGGCGCTGGGGCTAAAGGAACACCCTCGGAGGTCGTCAAAGAGCCGACGATGGAGGTGATTCCACTACCAATGATGGGGCAGACAGAGCTACCTACCGCAGCGAGCGCGACGCCACCGGTCGAGGCCCCACCGACATAGGTAGAGGTGGCAGCGACTGTGATAGGTGAGGCACAGCCGGATGCAACTGTGGTGGTCCCCAAGGAAGCGGAATGATCCGTGCCATCAGCATCCCAAGTGACGGCGCCTAACGTGGGTCAGACGGAGGGGGACGGGGCCAAGGGGTCCTCGGACATTGCGGCAGTGGCAGAGAGGACTGGCGGTGAATCATCCCTAGCCCTGACCTCGGGGTCAGCCACTCGCCTACGCGGGATGAGCCCCTGCTCCAGTGGACGATCCTAGGGAACCGATGTCGACACTCTTCACCCTCGACGATGCCACTAAGAGCATGGAGCGAGAGAGTCTCGATGAGGGGATTGCGGCCATGCTAAAAGCCTTGGACCATGTTAGGGACACCCTACTGCGAAGTCATCGTTCCCACTGGCCGGGTATTCACTTGACCCTGCCTCTCGCCTTCTTCTTTCTTCACATATTTTTGTGTTCTGATATTTATATTTTTCAGTCCCTTATGCTCGTAGCCAGGGAGAAATCCTAGTTCCTTCACGACCAGAAGGAGAACTAGGACTACCTCATCGAAGAGGCATGGCTACACGGGGATGTGCCTGCCTAGCTTGTTGCCATGCAACTAGAGGGTGGCCAAGCTAACTCCCATTACCGAGGAGGCGAACAATCTCCAACTGCGGGAGGCCGAGGCCTATCGGCATGAGGAGGAGACCGAGAGGGTGTTTGAGGCCCTATCAGTGAGGGTGCATCAAGATGAGGAGGAGGCCGCTAGAGTAGGAGGGAGTGGGACAAGCTGCTTCAGAGGGACGCTAAGACCCGCCAGCGAATCCTCGACCTTATGGCCGAGGCTGAGAAGGAGCGGGGGCTAAAGCTAGTAGCCAAGGAGAAGCTCACAGCCCTAGAGTGGAGGGCGAGTCTAGATGCTAAGGCGGTTGCCTGACTATGCAAGGAGAGAGACGAGCTGGTCCAAACCGTGGGGAGGCTCTGCCAGAGCATGGCGTGGCCTGCGAGGAGCGCAACCAGCTGTTTGAGAGCACGATGAGGTGCAGTAGAGGATCGGTTCCCTCAGGCAAGCTCGAAACCGTTACAACCTGGAGACTGGAGGCCGAGGGCATCTTTGCTGGGCTGGCCACGGAGCTCGTCGAGGCAAAGAGGAATCTTTAGGCCAGCTCGTCGGTTTCCTGAGCGCCTGCCCTCGGAGTGGTCTATGATGACCTAGAGGTGGTGCGGTCAGAGGGGACTAGTTCACTCAGCGGCCCGTGCCATCAAGATCACAGGCACGGGTGCGCCAAGTTGAAAGGAACACCCTTCGCACTGGGATCAACCAAGCCTTTGCAATTGCCTGCTCTAATTACGCGGACAACATTGACTTGGAGATGATGAGCCTTGGCTTCACTCCTGGCTACTGAAGCCCATGAGCTAGATGAGATAGAGAATGCGGTGGCTCCTCTCTCGTAGGACCTAGTGAACAGAATTGAAGACATAGTTCTCCCCTAGAGGGGGTAGTTAGTCGAATAGGTCGGATGATCATTTATTGTAATCAAAGGACAAGTGTGGACCCTTATGTATCGTAAAGACAATTTCGTCATTTTGTTTTGTTTGATTGAACTTGTTTTCCTCCCTATTTGTATGCAAAAAGGGCTCACTGTATTCTGACCCTTCTATTCGTTAAGATCATAGGGCCCGAGGTGTAAGAGCAGAACTTTGATCAGTGCTGGTGAGCAAATACACCATAGCCACCGAGGCGTAGGCTTTTTGCAGTCCGACCAGGGATGCTCAGTTGTTCGTTTTCACAAACCTTGCCGCTAGGCTTAACATGAGGAAGAGGTATGACACGGTGACTATTTCAGAAAAGGTATATTTATACCTTTATCAGCCCCCGAGTGAGATCCGGCCTCTTGCCGTTGTTGGGGTCAGATGTCACTGAAGATCAAGGAGAGGATAGCGATGTTAGTAGGAGAAAGCATCTCTTGCATCTGCAGCGTACCCCCTCCCTAGTATCTGAGCTATTGTTCTATGACCGCGTGTTTGGTCCCCTTGTGAGTCCAACTTTCCTCGAGCCCCGCGCATAGCAAGGGTTTGATCGAGGGTTGGCTTGTTTTTGTGATTGTCACCCCGTCCACGGTTTTTGCCCTGTCCACGGTTTGCGCAACTGAAGTGGTTGAGTTAATCATCACTTGCCTCGATGGCTTGAGTGACGTGCTCGGTGAGCTCATTAACAAGCATGTTCAAGCAGAATTCGGTTCTGTCATTCGTGACGGGGCCAATAAAGCCCTCGTGTGGCATTCTGTTGCTCCTTAACCTGCCTTCCAACAGATGACCCCTCAATGGGGATTCTATGGGCTCGACTAGAGGCTAGGATTGAACAAGAAGGTCGAGATGACCCCATGGGGTTTAGTAGGGGTTGGCCGAGTTTCATGCGTCACCCTCGTCATCGATTTCCGCAACCTGAGGGGCTGAGCTAATGGCACTTGCCTCGATGGCTCAAGTATCACGCTTGGTAAGCTTGCTGATGGGCATGTTTGAGTGGAATCCGGGTCCCTCATCCGCTGATGGGGTCAGTAGAGCCCTCATGTGGCATTCCACTACTTCTTAACCCACCTCCCGGTAGATGCCTGAGCCGTTCGATAGGCTCGAGTGGCCCGTTGGGCTCTCCTCGATGGAGATTCTGTGGGCTTGGCTCGAGGTTAGAATCGAACTGAGAAAGGTCGAGATGTCCCTATTTGCTTCTGAGCGGGGTTGGGCAAGGCCGCTAGGGCTCATCTTGGTTTTTCTCCCCTGGCTCTGTTTGATGCGAGGTAGCCTCAAGCCCTTCATGGGCCAGCCTTCGAACCTCAATCGGTCGTCGCTCATATCAAATGAGATGACTACCGCTTCATGATGCGACATGAAGCGTTGTGATGCAGCAATTGCATATGCAATGCTTGGGTGTACTGGGATGAATGCATGTATGTATGTATCAATGAATGAATGAATGAATGAATGAATGAGAATGTATAAATGAATGAATGATAATGGATGAATGAATGATCATATAATGGAAAAGAAAAAGCAGGGGCCGGCAAAGTTACCTCGACGGCTCTAGAGATAGGTTTAGAGAGCTCTTACCAGACATGTCCAGTGTGGGGTTTGGATTCGACATTCATGACATGGAGCCGGCATAACTTGCATGGTGTATCCCACTACTCCCTATCTATCTCTCGGTAGTGGCCCAAGCCGTTCGATCAACATGGGTGACCTATCGGCCTCTCCTCAATGGAGATTCCATAGGTAGGCCCCTCCAAACCCTTCCTAGGAAGGTGGAGGCTAGAGCTTGGGGTGCAGAGACAAAGACTCTGATCACGCTGGTGAATGGAAACACCAGTAGCCGCTAAGGCGTAGGGTCCTTGCGGTCTGACTAGGTTTACTCAGAGTTTGTGTCCTGCACACCCTACCTCCAATTTTTAATGTAAGGAGGGGTCAGTCATAGAGAATGTCTACTAGGTAGACACTCTCACTAGCCCTCGAGCGATGTCTGACCCCTTGCCGTTGCTGGGGTCAGAGGCTTGGTAGCGAAATTAATGTGTAAAGTCAAGGTGCCTGTCTCTAGATAGTGGCTTTGAGCCGTTCGATCGAGCTAGGCACTGATTTTACCTTAATGGTAAGAGTAATGGGTCCAAGAATCCTCCACCAGATATGAGCAGGATCTTGTCTACTCCTTACCTTTTTCTCATCGGTGGCTAAGCCATCAAGGCGACTTGTGCTACCTGCCGAGACAAGATTTTCCTACAGAGATAAAGGATGAGAACATCCCATGCAAGAATTTAGTTAGGTAGATAAGCCAGGTAGAGAAACTTGTAACAACTGGACAGGCTTTCAAATTTCGTTATAGCAAACAACTTTTAGCTCTTCTTGCCTTTCTGTATAAAAAGGTTAGCGCACTCTGACCCTTTCCATCATTTAAGGTCGTAAAAGCTTAGAGTGCGGGTGAGCCAATTCTAATCACATTGGTGAGCAAAGACACCATAGCCGCTAGGGCATAGATCTCCCACAGTCCGACCGGTTATACTCAGAGCTTGTTCCCATAAACCTAGCTTTCAGGTCTTAACATAAAAAAGGGGCAGGGGCAGGCATAGAGAATGCTTGCTGGATAAATGTGCTCATATCAGCCCCCCAGTGAGGCCCGACCCTTTTACCGTTGCTAGGGTTGGATGTCCTAAAAGATTGGGGAGTTCGATAATGAAACTGATAAGAGAAAGTGTGCGTTTATTAAGGGTAAAAGCGACGTAGCTGCTCGATATTCCAGGCATTAGCAAAGACCTCACCGTCGATGGTCTTTAGCTTGTAGGCACCTAGCCAGAGCACCTCTGTGATGATGCATGGTCCCTCCCACGGCAGGGAGAGCTTGTGACAGTCCTTGTTGCTCTAGATGAGGCAAAGAACCAGGTCTCCGACGTTGAAGGCCCGACCCCACACTCGATGACTATGGTATCATCGTAACGCCTATTGGTACTTGGCTGAGCGGAGGAGGGCAACATCGCATGCTTCGTCCAGCTGGTTAATGGCATCCTCGAGGGATGCCTCGGCTCCTTGTTCATCATACGCCCTAACCCTTGGTGCTCTGTAGTCGAGGTTGGTTGGGAGGATGGCTTTGGAACCATAGACCATGAAGAATGGCATGTAGATGGTTGCCCGGCTGGGGGTTGTCCTCAGACTCCAGAGCACCCAGGAAGCTCGGCGACCCACCGGGTGCCGAACTTGTTCAACCAGTTGAAGATCCTAGGCTTGAGGTCCCTATAGGACCATGCCATTTGCGCGTTCGACCTGCCCATTCGTTCAGGGGGTGCGCTACGAAGGCCCAATCGACGCAGGATGTGATATTCATCGCAAAATTGGAGGAACTTCTTCCTAGTGAACTATGTGTCATTGTCCGTGATGGAGTTCGAGACTCTGAAGCGATGGACGATGTCGAGGAAGAACAGCATGGCTTGCTCGGATTTGATCAGTGGAGATCGGCCAAGCTTCTATCCACGTTGTAAACTTGTCTATGGTGATAAGTAAGTGGGTGTAGCCCTTAGGCGCTTTTTTGAGAGGTCCAACCAGATCGAGCCCCCAGACCACGAACGACTAGGTGATGGGGATCATCTGGAGCGCTTAGGCCGGTAGGTGAGTCTACAGAGCATAGTACTGGCTCCCTTCATATGTGCATACGATCTGCTTGGCATCGGTTACCACGGTAGGCCAGTAGAAGCCCTGTCGAAACACGTTTCTGACCAGGGTTCTAGGCACGGCATGGTGACCGCAGACCCCACCATGGATATTGCTCAGCAAACACTTCCCCCATTCGATAGGGATTCAACGTTGCAGGATTCCAGTGTGACTTCGCTTGTAGAGTTTGCTCTCCACAAGAACAAAGGACTTAGCACGACATGCGAGCCGTTGGGCCTCCGTCTTGTCCATCGGTAGTGTATCACAGAGGAGGTAATCGAGGTAGGGTGTCCTCTAGTCAACCAGAGGGTCAGGCTCTATTGCTAGGGTCCTCTTCAAGCTCCATGACTTCGGGGCCGGATGGAGCCGATGGTTGGTCAGCCCCCTGAGCCTAGAACAGGTGGACCATCACCGGCTTGTTCTGACCCCTCATAGTGAACTGAGGGCTTGTGTTGGTCACTGGCAAAGACACTCATTGGCACCAGCTCCTGGCCGAATGCCACCTTTGCCAGCACGTTGGCTGCCTCGTTGAGGTGTCTTAGGATGTGGTTTAGCTCAAGACCATTGAACTTGTCCTCCAACTAGTGGACTTCTCAGCAGTATGCAGCCATCTTGGCATCATGGTAGCTTGATTCCTTCATGACTTGGTCGACAACCAGCTAGGAGTCACCCTGAACGTCGAGGCATCGGATGCCCAACTCGATGATGATGTGCAGGCCGTTGATGAGCGCTTCATATTCGGCCACATTATTGGATGAGGGAAAATGGTGGCGAACCATGTACCTCATGCGTACCTCGAGGGGTGACACAAAGACTAGCCCCACGCCGGCGTCCTTCTTCATCAGCGATCCCTCGAAGTACATCATCCAGTACTCTTGGTCGATGACCGCTGGTGGCATTTGGACCTCGGTCTATTCTGCCATGAAATCAGCCAATACCTGGGATTTGATGGCTATCTGGGAGGCATACACAATGCCCTAACCCATCAACTTGAGTGCCCACTTTGCGACTCTTTTCGTGGCATCCTGGTTTTGGATGATCTCACCGAGGGGGAAGGACATCATGACTGTCACCGGATGTGACTCGAAGTAGTGGCGTAGTTTCCTCTTGGTGATGAAGTATAGGAGCTTCTAGATTTGTGGATAGCGGGTCTTAGAGTTGGATAGGACCTCGCTAATGAAGTACATGGGCGCTGTACTTTGAGGGCGTGCCCCTCTTCCTCTCGCTCCACTACTAGGGCGACACTAACCACCTATGTGCTGGCCGCGACATAGAGCAGAAGGAGTTCTCCATCGGTAGGAGGAACTAGGATCAAAGCCTTTGTTAGAAGTTGCTTGAGCATGTCTAAGTGCCTCCTGGGCCTCGGACGTCCATTTGAAGTGGTCGGCCTTCTTCAGAAGCCGATAAAGGGGGAGACCTCATTCGCCAAGGCGTGAGATGAAGCGGCTGAGTGCGATGAGGCACCCTATAACTCGTTGTACCCCCTTCATATTCTGAATCGGGTCCATCCTTGTAATGACTGAGATCTTCTCCGGGTTGGCTTCGATGCCACGCTCGAAGACGATGAAACCAAGCAGCATGCCCCTCGAGACCCCAAAAACACACTTCTTAGGATTGAGTTTGATGTTGTTTGCTTGGAGTTTTACAATGGTCTGCTCAAGATCAGCTATGAGGTGGTCAGCCCATTTGGATTTGACCACAATGTTGTCAACATAGGCCTCAATGGTCCACCCGATGAGGTCCCCGAAACACTTGAGCATACAACGCTGGTATGTATCCCCAGCGTTCTTCAGACCGAACGGCATTGTGACATAGCCGAATGATTTGAAGGGGGTGATGAAAGATGTTGCGAGCTGGTCAGGACTCTTTCATCGTGATTTGATGGTACCCGGAGTATGCATCAAGGAAGCAGAGGGTTTCGCACCCTGAGGTAGAGTTGACTATTTGGTCTATGCGCGGCAAAGGAAACGAATCCTTTGGGCATGCCTTGTTGAGACCCATGTAGTCAACACACATCCTCCATTTCCCACTTTTCTTTCGTACAAGAACGAGATTGGCCAACCACTCTGGGTGGTACACTTCCTTGATGAATCCGGCCGCCAAAAGCTTTGCGATCTCCTCACTGATGGTCCTGTGTTTCCCCTCGTCGAAGCAACACAGGCGCTATTTCACCGGCTTGGAGCCTAGGTAGATCTTCAAGGCATGCTCGGTGACTTCCCTCAAAATGCATGGCATGTCTGAGGGTTTCCATGCAAAGATGTCTTTATTGGCGCGGAGGAAGTCGACGAGTGTGTTTTCCTATTTAGAGAAAAGTGTGGTGCCAATGCGCACCACCTTGCCCTCAGGGCTGCCAGGATCTATGAGGACCTCTTTGGAGCCCTCTGCTGGCTCAAAAGACCCTAGTCGACTTCTTGGGGTCGGGCGCTTCTTCGGTGACCTATTTCCTGAATGGTCGCGAGCTCTCCAGAGGCGATGATGGTCGTGGCATGATCGCAGCACTCGACCTCACACTCGTAGGTGCGCTGGAAGGAGGTGCCAGGCCCCGACATCTTTAGTTTGAGGTAGGTGTAGTTGGGAACGGCCATGAACTTCACTGTAGAATGGTTGTCCCAGGATGACATGGTAAGTTTCGTGGAACCCAACCACTTCGAAGGTGAGGGTCTCCATCCTATAGTTAGACGGACCACCGAAGGTGACTGGGCAGATCGATCTACCCAAGAGGCATGTCCTGCTTTCTAGGCACGATGCCAATGGAAAGGTGCTCCGGTTGGCTGGATGCGCACTCGGTCGATGCCCATAGCAGTCAAGTGTCTCGGCGTACATGATGTTGAGGCCGCTACCCCCCATCCATCAGTACTTTGGTGAGCCACTTTGTGCTGACGATCAGGTCGACCACTGAGCGGGTATCTCCCCTGGCTGTAGGACGCTCTCCGGGTGGTTGGTCCGATCCAAGGTTATAGCGGACTCTGACCACCGGAGGAAGGTAGGTGTGGCCGGTTTGGTCGTATAGACCTCACAGTGTGCGACCTTCTGATGGCGCTTGGAGTCGTAGGTCGCCGATCCTCCAAAGATCATGAGGTAGCCATCCAGCATTGGAAAGTCACCATCCTTCCTCACAACAGTCGAATCGTGGTAGGGTCGGGGTCCTTCCTGTGCTCCCCTTTGTTGGAGCCTCCGGACAAGAACCGCTTTCATGAGGCCACAGTCCTTGTACAGATGCTTGACGGGGAAGGCATGATTCGGGCATGGTCCCTCGAGTAGTTTTTCGAAGTGGTTCGGAGTGCCCTCCGTGGGCTTTCGACCACCTCTGTGGTCAGCGGCAGTCACGAGCGAGCCCTCACGCCATTGCTTTTTCTTCTTTTTGGTGGGATGATTGGAGGCGCCTTCGCCGGTGTCCTCGTCCTACATCGCCTTGCCCTTAAGGCGGTCGAAGATCACTCCGACCGCTTCTTCACTCGAGACGTGACTGGTGGTGATGTCAAGGAGTTTCTTGGTGGTTCATGGGCCCTTGCATCACAGCTTGTGAACCAGGGACTCACAGGTGGTCCCGAATAGGAAAGCTCCTATAACATCGGCGTCGGCAACGTTAGGTAGCTCATTGCATTATCGAGAGAAGGATGTACCCATGGAGGGTTTCTTCGGCCTTCTATTGGCAGTTCTTGAGGTCCCATGGGTTCCTAGGGCACTTGTATGTGCCCTGAAAGTTTCCCACGAAGATCTCCTTTAGGTCCATCTAACTTTGGATTCTGTTGGACAGAAGATGTTCCAACCATGTTCATGCTGAATCGGCCAAGAACAATGGAAGGTTGCGGATAATGAAATCATCATTATCCACACCACCGGCTTAGCAGGCAAGCCGATAATCCTCGAGCCATAGTCCAAGGTTCGTTTCCCTAGAGTACTTTAGGATGTTGGTTGGTGGTCGGTACCTTGGTGGGAAGGCAGCGTTGAGGATGTGTCGGCCAAAGGCCTGAGGCCCCGGTAGGCCAGGGCTCGGGCTTTAGTCCTCGCTGCTATCGTACCGTCCGCCATGATGAGGGTGATAGCCGCAGCTAGCTCCCTCTCTCGAGTCATCGTAAGTACACCTACGGCCATTGAGGGTGTTGCGGGCGTCATGGTTGCGGCCGAGATGCTGACACACCAGGACCGCGGTGCGCTGCCTACCTCCTTGTGGCTCCTGGTGGACCGACGCGTCCCTGCCAGGGCGCTCTGAGGGCATGCATTTGCTAGTATTGAGCTCATGTCACTGAGACAACGAGCTCTCTACTTGTTGCCCCAGCCGCACGCTCGAGCAGCGTGCGAATCTCGTGGTGGGCCCGACGATCCTCGGGTGTCACGGCCTCTGGAAGACCATAGTGCAAGGCCATCGTAGCGGTGATGTTCTGGCTCACCCGAGCAAAGCGAGGGAGGGCTTCTTCATCGGTGATGATCCTCTGGTTCACGTCGTGGGCCATGGCGTGTGCACGCCCACCGTCTCCACGGCGTTCGATCTCCCAATCGAGCTCCGCGCATTCCTGCTCGAGCTAGGGTCGTGCTTCCTCGATCTCTCGGTGTCGGGCTTTCAGCTACTCCACCTGCATGCGAGGTGGGGCCGTTGTCTCCCCCTCGGCCTCATCGTCGAGGTTGTTCGTCAGGGTAGCCTCTTCCTCAGTGGATGCTTTCGACGTGTCCCTCAGGGGTACCCATCATGAAGCATCCACAAGAGGGGTGATGGCTCCCCCTGCTGGAGTCAAAGCTGGAGGGCGACTCCGACTCCTCTATGAGGAGGTCATGGAAAGACTCCACGATATGTTTGATGACCCCCACAAACTCGATGTCCGTGGGGGACAGGATCATGCGCTGCGCCACAAGGTGGCCAACGGTCTTTGCGACGTTGCAGAGACCGAATGGGAGCACTATTGGGGCGCTCCTAATGAGGTATTCCAGGGAGAATGGCTCTCTCCTGGTAAGTTGTGCCACGACATTGGCGAACGAGAAGGTGAGGTGGCGCAGGTTCTCCCGGGACGGTTGGGGTCCTAGGAAGATGCCGAGCTGATGTTCCAACCTTTCATAGTCGAAGTCGAGGAGCTGGCCGCTTCCGGGGGTGCGGGCCTCCGGCGCATGCAGCCATAGCTCCTTGAGCATCTTGGTGATCGCGTCAAGGCCGGTGGAGTGAAAGGGTTGAACGACAACGGGCGCCCGCGCCAGCTCTCCCTCCGCCGTGACGATGAAGTCTAGGTCCCCGAAGCGCACGTGCGCGTCCAGGACCCAGCTGATGCCATGACTAGCCATCTATGGCCTGATGTTAATGTCGAGACGCGTAAAGACCCCTAGCTGGTGGGCCAACTGTCGGTGTTTCAAGTAAACACCAATGAGTAAATTTGTGTTATTACGCGTGGCCCGGATGGTATGCTAAAAAGACACAAGGTTTATACTGGTTCGGGCAGAATGTCCCTATGTCCAGTTCGTGGCTGCTGCTCGTGTTATTAGCACTGAAAAGTTCATAGTAGGGGTTACAAACGGGCGAGAGAGGGACATGTCCCAAGTCTCTGATGGAAAGATTGAATAGATGCCGAGAGCTAGGTCGCTGCTCAGCTATGTGTTCGAGGTTCGATGCTAGTGGTTCTGCTGTGATGTAGTATGATATGTGATGTGATGAATCGATCCCCTTAGTGGGGTGCCCTGCTTTCCCTTTTATAGGCTAAGAGAGAGCAAGGATTACAGATGGGAGAAAAAAGGAAAACCAGAGGTAAAGGAAGTCCTTCAAGGACGCCGGGTCTTCCTTTTCGTCTGTGCAGGCCCCGCTGACATGGCAGGTGGTGATAGGGATAGCTCCACGCTGGGCGCATGTCCGCTTACCCTGACAGGGCCGCGCTAGGCATCTGTCCGCTGACGATGCCATGTCCTAGCATTGCCAGCGAGTTGTCACGTCACATCCCGCCCCAGCGGGGAGCGCGGCGGACCAGGGTGCTGATCAACGGCCATACAGGGAGAAGGCAGCATAGTGACCGCACGTCCGTTACTATGGATTATGCGAGTTTCCTTCTGGACCGTAGTGGTTGTCGTGAGCTTCCATAAGGATCTGTGCCCAAGGGCAAATGACGACGCCCACAACACTGTAAGGCAAATGTCGACGCCTACAACACTGTTTGGGCTCTAACATGCTTGGAAGGTCGCAAAGCATCCTTCTAGCATGGCCTGACGGTACTCTCCTACAGGTGTGCAGGGTACGGTCCTCGGTATTGTGGTTAACTTGAGTGCCCTGCCTTATCTGCGTGTGTCGTTATAAAGGAGTCGCGCGTAGACGTCGGGCGAGGCGGAGCCAGCCCTCGGACGTCGGACGAGGCGGACCCAGCCCTCAAACGTCGGGCGAGGTGGACCCAGCCCTCAGACATCGGGCGAGGCGTTACCAGCCCTCGGGAGTCAGCCGAGGCAGAGCCAACCCTCGGGGGTCGGGCGAGATGAGGCCTGCGGCCGCAACGCCCACCGAGGCGGAGCCAACCCTCGGGGGTCAGACGAGGCAGGGTCCATAGCCTCGGTGGCTGGACGAGGCGGGGCCCGGCAAGTGGTGTAGTCGCACTCTTGATCGCGTGGAAGAATCAACGTTGATGGTCATTAGCTCCTCCTCTCCAGGGTACCCTACTATCGTTCCCCGACAGTGTGTTTGCGAAAAAGGAACTAAGGAAAGCTGCAATATGGTTAGCGCAGTTTTGCTTAATCGTTCTTTTCATCGTTCTGTATGTAGAGACAGGGCTATGGCAAGCAGAATGAGATCCTCTCCCGTCAATTTACCTGTGTCTTGGTCACCTACATGTAGGCTTGATGCTCGTCAGACCCGCCTATCAATGACAAATGCACCATGCAATCAAACTCAGAGGAACTGACTCCCTGGCAAGCTACTGAAACTGGATCATCATAACCCTATATATATCTGTTATTAATGCCTGAAAAAAGATCTCAAAATAACACGACAGTGAGAAAAAGTCAACATATATATACCTAAGAGCATTTTCAGCAGATTAGCTAAACAGAGCCCCTACTCCATTTTTATTAGTGGAGCAAAAAAATCCACTCCCCTCCCACTATCCACTTCTGTTAGCCCAACAAATGGGCACCTAAATTTCTGTTGGCAGTTTTCCCCTCCCCACGCTCACACACCCCTAGCCGGTGCACGATTTCAAATCCGCCGCCTCCATGACCGTTCCCCGCGGTGACCTGCGGCCTGTGGCACCTCCACGACGTTGGCTCCAGTGGCCTATGGCCTGTGGCACCTCCCCGATGGTGGCCTTCTCCAGATGCACCGGACCCTCCCCTATGGTGGCCGGTGCTGCCTCCCTGCCCCTGCAGGTGGCCTGCGGCCCTTCCCTGCCCCGCCGATGGTTGAGTTAGACGTCCCCGTCCCCTGTGGCCTGCCCATGGCTGAATCGACCGGTCTCCGTCCCCCGACGATGGCCGAGTCGGCAGTTCTGCGTCCCCCACCGATGGCCGAGTTTTTCTACAGTGATGAGAGGAAGAGGATGACATGCGGATTCACATGTCATTCTCTATTATGATGAATTTTGGGGGGGGGGGGGGGGCTTGTTTTAGATAGTGTTGCTAGAGGAAACGACAAAAAAAATCGTATTGTACCAAAATATAAAAGTAGGGGCCCTTTTAGGTAGTTGTGAATATTGTAACCGTAACCGGTTCGAATTATGCACAGATTATTTTAACAATCTCAATCAACTCACTAACATGCCTAGCATACTCAGATAAGAAAGACCCGATAACTAAGCAGGTATTGAACAAGGGACCTATCATACGGTAGTTTCAGAAAGGCAGACAATACAGTAATAAGAACAGAAATATGTCTTGGACATGAGAGCCCAGCATATGACATCTTCAGTTTGGCCTTCAGATGGTCGCCTGGCCACTAAAAGACGGGGAAGACATGATGGTCAGCATTTCCGTCACAGAAGCCATGGCGCTTAGCGCTGCTTTAAGGACATCCTGCGAGCACCCGGGCTTCACAATGCTTTTCACCTTCATTGCGGACAAGCAAACACAGGGAGAAGCAAAAAAAGAAATGGTCAACCAACGCTCTGTATCGGTTTTGAAATGGTGAAAAGTCAATTAACAAAGTCAGTAAAGTACCTTCTCCAAGTACTCCTGCAACTGCTTGATTCTTCCCATGTAGTCCCGATCTTCAACGCACAATGAAATCGGCTTTGTATCAGCACCCTGCCCTTCGAACTGAAGTGGCCCAGGGTTTCGGTAGATGTCTTCCATCATGAAGCTGGAAGAGTTTTGTCTCAGCAGCCTGGAAAACAAAGAACATTTAGGGGCGTTTGGATCATTTCATTTGGAGAAATTGAAATCTACTTAATAAACTATGCTATTTGGTTTCTCATGCGTTTTCGAGAAAAAAAAAACTATGTTATTTGGTATGGAATTTGACATCCCATCACTTTCCAAAATTCACATATAAGTTTATCTCAAATTTATAGGATGGAAGATGAAATTGATTCTACAGATCACCATGCTATGTTTCTACTTTGCAACTTATAACATGCTCGCTCCCCTACGGTAGAAATACAACACATAAATATCTCTCGTATAACCAATAATAATATATAAATATAATCTATATAGAACCATATTAGCTTAAGTAATATGTGTCTAAATTATGATTAGTAAAATGAATTCAATTTCAAGATCCATACGGGCCTTAGTGAAAAACAACGAGAGCAGTTGAGCATTCCGCATTCAACATTCGACAGATGTAGAAGAAAAAAGGACAAAATCCCAAAGCCCATAGAAAGAAGTGATGGCTAAATAGAATAGATATACTTTCATACTTACTCGTATGCTTTTCCTTTCAAGTCAACACTCGCCATGTGGACAGCAGGCTTACCGATTTGACTCGTGGCAGGACCACGTGACCATCTCTTCACGGTCATCATAGACTGTTAACGAGGAAACGTTTACTCTTTCTTTGAATTGAACCTGAACTATGAAAAGCTGATTCATTTAAGAAAGGACTTCAATTATCAAAAATCTTACAGTAATGGGAGCAGCACCACATTTCCACTTGTTTACTGGACTCTTAAGGTTGGTCACAGTGGCCATGTAGCCGTTCAAACCAGCTGCTATGATGTGATAACATACATGTCCAAGAACCTAAAACAAAACAATTCAATGGAGATTTAACAGCATAGCAATTTTCTGAGAAAAAAAGTGAAAGTGAATGCAAACCTACGTAGCCATAATCACAGTCAAATTTAGAAGGCAGGGCACCCCTGGCCTGGTATCCAAAAAAGTGGCAAATAGCATTGAACTTCTTTCCATTATAAGTGCCTTCCTTCTGTAAGAGAAGCCCAACAATGTGCAATGGCAAATTTAGTGCTTGTTTTACAAATGAAATTGAGAAATAGTTGTGTGCAAGTCTGCAAATAGCTTACCAGGCGTTTGTTCATTTCAGTCTCAACCAATTGTGCTAGAAGCTTCTCAATCTCAATCTGCAAAGATAGACAGATAAAGTTTCTGTACAAAAGAATGTGCAATGAGCTGTTAGTGAACATCATTAAAATGTGGGAATGCCATAGTACCTGAGACAGTTGAGCTGAATCGTCAGATTCAGGATGGAGAAGCAGCTGCGTGATGTAAACAACATTATTGAAGCAGCAGTAACTTGGCTAAATTACAGGTTCCTGAAAATAAGCGCTGAAAAAAGAAATTGTACCTGTTTTCTAATGAATGGAGGCAAAAATTCAAATAGTGCAGATGCCCAAGGTGAAAGATGAGAAGAGATGTTCTCAACGGAAACACCTTTATTATGTAGTCCATGAATTTCCTGAAAGAATTAGGTCACCTCAGAAATGATTTTAAAGAATATAAAACCAGCACTCATCATTAAGGTGGTGAAACAAACCTGGAGCAAAGCATACAGTTCGGGAATACTCTCAACAAGACCCTCAGGAATAAGTACAACTCCATGATATTTGTCTGCGCAAGAAAATATCATCATCAGGAATAATTGCACCCGACATGGTACTTAGGTGCACGTGCACCTGATAATGACTACAGGGACTCTGTTACGATCACATAGTAGTAGTTCCTACCTTTTTCAGCTCTTGCCTGCACAGCATCACATATCTGTTTTGTAATATCAAATATTGTAAGTTTTGACGCAGCAACCTCCTCGCCTAGGATAACCTGAACATAGTTCAGTTGAGATGAAATTTTTTGTATATAAATTAACCAGGCATATACAATGGGATAGCAGGATTCCTGACCATATTTGGATGTGATTGAAGAGCACATTCCAATGCCACATGAGACGCTTTCCGTCCCATCAGCCGAATAAAATAGTAATACTGAGAATAAGAAACAAAATGAGATTTATGGTGGCTAAGAAATACAAATAATGGGCACAAATTTTATTTGTATCAGAAAATCATCAATTTTATGTAGGGATGTCAGTATGTGGTATATGATAAAATAAAATAAATTCAAAATAAACTGTGTACACTAATTCTATTATTCTATCAGAGCTTTAAATATAATAACTTGCGTACACTAATTCTAAGTTATGATATTTAAAGCTCTGACAGAATAATTTAAGTTCCATAAGCTATGCTCAGTTGATAGATCCCAGAAAGTGACTGCCCAATTAGAGTGAAGGCTGCAGTGTTAAAACAGCGATCCAGCAATGGCATCTTCCAATCACAGATCAAATTGAAAAGGTTGGTTGTACTGTTTCTTCTCAAGAGCAGAAATAAGTTTTTGTTTTGTAAATATCTATAATGGAATATCGTACTCTTTCCTGCCCATAGAACCAATAAAGTGTTCTCAATAACCAAATGTATGTTAGGATGATATCTGGTGCATCTAACCTTTTCAGCAGAAAGAGGCATCTGTGCATACATTGCTTATTAACTGCGAGTTCACCTGACAGAAAGGTAGAGATTATAAAACCATCAAAACTCAAACTTATTACAATAAATACTACAAGAGATTAGAGAACGCAACACAACTGTAGCACTAAATTCTGTATATGTTAAACTACAACAAAATATTGGCAAAATTACTCATTGTCTACCTTGGTAAGCACACTTGTGATGTTGCAAAGGTGACCAAGAAGTATTGGGGAATTAATAAGAAAATGTAATGACAAATGAACTACAGCATACATGCAGGATGAAGGATTCAACTCCACAGTTTGATTTATGAAATTCTTTACCTTGCATATGGTATCAAAACCAACTGTTGTTTCAACAAATTGGTTCTTGAGATCTCCATTCAGAGTTACAGGAACACCAACTACCTGCTCGAAAAGTTATTGTCAGATTGTTTACATATGAAAGATACAGGTTTCTGTTAGAAATGATCGAGGAACTAAAAATGCAAAGCAAATATCATCCAACCTTTGTTGGACATTTCAACTCAGCCAATGTCTCAGCAAGTTGAGCAGCATCCGTGTTGGATGTGACACCTTTAATTAAAGATCAAAGAAAGACATTATGAGCTTGTATCAGATCTAAATCATAGAGGGTTAAGTTCAATTTACACCCTCCAACTTGCAGCAAAGTTCGGATTTCAACCTCGAACTTCAAAACCGGACAACTTTGGCCCTCCAACTCTCGAAAAAGTTCAACTTTCAGCCTTCTGGGCGGTTTTGCGGTGAACAGTAACTTTTGATATTTTCAGGAGCGCCGAAATTTTATATTATTTTTTCGAGCATCTTAACGTCCTCAAATGAAAAAACTCAAAACTACAAAGTTGTAGATCTCATCGAGGTCTACAATTTATATATAAAAATTATCTTCATCCGATACCGTATTGAAGGTTTTTCTATTTTTTGAAATTTGAGTCTCATCACGCGATAAAATATGGTGCTGAAATTTTATATTATTTTTTCGAGCATCTTACTGTCCTTAAATGAAAAAACGCAAAACTACAAAGTTGTAGATCTCATCGAGGTCTACAATTTACATATAAAAATTATCTTCATCCAACATCGTATTGAAGGGTTTTCTATTTTTTGAAATTTGACTCTCATCACGCGACAAAATTGTTTCACGCGTGATGAGACTCAAATTTCAAAAAATAGAAAACCCTTCAATACGATGTCGGATGAAGATAATTTTTATATGTAAATTGTATACCTCGATGGGATCTACAACTTTGTAGTTTTAAGTTTTTTCATTTGAGGACAGTAAAATGCTCGAAAAAATAATATAAATTTCAGCACCATATTTTATCGCGTGATGAGACTTAAATTTCAAAAAATAGAAAACCCTTCAATACGATGTCGGATGAAGATACTTTTTATATATAAATTGTAGACCTCGATGAGATCTACAACTTTGTAGTTTTGAGTTTTTTCATTTGAGGATGTTAAGATGCTCGAAAAAATAATATAAAATTTCAGCGCTCCTAAAAATATTAAAAGTTACTGTTCACCCGCAAAACCGCCCAGAAGGTTGAAAGTTACTTTTTCGAGAGTTGGAGGGCCAAAGTTGTCCGGTTTTGAAGTTTGAGGTTGAAATCCGAACTTTGCTGCAAGTTGGAGGGTGTAAATTGGACTTAACCCAATCATAGATAAAACTCAGCAAACAAACAAAACAAACAATACCTCCAATTATAACAAGAGCATCCAGCTTCAATGCCTGGCAAGTAGCCATTGCTGCCTTTACCTGCTCAGTTGTTCTGATCTGATCCCTTGTCCGACCAAGCATGTCATAACCACCTTGATTCTTATAGGATGAAAGAGCTTCATCGGTGATTTCCATAGTTTTCTGTGCAAATAATCCATCAGTTCCTCCTGGATCAACACATAGACAGAAATAAGTCATAGGTGGAGCACATATCCATTCTATGTTCACCATCAACCATGCGTGTAAAATGTCAATTGGACCTAGTAAGACACAAAGCATGTATCTATTTCTTATATATATTTTAATAGAATGTAGCTAGGTATTGTTGATACCACTGAAAACTTAATACAATCTATGTGGCAACCTCAATAATGGTTTTAAAATTTTACCTGTCACCAAATTCAGAAATTTTCATGATTTGGTTGATAAAAAAGGTGCTGTGAAGTGCAATTATAAACTTCCAACAGTTACTGCATCATACAAAAGCAGAATACATCGCCCTTATAACCTAGTTAACTTGCACAGTTTGCTCGAACAACAAAAGATGCAAGTGACAGAAGTTGCCGGTCTATTATCTTGACTAAATCATAATTTTCTCCTTAAGTCTTACCAAGAAAACCAATAATTTTGCTGTTTGAGTTGTGGGCCTTCATAGCATCATAGAGGCCCCATATAACATTGTGCCCTCCTGGGGATTGCCTCCCACTGAAGACAACGCCAACCCTGCATCCCATGCACACATTAAATGCAGAGAAGGAAAAACGTTAGAAAGAGATATGCTTCAATCAACAAGATTACATGAATTTTGTGCAATGGATCAATGATTTGCTGCCCAGAATCAAACACTTGTGTTGTGAACTCAGGCAGCTTAAGCAGCATGGATACGGATAAGTGTATCGATATCGGAAGGATACGGATACGCGGATACGTCAATTTCACAGAAAACATGATACACGGATATGTTTTACCTTTTTAATAAATAAATAATAATGCAGATTAAAATTGTGAGAGTCTAAAACTTTGAGTTTCACAGACAAATTGTGAACTCAGGCAGCTATTGTCCAGCTAAATACTATATACTGAGAAAAAAAAAGGATTGTGTTTTACAGATAACAGAGAAATTTAAAATAGGTTAAAGAGGAACCGTGCAGTGCTGGTTTTTGCTGCAAAATATTGAAATGGTAGAACGCTGAGCAGAGAACCATCTTTGCTTTATATGAGATATACAAGGCTTGTCACAATTCATGTGCTAAATTAGTGTATACATGCTGGAGCAAAAATAGATGGGAAAATATGGCATTTGGAATTGCAAACTTCAGTTGTAAGGAAAAAAAATGCACAAAGACACTGATAAAAAAGGCCGATCTTGGAAGATGAGTGTACCTGACTACAGGGTGCTCTGTTATGATGCTTGCGTCGGGCACATTGGCCGTCTTCGTGAGAAAATGTGCCAGCGGCTGGCCATAGGTGTGGGGGAAGGCGTGGCTGATGACGTGAGCATCTGCGATATCGGCCGCGATTGCAGCATCACCGTACTCCACCGTGACCGTGGTGCCCTGAATTCCATCCAGTGCAGAGTTCAGAGAGGAGGAAGAAACCCATAAAATCAGTCGGTCAAGAACACTGGCCTACCCGACCAGGCAAGTGAATTTTGGCCTAGAGAATTTTACAAGACGATAAATACGAGACTCGTCTGAATGTTATTATTACTAGTGGTTAATGATTGGCGTGCTTTCGCTTTCCCTTTGGCTCGTCGCAACTCGCAACCCCCCGCTATGTGGCGGGAAAAACGGCACAACCACCTCTGCTCCAGGCGAAAGGAGCAGTGAATTAATGCTTGTTTATGTGTCGCTTGTTGAGCCATGGAATCTCAGATCCAAGCCTCCACAGTGGAGAGTGACCATTACTGGTGCACCTAAAACCCCCCACACAGTGCTGCATCATGGTACCCCACCCCGTACCCATCTGAAAGCGAGAGAAAATATTCGGAATCGGAACAGATAAGCATCGCCGCACCAAACCGACCTACCCCGCCTCGACAAGATCGATCGATCTGGAGGACGACGGAGGAGAGGATCTCGAGCCGGACGGATCATCGATCGGCAATGGCGTTGCGAACCAGGGAGGGCGGCGGTCGGCGGTAGCCGGTAGGTACGTAACACGAGCAGCAGATGGATGCATGGTACCTGGAGGCACGGCGGGGGCTCCGGTCGGTAGAGCGCGCGCGCCTTCTGGAGCGGCGACAGCTCGCGCGGCGCGCCGTAGTCGGAGTCCATCGCCACGCTGCCCATCGCCGGCTCGGTCGATCACTCCCCGCCTCGGTGCGCGGATCCCAACGGAGTACGACGGTCGGTCTGGTCGATCGCTTGCAATTAAAATCGCAGGGCGGCCGCGGCTTTTATATCGGGCCGGGAGCCCAGGGGCGCGCCGCGCGGCCGCTCAGCCAACGGAGCCACCAACCAGCGCCTGCGGCACGTCACGCGCCGCGCACGCAAGCACGCGCAACGGAGTACTATCCATCCGACAGTACTGCGTCGCCAATGCGGCATACACCGTCAGCGTCAGTACGTTCGTTTGGCCGGATCGTATTGTTGCTGGTTCACGAAGAAATATTACTAACTGATTTGTGTGAGAGAAAAATACTTTTTCGACTAAAAATTTATGATCATTTATGACGAGCCACATAAACGAACAGGATGTCACCAGTCCAGCGAGCGATGCCAAATTGGCAATGAGCACACGTGGCGGGCCGGGTAGGTTACGCGGTTCCACCGGAGCGGCCAAAACCATGCGACGATGCGCCCCTCGCTCGTGGTGGCCGCAGCGCAGGCAATATATGCATGCTAGCTAGCTGGCTGTGTTTGGTTGTGCATTCGCGAGCATGGCCACCGCATTTGTTTCAGTTACAGGGGAGATCTAAAATACATTACTTTAAAGGATTTTATTTGCTTTCGGCGTAGCTGGAACGATTTAATTTGTTTTATAATAACCAGTAAACCTATCCGTATGTTGCAACAAGATATACAACTTTTTACATGATTAGATAAATATATTTGTGGCTCGAAAAATTTATTAAAAATCATACCATCGCTAGAGCACGGTTCTAACTGCACGGGCTACAAGTCCATATCGCATACGAGGGCATAGCTTTTGTTTGGGACTGCTCTAATCTAGTTATTGTATCTTTATTCTCAATTTCGCTCATCAAATAGGTTAGCTATATAAACTTTGCTCTAGAAAAAAGGTGAAGTTGGGGCTAGCTTCATGTTTTTTATGCAGCTTCTCAAAGGATAATGTAGAATCTGAAGTTTCCAATCCCTCCATAGAATTATGGAAAATTTACCCATTACTACCACTAATTACACATATACATCTTTCTTTATGTTTCTCCGTAACATTAGCAGGGTGTAGCCGTAACTTCTGGTGCTTGACGGTCCACTTGTCATAGTTGTATGCAGGGTGTAGCCGTAGTCTTTTGTAAATAGTGGTTGTATGTTTATAGTTTTCAGGCTCGGTTTCTCTTATAAAAAGGATCAATTCTCTTCTTCTTTTTAATATATATGCCAGGACAATATGTTCTTGGACCGTTAAAAAAACATTAGCGCTACATGCCTCGACCTATGATGATGTCACCCCAACTCAGAGAACCCTAGTGCTGCCGCCACTAATTCCCACCACCACAGGCGCTATACTCCGACGAGATGATATATGGAATAGATAGATCCAATGGTGCTCTACCGTATGAAGTTGACTTTGGACCCAAACATCTCCTCCCTTTTGTCTACCAACAAAGCTCAAATCACCGCCTTGGTTTGTGGAGGAAGTTCATCGCCATTGCCAAGGTTAGGGCTCCCCCAGCATGGCCGTCTCAACAATTTCAAGGCCCTTAGGCAAGGAAAGGGCGAGGGCCTAGCAATATTTAGCGCCTGTTTGGTATGGCTACGGTTCTGGCTCCAAATTCAGCATCAGCTGGTGTTTTCCTAAATGCTAACGGTAAAATCGGTCCGTTAACGGTCCATTAAACGGGCTAAATAGCCAATTAAACAGGATAAACGAACAACTAAACTAGAAACGGTGTATCACCGTGTAGCGTCTTCACATTGTTTAAATGGGCTAAACGGCCATTTAGGCGAACAGTGGCTTTAGCTTCTACAGAGGAATCGAAGGAGACGTACCAATACTTTAGGAGGAAAAATTGTTTTCCTGGTGAATAGTAGAGGGAGTCGAAGCCATTTTTAGGATTGGAGAAGGAGCTAAGGAGAAGACATGCGAAACAAGCCCTTAATATGATGATTAAAGTACAAAATACTACTAATAACAGTTAAATTGTAGCATATATTGGAAGCAATTGGGAATAGCCGAATATCGGAATAGAAAGCGACAGTAAACTAATTCCTTATTGCTACACTTGGGTTAATGTATGGGCCTTTATTTTTTTCAATAGACCGAATACATATTTTTTAGAGAAATAGACCAAATACTACATGTACTAAATACTATGTACATACATATACTTATGGGCCCTTTTTCATGGCATGGCCCCGTCGCAAATTGGCCCACCCTCCTAAGATGGCCTAACCCGGCTGAGTCGGTCGCCCTACATAGCCACGCTCTCTTGGCCCTGGCTAGCCCCCGCTGACCATCAGCCAATCCAGGCCCCCACAGCCGCCTAGGCCCGTGACATCCAGGCCACGGCCAGCCACGGGCAAGCCCAGGTACAAGGCGGTCTGGGGAAGGTGCAGGCCGCGGCACTGCAGCTGTTTTGAAGAACCTCGTGCTTATTACTCGTTGCTGCATGATTTTTCTGACTCTGAACCCATTACTGCAGACTTGTATGCGGACGGTACGTCGGTACCTCTGTAATCGGTTAATTGAACTATGGCCTCCTTGCTACAACTTAATTTCTATCCGACTATCTCCTTTTTCTGACAGTAAACATAAAATCCATTCGTGTTATTGTCAGTGCAGTCCCCGCGCGGTTGATCCCTGCTGGTACGCTGGAAACCACCACCTTCCTGTTATGAGCTACTCATTCCGTTCCAAATTATAAGTCGGTTTGATTTTTTTTATTTATATTTAGATACATAGCAAAATGGATATACCAAAAAATTAAAGCGACTTATAATTTGGAACGGAAGAGAGTACTCAGTAAGGACTTCAAACATTGATGCAGGGACCGAGAAGCTGTTGAAGCTTCATGTCCTTGAATGACTATATATCATCAACAGAATGCTTATCGGTTCGCACGTGTTGCCAATCCGAGTGCTGTATCAACTGGCGGTCTGGGGCTGTATTGTGAGGATGATGAGTTAGTGCGCTTGGTTCTCTATTTTACAGTTTGTTGGAATGCATATGGCCACTCTAGTTGGTGGCTGAATGCTGAATGCACTTGATTTGGCCGAGTACATATGTTCACTCGACCTTATTGCCTAAATACATATGCTACTGAACTTGGTTAACTGTATGTGTATATTAACTCGGATTCATGTGTTCACACTCAAAGGCTGTTCGTGTTGATGCTAAAATGGTCTAATTTTTAGATAATGAAACAAAGTTCAGCTTCTACTTTCTGAGGAGAAAGTACACAGCTGTTCAGTACAAAAACCAAGCACATAGGCTCTAAACCCACAAGAGATCAAAGTGCAAACAAAGAGAGGAGAAGAAAGAAGCTACGCTAAAAATGGTCTAGTTGGCCGAATAATTAATAATTTGGTTAGGCCAACTAATATGATGTCTTGAGAAAAAAAATATATGTGTTGATGCCATACACCCGAGTACCCCTACAAGAATTACCGAACACCGACTTCGGATCAGAGAAGATCCGATAAGATACAAGGCCTTATTCCAGGAAGGATATCCCCATGATTACGGCAAGATTCTGAATGAGGCGCGACTCTTAGCTTGTAGGGCAAGTGGATCCCGAATATAAATAGATAGATAGGCCCATGTTGTAACCATCGAACACCAGGCCATTAGCCACATTGTAATCACAACTAGCCGAGAATATGATACAAGCAGCAACTGAACGTAAGTGTAAGGAAAATGGACCTTAGGCCCATTTATTTTGGATTTTGGTGTTTGATGACCAACACAACCAAATTGGACTAATGAATTTGCAAGTAATTATTTTGTAGTTCAATAAGGTGCAAGACGTGACTTGGATGAAGGCGACATGATGATCCCTTATGAGGACATCCCTTCCATTGATACAACCACACCTGCTGCACAACAAGGTCCGATGACAAGAGCTCGAGCACGGACAACTTAATTATCAGGTAAAGTCGTTCCTCGCTGTTCATACAAATTCGTCTCAGAATTAGATGCTACTAAATCATGGTGATGATTGTCTTATTCTTAGGAATGTTGGTCAAGACCCCAATGCCTCATGTTTAGACCCCATGATGAGGATGGAGCAGCCGAACAAGTGGGAATCATCATTAATGGGGCGCTCAGCTCATCTCGAGACAGCAGGAAACACTCCATAAAAAATACCATAACTCCTTGATATGAGATCCAATGAAGCTGATTTTTGTCTTGTTGGAAAGAGCTCGTCGTTCTCTTTCAGATGGGTCTAACCCCACTCTCATAATCTACCGAAGTTGTGCGCAACAAACAAAAGGATGCATAGACCTACAGCTTGGGCCTAGGCCTTGTACTGACTAGAGCCCATTGAGGGACGCCCAGATTAGGGTTTCCCACTCCCCCTTGTGCTCTCCTCTTTATAAATAGAACCAGCGGCCATCAGAATGAGGGTGGGTTTTGTTTAGATGCAAGATAGCCGCTGCTTCTTCCTTGTAAACGTGTGTGTCGGCTAGACCACCCGATTTACTTGTTTCAAGACCCCAACTTGTGATTCAGATTCAGCCTTTGGCTTAAATTCCGTGAGTTATTTGCTTGGTCATCTTGTTCTTGCTTGTTCTCGGTTGCTTGCAGGTTCATGGTATTCTTGGCACGGCAAGAACATCACAATCGGAGCCGGTGTACCTGTTGCTAAGGCGCAACAACCTTATGGTCGTTGTAGTCGGACAACCAACGTCGAATCCACCCCAAATCGAGTTTATCCACACTCACCAAAAGATCAGGAACAACCCCTTATCCCATCATGTGGTAATCAGAGCAAGGTTCTTTGGTGAGTGATTTACCGTTCATTACTTTACTATAGTCCAGAAATATAAAAATAGGATAGAACTGGAATTCCAAACACAAGTTTGAGCCTTGCTGATCTGCTTAGCTCTTTGCTTGTTGAGTTTGTGGTTTACATTGTGATGTCAAGTGCTGGTTCTTAGGTTCTAATCCTTTAGAGTTTCGAGTTCTTGTCACGTTTCAGTCGCCACACAATCCGCTGTTGCCTTTTCCCCCACTTCAGCCGCTGCAATCTCCACCAATACCACCACCACCACTACCAAAAGCACCGCTACTCTCTCCACCTTTTCGCTGAAACCCTCACCACCATCACCTTCAGCTGCGCCTACACAAACACTACCTTATGCACCTATCCTTTTGGTGCAAATCTGAGTACACTCAGCTTTGAAAATAAGAGAGTTCAAATTGCATATTTGTACTACTTGTTGCAATCCTTATCCCTAGTAAAAGAAAGTCTATGCTACCTGCTGCATTCTTGTTATAATCATATTGCAAAAGTTCAGTTTGTGCTACTTGTTGAAAAGAAAAGAAAAGAAAAAGAAAACACAATAGAAAATAGAAAAGAAAAAGAAAGGAAAAGGAGGAAAGAAAGAAACAAAAAAAAGAAGGGTTAAGTTGATGTTATTTACTCTCATCATTTCCATTGTTTGCTACTGTCCGGTGACAACATTTGTGTGTAGGCTCGTGTCTCTAGCAAGGGTTAGCCTAGGACCAGCACGGTACTATCTTTGAACACTTATTCAACTTGCATTGACTAACTGTGGTTCCAGCTGTACCTTGATTTTTTAAGCCACCTACAGCTCCACAAATTATCTACAACGTCACAGGGTTCTACTTGCTACTACTTGTGTTGTTCTTGTTGTCGCCAACACCATCTGCATAGCAAGGTAACGACATGTAAGAACTCGGTTGCACATGCTGAGAGAATGAAAATTGTTGTCACCTAATTCAATTAGTTGGTAGGACATATTTTCTTGTGATTCCCTTGCTGCATACTAACCATGGCAGGAGAAGGTGAAATGACCCCTCCACAATCACCTCGATCGAAAGCCTTGCTGCAACACTTTGAACGCAAAGTGAGGCTCCATGCTGAACACCTTGATGAGGATGTTCGTGTCACAAATGAGTGCCTTGGTCAATTGGAGACGGCTCAGATTGAGACCAACACCAAGTTGGCTTCCTTGGAAGGCACTCTTGGTTCTGTTAATACATCTCTTGTAGGGGTCTTGGAGCGATTGGAGAGGATGGAACAGAATCGATGTGATGGTTTCGAACGACGCAAACACAACAACAACATGGGCAGCGCTGCTGGTCATGATGAAGAAGAATATGCAGCAGACACTGAGCTTGATGAGGAGGTGAATGGTCATCGACGCATCGAACAACATCACCTCCACCAAGAGACTAGGTCCTCACCCACCTGAAAGGTCCTAATATGGCTAGAGAGGGGGGTGAATAGCCTATTTAAAAATCTACAAATCAACTAGAGCAATTTGATTAGTATGACAAATAGCAAAATGCAAACTTGCTCTAGCTCTACAAGGGTTGCAAGCCACCTATCCAACAATCCTAGTTGCAATGATTACTAGTCACACAACTTGCAATGTTACTACTCACTAAGAGCTCTCAAACTTGCTACTCTAAAGAGCTCCACTAGATGAACTTAAAATAACAAACCAAGCTCTCAATTCTAATTACACTAAAGAGCTTGCCACAACTAGTTTGCAAGAATATAAATGGGTGAGTAGGGTGATTATACAGCTGTGTAGAGGAGTGAACCAATCACAAAATGAATACTAAATCAATCACCGGGAGAATACCAAAGGGCAAGAGACAACCAATTTTTCTCCTGAGGTTCACGTGCTTGCCAGGCATGCTAGTCCCTGTTGTGTCGACCAACACTTGGTGGTTCGGCTGCTAAGAGGTGTTGCACGAACCTCATCCACACAATTGGACACTACAAGAACCTACCCACAAGTGAGGTAACTCAATGACACGAGCAATCCACTAGAGTTACCTTTTGGCTCTCCGCCGGGGAAGGCACAAGACCCCTCACAATCACCACGATCGGAGCCGGAGACAATCACCAACCTCCGCTCAACGATCCTCGCTAGCTCCAAGCCATCTAGGTGACGGCAACCACCAAGAGTAACAAGTGAATCCCGCAGCGAAACACGAATGCCAAGTGCCACTAGATGCAATCACTCAAGCAATGCACTTGGATTCTCTCCCAATCTCACAATGATGATGAATCAATGATGGAGATGAGTGGGAGGGCTTTGGCTAAGCTCACAAGGTTGCTATGTCAGTGCAAATGGCCAAGAGTAAGAGCTTGAGTCGGCCATGGGGCTTAAATAGAACCCCCATGAAATAGAGCCATTGTACCCCTTCACTGGGTACTGATCAGGGGTGACCGGACGCTCCAGTCATATTGACCAGACGCTGGACCCAGCGTCCGGTAGCCTGAATGCCAGCCACGTGTCATCCTATGTTCAACAGGAGTCGTCTGATCTCAACGGTCATGACATGACCGGACGTTCCGGCACAAGTGACCGGACGCTGAAAACCCAGAGTCCGGTCATGTCTAGTAAGCTCCCAGAGACGGCAAATCTTGATCGGACGCAGTCCGGTCGACCTTGACCGGACACACCCAGCGTCCGGTCAGTCTCCTTGATCTCGGTACAGCCATGTCAGCTCTGACCGAACGCTGCCTTCCATCATCCGGATCAGTCAGAGGCACAGCGTCCAGGTCACATGACCGATGCCAGGTTTTCACTGCCACACCTGACCAGACTACGCTGGTCCCCCTGAGACCAGCGTCCGAACAGTTGTAAAATAGCGAGACTGACCCTCTTTCATCTCTATCTCCTTCATCCCTTGCTCAAAAATGCTAACCACCAAGTGTAATCACCTTGTGCACATGTGTTAGCATATTTTCACAAAGCATTTTCAAGGGAGTTAGCACTCCACTAGATCCTAAATGCATATGCAATGAGTTAGAGCATCTAGTGGCACTTTGATAACCACATTTCAATATGAGTTTCACCCCTCTTAATAGTACTGGCTATCTAACCTAAATGTGATCACACTCGCTAAGTGTCTTGATCACCGAAACAAAATGGCTCCTACTATTTATACCTTTGCCTTGAGCCTTTTATTTTTCTCTTTCTTCTTTTCCAAGTTCAAGCATTTGATCATCACCATCGTCAAGATCTTCGCCATTGCTTCATCACTTAGAGTAGTGCTACCTATCTCATAATCATTTTGATAAACTAGGTTAGCACTTAGGGTTTCATCAATTAACCAAAACCTAAACTAGAGCTTTCAATCTCCCCCTTTTTGGTAATTGATGACAACCCTTTCACAAAGATATGAGTTGAAATTTAATTGAATCCATGTTGCTTGCCCAAGCATATTTACCATGTATAAAGGATATGGATAAGTTTCATGAATCCCAAATGGTAGCAATTGCTCCCCCTACATATGTGCTAAGAGTTTGGATTGTAGCTTGCACATATGCTTAGATAGGAAATATAGGAGACAATGTCTACCAAATGATGCTAAGGTATAAGAGATGGACCTTTGAAGCATGATACCAATCGGAGTGCACCAATATACCATCCTTAGCACCATTAGTAACTAGACATACACAAAAACTAGAATACCCCATGAGATCAACATTACAAGCAAGGGTCTAGTTTCCATAGAATGAACATAAGTTATGTTACTTTAGCCTATGCATGCTAGTTTTTCATTTCATCATTCAAGCCTATAACTAGCATACACCACACAAGCATGAATATTGAAATTTAGAACTTATGCCATATAAGCAAATATATGAAATGCACATTCAAATGCAACATAAAAGTTTATGAGCTTGCTCCCCCTACTTGTGTGCATTTTTGATTGATCCCCTTACAATGTTATTTCATTTGTTTGCTCCTCCTATCTTATTATCTTTGTGAATTTATCTCCCTCTTTGTCAACAATTAGCACAAAAGATGAGCTCAAATTATAGATAGGTTGGGGTGAAACCATGTGAAATGAGGATCATTTTCCCAATTTGGTTCAATTAGATTACTTGCAAAAGATATTTAACTCGGTTTGATCCAAGGACAAGCTTCTTCACACCTCCAAATAAGGGTTATCTTGTACCATGTTCAGTTAAACACTTATAAGCTTATTTTTCTAGATCAAACACTAGGTTTACAAGCCCACAAACATGTCATATGCTACCACTAGATCATTTCAAGCATACAAGCAATAGTGGTACCATACAAACATCAAATTCATTTGTTTTCATGAATGAGCCTGTTCAAATGTGAAATATGTCTAGATGCACTAAACATGTCCTTAGCAAGGATGTATGCCATGCCAATCAACTTTTACCTTGAATTGCTCGAAGGAGAGGCATGTCATATAATTGGGGGTGCATCAACACATATTGGAGAAGTCAAGTATGTTCAATTCATTCCTTAGCTTGCAAAACCTCTTCTCATCAAGTGGCTTGGTGAAGATATCGGCAAGTTGGATCTTCGGTGCCCACACTCTCAATGCAAATGTCCCCTTTTTGTTGGTGATCTCTTATGAAATGATGGCGGACATCAATATGCTTTGTTCTTGAATGTTGAACTTGGGTTGTTGGTGAGCTTTACAGCACTTTCATTGTCACATAGCAATGGCACTTGCTTGAATTTGATTCCAAAATCACTCAAAGTAGCCTTCATCCAAAGTAATTGAGCACAACAACTACCGGTCGAAATGTACTCCGCTTCGGCGGTTGAAAGTGCTACACTATTTTGCTTCTTTGATGACCAAGACATAAGTGATCTTCCCAATAGTTGACATGTGCCCAATGTGCTCTTTCTCTCAACTTTGCATCCCGCATAATCAGAGTCCGAATATCCAATCAACTCAAATCTTGCTCCTTTGGGATACCACAATCCAACATTTTGTGTATGCTTCAAGTACCTCAATATTCTCTTTATTGCTTTCAAATGACTTTCTCTTGGCGAGGCTTAGAATATAGCACACATGCATACACTAAACATCACATCCGGCCTTGATGCGGTCACATAGAGTAGGCTTCCAATCATAGACCGATACATCTTTTGATCCACCATGTTGCCACTAGCATCACTATCCAAGCTTCCACTTGTCTCCATTGGTGTACTAATAGCTTTAGCATCATCCATTCCAAACTTCTTCAAGCATGTCCTTGATATACTTGCCTTGACTCACAAATGTGCCATTCTTCATTTGCTTGATTTGAAGACCAAGGAAGTAACTAAGCTCTCCAATCATGGACATCTCAAACTCACTTGCCATCATCTTGCCAAACTCCTCACAAAAATCTTGATTTGTTGACCCAAATATGATAACATCAACATAGATTTGCATTACAAACAAGTCATTTCCAAGCTTCTTGGTGAAGAGAGTGGTGTCAACCTTTCCCATCTTAAATCCCTTAGAGAGTAGGAAATCTCTCAATCTCTCATACCATGCTCTTGGTGCTTGTTTCAATCCATACAAAGTCTTTCTCAACTTGTAAACATGGTTGGGTTTCTTCTCATCTTCAAAACCGGGAGGTTGCTCAACATACACAAGCTCATTGATGTACCCATTGAGAAATGCACTCTTCACATCCATTTGATACAACTTGATGTTGTGGGCACAAGCATAGGCTAGCAAGATCCTAATTGCTTCCAATCTTGCAACCGGGGCATATGTTTCTCTAAAGTCAAGACCTTCAACTTGAGTGTAACCTTGAGCCACTAATCTTGCTTTGTTCCTTATTACTATCCCATCTTGATCTTGCTTGTTCTGAAAGACCCACTTGGTTCCAATCACATTATGATCCTTAGGCCTCTCAACTAACTCTCATACTTGGTTTCTTGTAAAGTTGTTTAGCTCTTCATGCATAGCATTGACCCAATCAACATCCCTCAAAGCTTCATCTATCTTCTTAGGTTCAATGGATGACACAAATGAGAAATGCTCACAAAATGAAGCCAATCTTGATCTTAGTTTGCACACCTCTTGAAATATCACCAATGATAGTGTCGAAGGGATGATCTCTTGCAACATTGGTTGGTTGAAGCACTTGCACTTGATTGCTTGTATTTGATAGATCACTTGGTTGAGATGATGAACTAGCCACTTGTTGTTGATCTTGCACTTTGTCATCACTAGTTCTTGCTTGAACTTGATCATGAGAACCACTAGCTTGCACATTTGAGTTAGAGAGTACTTGATTCTTGTCATCTTCAACATCAATCATCTCTCTAGGCCTTATATCACCAATGTCCATGTTCTTCATTGCATTGACCAATTGAGTGCCTCTTACATCATCTAGATTCTCATCTTCCTCTTGAGAACCATTTGTTTCATCAAACTCCACATCATGAACCTCCTCAAGAGTACCACTAGCCAAATTCCAAACTCTATAAGCCTTGCTAGTAGTGGAGTAACCAAGCAAGAAACCTTCATCACATTTCTTTTCAAACTTGCTCAATCTAGTGTCTTTCTTCAATATGTAGCATTTACAACCAAAAACCCAAAAGTATGCTATGTTAGGCTTTCTTCCATTCAAAAGCTCATAAGGTGTCTTCTCCATCATGGGGTGACAATAGAGTCGGTTGCTATAATAGCAAGCCGTGTTGATTGCTTTGGCCCAAAATGAATGACTCACATTGTACTCACTCAACATTGATCTTCCTATGTCAATCAAAGTTCTATTCTTTCTTTCAACTAAGACATTTGATTGAGGAGTGTACTTGGCCGAGAATTGATGTCTAATTCCAAATTCATCATACAACTCATCAATTCTAGTGTTCTTGAATTCACTACCATTGTCACTTCTAACTTTCTTGATGGTTGTTTCAAACTCATTGTGAATGCCCTTGACAAATGATTTGAATGTTGCAAACACATCACTCTTGTCAACAAGAAAGAATACCCATGAGTATCTAGTGAAATCATCCACAATCACAAATCCATATTTGTTTCCACCAATGCTTGTGTATGTGGTTGGTCCAAACAAGTCCATGTGCATCAACTCAAATACCTTAGATGTGCTCATCATGCTCTTCTTAGGATGTGTGTTACCAACTTGTTTTCTAGCTTGAACATGCACTACATAGCTTATCCTTCTCAAATGTGACATCTTTCAAGCCTCTAACTAAGTCATGCTTAATCAACTTGTTCAATTGTTTCATTTCAACATGACCAAGCCTTCTATGCCATAACCAACCCATGCTAGACTTAGTGATCAAACATGTTGTCAATTGAGCTTCTCTAGCATTGAAATCAACTAAGTACAGATTCTCATATCTAAATCCTTTGAATATCAAGTTAGAGCCATCTACACTTATGATCTCTACATCATCCACACCAAATATGCATTTAAAACCAAGATCACATAATTGAGCTACCGACAATAGGTTGAAGTTCAAGTTCTCTACTAGTAGCACATTGGAGATGCTCAAATCATTGGATATTGCAATCTTACCAAGCCCTTTGACCTTGCCTTTGCCATTGTCACCAAATGTGATACTATCAATCCCATTGCTCTTATTTTCATTGATTGAATTGAACATTCTTGGATCACCGGTCATGTGTTGTGTGCACCCACTATCGAGCACCCAATGCCTTCCTTCGGCTTTATAATTGACCTACAAAAGAAGATCAATTCCTTTTAGGTACCCAAACTTGCTTGGGTCCTTGAAGGTTAGTTACCAAGGTCTTTGGTACCCAAATGGCCTTCTTCTTTGGGGCCACAATTGGTGTACCAATGAACTTAGCTTCACACCATTGGCACCCTTAACAAGCATGTAACAAGAATCAAATTTAATTAAGAATACATTAGGTAGCTTGTTCTTGTTAGTCTTGCAATATTGCTCTATATGCCCAACTTGCTTACATCTATTGCAAAACCGGCCATTGCCCTTCACAAAGCTAACTTTGGGAGTGACAAAGGCCGCTTTGCCTTTCTTGGGGGTATAGCCTAATCCCTCTTTGTTGAGAGAAAACCTTTGGCTACCCAAGCACTTTAGCAAGCGGGCATCTCCACCATAGGCATTGCCTAAAGCACGAGTGAGCTCATTCACCTCTTTCTTGAGGGTATCATTTTCCACCATTAGTGAGGCATCATAAGTGAGACCATCACTCAAAGGTGAAGTAGAAGTAGTAGTGCTACAAGAAGTGTTAGTGGGAGCAACTACAATGGGCTTATAAAAGGATTCATCAATAAGATCACATGTTAGTCTCACATCACAAGACACGATCACTTGCTCCTTCTTGGCCTCCTCCTTCTTGACTTGCTCGACGAGAGAGGGGTGAGCTTTTTCAAGCTTAGAGTGAGCTTTGCCAAGCTTCTCATGGGCTTCCATTAGCCTCTCATGAGTGGCATTGAGCTCATCAAGAGATTGCTTAAGAAATTTGACTTTCTTGTTCAATTCTTTGCACTCCTTTCTCTTCATCTCAAAGCAAGTGTGCACTTGCTCACACATGTCCATGAGCTCCTCCTTGGAGTACTCCTCATCATCATCATCACTCCTACATGCATCACTTTCACATTCATCATCATCACTCACATCATATTTTACCTTGGTGGGTTTTGCCATGAGGCATGTCGAAGGAGTGTCGAAGATGGAGGGCTTGTTGTTGATGGCGATGCTTGCTAGTGCTTTCTTGATAGATTTCTTGCCATCATCACTAGAGTCATCACTATCCGAAGAGCCATCACTATCCTAAGTGACCACATAGCCTCCACCCTTCTTATTCTTTTGGAAGGTCATTCTCTTCTCCTTCTTCTCCTTCTTTTCTTTCTTATCCTTCTTGTGCTTCTTCTTCTCATCCTCATCATTGTCACTATTATAGGGACAATTTGCTACAATATGATCGGGACTCTTGCAATTGTAGCATCTTCTCACATATTCTTTGCTTTTGGTGTGATCTCTTCTCTTTCTTGCACCATAGCCCTTCTTCTTCATGAATTTTCCCATCTTGCGTACAAATAGGGCCATAACTTCATCATCAATATCACTAAGATCATCATCATCACTTGATTCTTTCTTGGACTTGCCCTTGTTCTTGGATGATGATGAGCTAGCCTTGAATGCTATACTCTTCTTCTTGTCTTCTTCTTCCTTTTTGACATCCTTGTCATCCCCCTCCCTTTCCACACGGTATGTCTCTTGGGTCATGACATCACCTAGTACTTGGTTGGGGGTAATCTCCTTCAATCCTCCTCTTATGATGAGCAATCTCAACATCTCAAATCTTGGAGGTAGGCACATCAAGAATCGATGAGAGATATCATCATCCTTAATCTTTTCTCCCAATGCCTTCAAATCATTGACAATCACTTGCAAACGATGGAACATCTCTGGAATGCTCTCATCTTCCTTCATCTTGAAGCTTGTCAATTTATCCTTGAGGATATACAACTTGGCACTCTTCACCGCCGGTGTGCCCTCATATGTTTCCTCCAATCTCTTCCACACCTCATTTGCTCTTTCACAATCCTTGATTTGCTCAAACACATTGGAATCAATGGCATTGTATATGGTGTTGAGAGCCATTGTATTGCATTGCTTGTTGATCTTATCTTGGTTAGTGGGATCATCGGGATCAATGATAGCATAGTCATTCTCGGTCACTTCCCATACTTGATCATTGATTTAATTAAAGATACATCCTCATCTTTCTCTTCCAATAATCATAGCATGTGCCATCAAAGAATGGTGGTTTGCCCCCCACATGGTTGAACACAACTTGAGCTATAATTTGACACCAAGGTTGTTAAGCCTTCAATCAAATGGTGACCACGGCTCTGATACCACTTGAAAGGTCCTAATATGGCTAGAGGGGGGTGAATAGCCTATTTAAAAATCTACAAATCAACTAGAGTAATTTGATTAGTATGATAAATAGCAAAATGCAAACTTGCTCTAGCTCTACAAGGGTTGCAAGCCACCTATCCAACAATTCTAGTTGCAATGATTACTAGTCACACAACTTGCAATGTTACTACTCACTAAGAGCTCTCAAACTTGCTACTATAAAGAGCTCCACTAGATGAACTTAAAATAACAAAGCAAGCTCTTAATTCTAATTACACTAAAGAGCTTGCCACAGCTAGTTTGTAAGAATATAAATGAGTGAGTAGGGTGATTATACCGCCGTGTAGAGGAGTAAACCAATCACAAGATGAATACTAAATCAATCACCAGGAGAATACCAAAGGGCAAGATACAACCAATTTTTCTCCAGAGGTTTACGTGCTTGCCGTCACGCTAGTCCCCGTTGTGTCGACCAACACTTAGTGGTTCGGTGGCTAAGAGGTGTTGCATGAACCTCATCCACATAATTGGACACCACAAGAACCTACCCACAAGTGAGGTAACTCAATGACACGAGCAATCCACTAGAGTTAACTTTCGGCTCTCCACCGGGGAAGGCACAAGACCCCTCACAATCACCATGATCGGAGCTGGAGACAATCACCAACCTCCGCTCTATGATCCTCGCTGCTCCAAGCCATCTAGGTGGTGGCAACCACCAAGAGTAACAAGTGAATCCTGCAGCAAAACACGAATGCCAAGTGCCACTAGATGCAATCACTCAAGTAATGCACTTGGATTCTCTCCCAATCTCACAATGATGATGAATCAATGATGGAGATGAGTGGGAGAGCTTTGGCTAAGCTCACAAGGTTGCTATGTCAATGCAAATGGCCAAGAGTAAGAGCTTGAGCCGGCCATGGGGCTTAAATAGAAGCCCCCATGAAATAGAGCCGTTGTACCCTTTCACTGGGTACTGATCGGGGTGACCGGACGCTGGACCCAGCGTTCGGTCACCCGATGCCAGCCACGTGTCATCCTGCATTCAACAGGAGTTGTCTGATCTCAACGGTCATGACATGACCGGATGTTCCAGCACAAGTGACCGGATGCTGAACACCTAGAGTCTGATCATTTCCAGTAAGCTCCCAAAGATGGCAAATCTTGACCGGATGCATCCGGTCGACCTTGACCGGACACACCCAATGTCTGGTCAGTCTCCTTGATCTTGGTACAGCCATGTCAGCTCTGACTGGACGCTGCCTTCCATCGTCCGGTCAGTCAGAGGCACAGCGTCCGATCACATGACCGACGCTAGGTTTTCACTACCACGCCTGACCGGACGCGCCGGTCCCCCTGAGACCAGCGTCCGGTCAGTTGTAAAACAGCAAGACTAACCCTCTTTCATCTCTATCTCCTTCACCCTTGCTCAAAAATGCCAACCACCAAGTATATCACCTTGTGCACATGTGTTAGCATATTTTCACAAAGCATTTTCAAGGGTGTTAGCACTCCACTAGATCCTAAATGCATATGTAATGAGTTAGAGCATCTAGTGGCACTTTGATAACCGCATTTCAATACGAGTTTCACCCCTCTTAATAGTATGGCTATCTAACCTAAATGTGATCACACTCGCTAAGTGTCTTGATCACCGAAACAAAATGGCTCCTACTATTTTTACCTTTGCCTTGAGCCTTTTGTTTTTCTCTTTCTTCTTTTCCAAGTTCAAGCATTTGATCATCACCATGCCATCACCATCGTCATGATCTTCGCCATTGCTTCATCACTTGGAGTAGTGCTACCTATCTCATAATCACTTTGATAAACTAGGTTAGCACTTAGGGTTTCATCAATTAACCAAAACCAAACCAGAGCTTTCACCACCACGGCAAGAGGTACGTGCCGATGACTCATTTGGCAAGATTAAATTCACCATACCTGCTTTTGATGGTAGGTATAATCCTGATATGTACCTTAGTTGGGAATTAGCTGTTGATCAGAAATTTACTTGCCATGATTTCCCTGAGGACAAACGTGTTAGGGCTGCAACTAGTGAGTTTACTAACTTTGCCTCTATTTGGTGGTCTGAATACCATCATAAGAACCCAAATAACACACCAACTTGGGATGCTTTGAAACGGGTCATGCGGGCCAGATTTGTTCCTTCTTATTATGCCTGTGATCTTTTACATAAGTTGCAACAATTGAGGCAAGGATCCAAATCTGTAGAAGAGTACTATCAAGAGCTACAAATGGATATGCTTCGTTGCGGGCTAGAGGAAAACGAGGATGGTGCCATAGCTAGATTTATGGGTGGGCTAAACCGGGAGATTCAGGACATTCTAGCTTACAAGGAATATAATTTTGTCAATCGTTTATTTCACCTTGCTTGTAAAGCTGAACAAGAAGTGTAGGGACGACGAGCTAGCATGAGGGCTAACATTCCTATAGGTCGTGCTAGCCCGTGGACACCCTCCAATGTTGCTGCACCATCAACACGTGCACCCCCACATTCTTCCTCGACCATCAATCCATGCTCCTCTACAACAAATTCTGTACCATGCCCAAGTGAACCAACTAGAGGAGCAACAGCTACATCTGCAAAGAGTTCATCCTTGGTGGTATCCATGGGGAGAACAAGGGATATTCAGTGCCTACATTGCAAAGGATATGGCCACGTACGCAAGGACTGCCCAAGCACATGTGTGATGGTTGTGCGAGCTGATGGTGGGTACTCCTCTACTAGTGATTTTAATGAAGAAACATATGCTTTGCTTGCTGCTAACAATGTAGCAGAAGGAGATTATTTCCAACAAGATGAAGAGCACATTGGGGCTAAAGCTGCTGAGCACTATGAGAGCCTCGTGGTGCAGCGGGTGCTAAGTGCCCAAATGGAGAGGGCTAAACAAAATCAGCACCACACTTTGTTTCAAACCAAGTGTGTGATCAAGGAACACTCTTGCCATGTGATCATAGATGGAGGAAGCTGCAACAACTTGGCAAGTGCTAAAATAGTGGAGAAGCTTTCGTTGAGCACAAAACCACACCCGCAGCCTTACTACATTCAGTGGCTTAACAACAGCTGCAAGGTGAAGGTAACACAATTGGTAAGGGTAGATTTTGCCATTGGTTCTTATCATGATTCCATTGACTACGATGTTGTGCCAATGCAAGCATGCTCTATGTTGTTAGGTAGACCATGGCAGTTTGATAAAGATTCCTTGCACTTTGGTAAAACAAATCAATACTCTTTTGTGCATAATGACAAGAAGATTGTGTTGCACCCCATATCCCCTGAGGCTATTCTAAGAGATGAACTTGCTAGAGCCAGCAAACTTAAGAATCAGGCTGTTGCTAGTGAAAATCAGATTGTCTCTAATGAACTTGAGAAACATAAGAAGAAGTCTAGCAAATATGTTCATCATAATAAAAATGAGATCAAGCTGAAAGGCTCTTGTTACTTTGCCACCAAATCTGATTTGGATGAGATTGATGCTAGTACTACTGTTTGCTATGCTTTGGTTTGCAAAGAAACTTTATTTTCACTCGAAGATACATCTATTTCTTTGCCTTCTGCTGTCACTAATCTTTTGCAGGAGTATGCCGATATTTTCCAAAGGAGGTACCACCAGGGGCTGTCACCAATTTGAGGGATAGAACACCAGATTGACCTCATCCCTAGGGCTTCCTTGCCTAATCGTGCATCGTACAGGATCAACCTGGACGAGACAAAAGAGATTCAGCGACAAGTACAAGAATTGCTCAACAAAAGTTATATGCGTGAGTCTCTTAGCCCTTGTGCCGTTCCCGTGCTTTTAGTTCCTAAGAAGGATGGATCATGGCGCATGTGTATTGATTGTAGAGCGATAAACAACATCACAATCAGATATCGACATCCTATTCCAAGGTTAGATGATATGCTTGATGAATTGAGTGGCTCAATCATGTTCTCTAAAATTGATTTGCGTAGTGGTTACCACCAGATTCGCATGAAGCTAGGAGATGAATGGAAAACAATGTTTAAAACTAAGTTTGGTTTATATGAATGGCTAGTCATGCCCTTTGGATTGACTAATGCACCCAACACTTTCATGAGATTAATGAATGAAGTTTTACCTGATTTTATTGGCAGATTCATGGTGGTATACTTTCATGACATCTTGATATATAGTAGATCATTTGAGGAACATCTTGATCATTTGCGTGTCGTTTTCAATGCTCTACGGGATGCACACTTGTTTGGCAACCTTGAGAAGTGCACCTTTTGCACAGATCAAGTCCCTTTCCTTGGATATGTTGTGACACCATAGGGAATCGAAGTTGATCAAGCCAAGGTTGGGGCCATACACAGCTGGCCTGTTCCTTGCATGGTCACACAAGTGTAGAGTTTTCTAGGACTTGCTGGTTTCTACCGTTGATTTGTGAAGGACTTCAGCACCATTGCAGCCCCGCTGCATGAACTCACCAAGAATGGTGCAACCTTCACTTGGGCTGCAGCCCAATAGGATGTTTCCAACACGCTCAAAGATAAGTTAACTCATGCACCCTTGCTCCAACTTCCCGATTTCAATAAAAAACTTTGAGCTTGAATGCGATGCTAGTGGAATTGGTTTGGGTGGTGTGCTGCTACAAGATGGCAAACCTATAGCATATTTTAGCAAAAAATTGAGTGGGCCTAGTCTGAACTATTCTACTTATGATAAGGAATTGCTTACTTTAGTTAGAACCTTGGAAACATGGCAACATTATTTATGGTCCAAAGAATTCATTATACATTCTGATCATGAGTCAATGAAACACATTCGAAGCCAAGCAAAACTGAACCGTAGGCATGCTAAATGGGTTGAGTCCATTGAATCTTTCCCTTATGTCATCAAACACAAGAAGGGTAAAGAAAACATCATTGCTGATGCTTTGTATAGGCGTTATACCATGCTGTCCAAACTTCATTTCAAAATATTTGGATTAGAAACAATTAAAGCACAATATTCTCATGATGATGATTTCAAGGATGTGTTGCTGAATTGCAAAGAGGGACAAACTTGGAACAAATTCATCCTTGCTGATGGGTTTGTATTTCGTGCTAACAAGCTATGCATGCCAGCTTGCTCCATGCGTTTGTTATTATTGCAGGAAGCACATGGAGGAGGACTCATGGGACATTTTGGTGTGAAAAAGACAGAGGACATCCTTGCTGGTCATTTCTTTTGGCCCAAGATGAGGAGAGATGTGGAGAGGTTCGTTGCTCACTACACAACATGCCGGAAAGCTAAGTCACGCCTTAATCCTCATGGTTTATACATGCCTCTTCCTGTTCCAAGTGCACCGTGGGAAGATATTTCAATGGACTTTGTTTTAGGGCTGCCTAGAACAAAGAAGGGGAGGGATAGTGTGTTTGTTGTTGTGGATAGATTTTCTAAAATGGCACATTTCATACCATGTCATAAGAGCGATGATGCTACACATGTTGCTGATTTGTTATTTTGTGAGATTGTTCGATTGCACGGTGTGCCTAACACCATTGTTTTTTATCGGGATGCAAAATTTCTTAGTCATTTTTGGAGAACTTTGTGGGCTAAGCTAGGGACTAAGCTTTTATTTTCCACTACTTGTCATCCCCAAACTGATGGACAAACTGAGGTTGTCAATAGAACATTATCTACTTTGCTTAGGGCTGTTTTGAAAAAGAACATAAAAATGTGGGAAGAGTGCTTGCCTCATGTTGAGTTTGCTTATAATCATTCACAGCATTCTACCACTAAGAAAAGCCCTTTGGAGATTATTTATGGGTTTGTGCCACGTGGTCCTATTGATTTGTTACCTCTTCCGACCTCGGAGCGAGTGAACTTTGATTCTAAACAACGTGCTGAACTGATCTTAAAATTGCATGAAACCACTAAAGAGAAAATAGAGTGCATGAATGCAAAGTATAAACTAGCTGGTAGCAAAGGGAAGAAACATGTCATTTTTGAACCTGGTGATCTAGTTTGGCTCCATTTGAGAAAAGATAGGTTCCCTGATTTGCAAAAGTCTAAGTGGCTGCCTAGAGCCGATGGTCCTTTTAAAGTGTTAGAAAGGATTAATGATAATGCGTATAAACTAGCTATTGAAGCTCCATGTCCTTGAATGACTATATATCATCAACATAATGCTTATCGGTTCGCACGTGTTGCCAATCTGAGTGCTGTATCAACTAGCGGTCTGGGGCTGTATTGTGAGGATGATGAGTTAGTGTGCTTGGTTCTCTATTTTACAGTTTGTTGGAATGCATATGGCCACTCTAGTTGGTGGCTGAATGCTGAATGCACTTGATTTGGCCGAGTACATATGTTCACTCGACCTTATTGCCTAAATACATATGCTACTGAACTTGGTTAACTGTATGTGTCTATTAACTCGGATTCATGTGTTCACACTCAAAGGCTGTTCGTGTTGATGCTAAAATGGTCTAATTTTTAGATAATGGAACAAAGTTCAGCTTCTACTTTCTGAGGAGAAAGTACATAGTTGTTCAGTACAAAAACCAAGCACATAGGCTCTCAACCCACAAGAGATCAAAGTGCAAACAAAGAGAGGAGAAGAAAGAAGCTACGCTAAAAATGGTCTAGTTGGCCGAATAATTAATAATTTGGTTAGGCCAACTAATATGATGTCTTGAGAAAAAAAATATATGTGTTGATGCCATACACCCGAGTACCCCTACAGGAATTACCGAACACCGACTTCGGATCAAAGAAAACCCGATAAGATACAAGGCCTTATTCTAGGAAGGATATCCCCATGATTACGGCAAGATTCCGAATGAGGCGTGACTCTTAGCTTGTAGGGCAAGTGGATCCCGAATATAAATAGATAGATAGGCCCATGTTGTAACCATCGAACACCAGGCCATTAGCCACATTGTAATCACAACTAGCCGAGAATATGATACAAGCAGCAACTGAACGTAAGTGTAAGGAAAATGGACCTTAGGCCCATTTATTTTGGATTTTGGTGTTTGATGACCAACACAACCAAACTGGACTAATGAATTTGCAAGTAATTATTTTGTAGTTCAATAAGGTGCAATACGTGACTTGGATGAAGGCGACATGATGATCCCTTATGAGGACATCCCTTCCATTGATACAACCACACCTGCTGCACAACAAGGTCCGCTGACAAGAGCTCGAGCACGACAACTTAATTATCAGGTAAAGTCGTTCCTCGCTGTTCATACAAATTCGTCTCAGAATTAGATGCTACTAAATCATGGTGATGATTGTCTTATTCTTAGGAATGTTGGTCAAGACCCCAATGCCTCATGTTTAGACCCCATGATGAGGATGGAGCAGCCGAACAAGTGGGAATCATCATTAATGGGGCGCTCATCTCATCTCGAGACAGCAGGAAACACTCCATAAAAAATACCATAACTCCTTGATACGAGATCCAATGAAGCTGATTTTTGTCTTGTTGGAAAGAGCTCGTCGTTCTCTTTCAGATGGGTCCAACCCCACTCTCATAATCTACCGAAGTTGTGCGCAACAAACAAAAGGATGCATAGACCTACAGCTTGGGCCTAGGCCTTGTACTGACTAGAGCCCATTGAGGGACGCCCAGATTAGGGTTTCCCACTCCCCCTTGTGCTCTCCTCTTTATAAATAGAACCAGCGGCCATCAGAATGAGGGTGGGTTTTGTTTAGATGCAAGATAGCCGCTGCTTCTTCCTTGTAAACGTGTGTGTCGGCTAGACCACTCGATTTACTTGTTTCAAGACCCCAACTTGTGATTCAGATTCAGCCTTTGGCTTAAATCCGTGAGTTATTTGCTTGGTCATCTTGTTCTTGCTTGTTCTCGGTTGCTTGCAGGTTCATGGTGTTCTTGGCATGACAAGAACATCACAATCGGAGCCAGTGTACCTGTTGCTAAGGTGCAACAACCTTGTGGTCATTGTAGTCGGACAACCAACATCGAATCCACCCCAAATCGAGTTTATCCACACTCACCAAAAGATCAGGAACAACCCCTTGTCCCATCAATCCCATGATCAACACCATAAGCAAGACCCTAGAAGCACAAGAGAAGATCCAAGATATCAAGCAAAGGCAAAGCTCTCGCATGTAGTGAGAAAAAGAAGATGAAGGGCAAGAAAGTTGAGACAAGCTCAAGCTCAAGCTCCTCAAGTGAAGATCAAGATGATGATGATGATGATGATTCAAGTGATGATGATCAATCTTCCTCCTCCACCTTTGATTTTGATGAAGAATCAATCAAACTTATCAACAATGTGGAGAAGATGATCCAAATGCTCAATGTCAAGGGTGTGCCCATCCAAATTCAAGATTTCATCTTCACCAATCAAAGAAATAAGCAAAGAAAGAAAGGATGCTATGGATGCAGTGAGTTGGGGCACTTTGTAGAAGTTTGTCCAAACAAGCCCACATCCAAGACAAAAGAAGACGGCGTGCAAGGACAAAGCCCTCACATCAATAAGGTCATGGGATGATTCTTCAAGTGAAGAAGAAGACCATCACAAGAGATGAGGCCACAAGCACTCATCATCAAGCTCTTCTCGTGTGTGCCTTCTGGCACAAGGTAACAAAAGCTCATCCTCCATTGAGAGTGATAATGTTGATGAAATGCCTTCTCTTAATGAACTTGTGCAAGAAAATCTTAAATATGCTAAGGCTTGCACTAGCCAACAAAAGAAACTAAAAATGTTGCAAGAAAAGCAAGATAGTTCACAAGAAGCATATAAAACCTTGCTTGAACAATATGGGACTTTTGCTAATCTCAATATTAAACTATCGACTACAATTGAGCAACTAGTGCAACAACAAATGCATGCACAATCAATGATGAGCAACTTGTAAAGAAAAATGAAAAATTAAAAGAAAAGTTAGCTAGCTCACAAGATGCTTATAAAAGTTTGCTTGCTAAAATAGAAACCATGTGGAAACATTGTGATGAGCTAACTAATAAAGTTGCTAATCTTGAAACCGTCGGTACAACCCTCACCAAGGCACCTAAAAAGAAAAGTTCTATCTTTGACAAGCCTAAAAAGGATGCTTCTACTTCTTGCAATGATTTATGTTTAGACTCACCCTTGTGCAACTAAGTTTATATTGAGAAAGTTGTTGTAGATACATGCACACAAGAGGTTGCAATGGAGAATGAGTAACTCAAGCAAGAAGTGGCTCACCTTACCAAGGACTTGACTCAAGTAAGAGGCAAAATGGAGCAAGCCCAACTTCATCAAGATAACACCATCAAGGGAGTGAAGAAGCTTGATGAAGGACAAACCATGGCTTGCTACGCATGCCACAAGGAAGATCACAAGTCCTATGAGTGCAAGGTGAAGAATGGGGGAGGAAAGAAGAAGGAGAAAAACAAAAAAGAAAACAAGCAAGCTCTCCAACACCTAGACCAACAAGGTGGACAAAAAGGCCTCCACACCTTATCTCTTGAAGAAGAAGAAAAATGACAAGGTGGTGGCCATCAAGGTGAATAAGCAAGCCAACAATGGGGTCAAACACGTTTGGGTGTCAAAGAAGATCATTTTCAACATGAAGAGCACCAAGAAGGTTTGGATCCCAAAAGGAAAGTGAGAAGTTCGATGGACTTCGGGGAATTTGGAGACTTGGCAAAGTATGGGTGTATTTCATGGGGTGCATCATTTTGGACAAGGAAATTGCCAAGTGGGTTAGTGAATACTAGGGACCCAAATTCCCCTTCTCATGTTAGGTAACTAGATTTAATTTCTTGTAATTTTAATGAGCATCTAGTTTCTTTTCATGTCTAGGTTTGCATTTGCATGTTTAATCTTTTGTCTTGCATACACTAGGTATATCTTATGGTAGGCTTGCTCGGTTTCATTCTTAACCCTTGGAACAAACCTACATGGTTTTAATTATTTAGGAGCATGTCATATAGCTTGTTTTACAATTGTTTATCTAATATGTGCCAAAGTCTAAATTGCAGATAATTTCTCCCGAATATCACATTTGAAAATGATTCTCACATTCATGTGATGTCATCTTTCAAGTGGTATTTTTTATTCTAAAATCAATGTGCATGTCTCCTACAAGTATTCCATACTTGTGTGCATAAATTTAGGGGGAGATTACTCTACAAGTTGGATGCTTTGAGACTAACATCTTTTCAAACTTATCATATGTGTAGTAGTCTCATTATAAGGAAAATGGAGTCCCCGGAGTTAAGCATCATACTTCAAATATCCACCACCTATTGCAAGTGGTATAAATCAAATTGGTTTTCATATGTTGTATTTCTAAACCGATATCATCATGTTGATTTCACTTTGGTATTTATATGCTTTCTTCATGCATTATATAGATTAAACTCCCTTGAGCATTAATTTGCCAATTATGCATAATCTACATTCTTCATCATATGTATGTATATATTTAGGGAGAGCTTAGTCTATGTAATGTGAGAGTCAAATTTTGTGACCTATTCCACTCCACATACAAAGGATCACAAAGTTTGACCCTCCCTTGTGCTACTAATGTCTTTCTTTTCGGTGTTTGATTTCAAAGGGGGAGAATTTGTAGGACCAAAAGCAAGCCTGATTATAATAATTTACAAGTGGTAATGGTCCGAGAAAGGGAGGCGAGTGGATTATGGAGTTAGGGGGAGGCTTAAATCCATAATGCCACATGTCGACATTTGCAAGGGCAAGATAAGTTTCCAAAGATGTTAACATATGGTATCTTTTAGCATCATATAACATTGCCCTTTGCATTGCATCCTAGCAAGTAAACAGTTTTTAAATTCCAAAATTTTTATTATTTGCTTATTTTGGTCGTGTTGTCATCAATCACCAAAAATGGGAAGATTGTAAGGAAAATGGATCCTAGGCCCATTTACTTTGGATTTTGGTGTTTGATGACCAACACAACTAAATTGGACTAATGAATTTGTAAGTAATTGTTTTGTAGTTCAATAGGGTGCAAGACATGACTTGGGGTAAGCCGACATGATGATCCCATGATCAACACCATAAGCAAGACCCTAGAAGCACAAAAGAAGACCTAAGATATCAAGCAAAGTCCAACCACGAAGATAGGAACCAAGTCGGACGAAAGATCATGAAGAAACGAGCTTCACAGAGGTGACCGAACGCGGTCCTTATAGCAACCGCACGTGTTCGATCAAGATGCTCGGCAATAGCAGGCGTCAGCAGCAGCGACCGGACGCTGAGGATTCAAGTGACCAGACGCGATGATGACACTGTTCACTGTCGCGACAATAGTTCAGCACTACCCGGACGTTGGAGGGTGATCGACCGTACGCAGGAACTATAGCATCCGATCGAGTCCAGAGAGGTTCCAGAGCGGCGCCAGTGCGACCGGACGTGTCCGATCGACAGTGACCAGACTTAGCGCCGAGTCCGATCAAAGCGCTAGCTTCAATGGTCGAGACGACCGAACGCGTCTGGTCAGGACGACAACAGTGTCCGGTCAGTAGTAGAAAGGTGGGTTTCGTCCCCAATGGCTACTTTCTCAGTGGGGCTTATAAATAGACCCCCAACCGGCCATTTGAGTAGAGTGGAGCTAAGGAAACATACCAAGGGTATTAATACATCATTTTTGTGATCTCTACTTGCATAGTGCTTAGTGATTCATAAAGTGATTAGCGTAGGTGTTTTTACAAAGTGCTTAGGTTGATTAGACCACCGCTTATGCGCTTGCTCTAGGTTTAGGCCTAGTGTTTAGTGAGGTTTGCACACCTCTTATCACTCGGTGCTTGCGCGCACCGTTGTTGTACATCGGAGGGCCTTGTAATCTTGCGAGATCACACCAACCGTGTTTGTGGTGTGGCCGCCACCGTGTATCGAAGGGAACAAGGTCCGCGGCGGTTCGGCCGGAAGCTTGATAGTGAAGATGGCGGGGAGCATCCGGGAGAGGCTTGTCTGAAGGCATGTCAGAGACCCACTTGCGCGTGGGGAAGACCCGAGGCTATCCACGGAGTTACCCGACCAGAAGCTTGGCCCTTACGAGGAATTCCTTGCGAGGGGCTCCAACGATGACTAGGGGGAAGCTTGCGCGCTTCTCGATACTTCGGTAAAAATGCCGGAGTCGTCGATGGGAGTTTGCATATCTCTACCTTACACTTTAGCTTCCGCATTTACATTGTTTGCATAACTCTTTTTGCGGTAGAGATAGCAACACACTGGTAAAACCGTAGTTGCACGTTTAGATAGTTTATCTTTTGCATAAGTTTTACTAAGAATAAAAAAGAGGCCATAGTTTAGAGTTAAATCACTCTCTTAGACGTCACAGTCCCTTACAGTAAAGCTTGTACTTGATCTCGAGGGCACGTCACAGTCCCTTACAGTAAGGCTTGTACTCGATCTCGAGAGCCCGAACTAGTATAAATTTCGTGTCTACCGTGATTGCTGTTCGCACCCAGCAGGATTCCCGACGATATGATTATCTTTTTTGAGAAAAATATATGACTATCCGGAGTCGTTGTATACATATACATGTTTGGCCTTTGTATCTCTCTATAGCTAGATGTCTGTTCATTCTTTCCAAACCACGGAGGCGACTTTGTCCAACGTCTACAGGGGCTCGGTCTACTGGGCCATGAATCTCATGGAAGTCAAAAAAAAAAAAAAAAAGCCCAGATGCAGCACGTTTGAGTTGCATATGGATTAGGAATTTAACGCAACCAAATTTCTGGGTTTTAAAAAATCCCAACGGTAGCAAGGGAGTGGGATGCTGGCATGCTGCGAGCCTGCGACGAACAGGGAGTCGACGAACCAATGCATCGAGAGCAAGCGCAGGTCGACAGGCCGGCTTATATATGGATATATACGGGCATATTAATAGATCTTGGTCGAGGTTGTTGAGTAGACTAAAAAATACCCGCTAATCACAGAAGCTAACTTCATCTTCAAGGACTAGTAGTGTGCCCTGTGCCCACCTTAATTAGTGGATCTGTGGGGACTGAATGACTGATAGACACTGCTAGTATATATAGGAAGACTAGAAGCAGGAGAAGATATGATTGGCTGGCCACCATAACGAACAAAAGCCGGCATGGCCGTATTTATCTGGCCCAGTAAGACAGAGATCAATGTGTAGTTCACATGTGTGGTACTAGATTAGCTATAGAGACTTTAGAGCGAGCACGCATTCTCCTGGTGAGCCGTCGCACTTCACATACGCTGTAGCATGATAACGTTGCTGTTGTCGTGGAAGAAGAAGTGCACATGAAGTCATCTCCTGTCTTTGTCAACTGGACCCTCGATCTGGCCCTTCTCTCTCTCTCGACCACCTCGTTTTCTTGTAGTAGTGCCATGCTTAACTGTCGGCATCATCTAGCCACGACCCACTCCATGGATATGGGCACCATGCCACTTTGTCATGTAGGCCATATACTCCTATATAAACGGCAGCTAGCTAAGCTCGGTGTATCTATTCCTCGAGCAGCTTGTTCCTTTGCTTCGCACAGGCCTCATAGGCATGCTTATTTCACAGGGGATGCGTACTCGACGCGTGCCTGCCATGGGCGGCGCGGGCGTGCTTTTCTTGGTGTTCATTGTGTTGGTGGCGGTGCCCATGCCCGCAAGTGGAGCCTTGCCCGAAGGAGCAGGACCCGTGGCTCAGGTGCAGAGCGTAGATGCGGCTGGCCACAATGGCAGTTACAATGCCAGCAGCGTCACTGGCCGCAAGGATGGAGGCGGTGGCGGTGGGGGAGGAGGGGGAAGCAGCGGGGGCACCTCGTGGAGCTATGGGTGGGGATGGGGCTGGGGCACTGAGGGCGGCGGCGGCGGTGGCGGAGGTGATGGTAGTGGAGGAGGTGGAGGTGGAGGAGGTGGTGGTGGTAGCCGTGGCGGCGGTGGCGGTGGAGGAGGAGGTGGCGGCGGCGGGACAAGGGCAGAGCAGCACGGACAGGACGGCCGTGGGACGACGGCATCGCGCGTCGGAAGGAGGGCGCGTCGGCACCGGCCGAGCTACAGCTCGAGCCTGTACCGCGTGGGGGAGTACGCGCGGTGCACGGTGCCCGGGCGGTGCAGCGGCATGCGGCTGCTGTGCCCAATGCACTGCGACGGACCCTGCTTCTACGACTGCGACGCCAACTGCAAGGCGCACTGCCGCTTCTAGCCACCCACACCAGCGGCATGTCAGTCAACTCGGATCAGCCGATCAGGCAAACCCAAAGGCCGCTCAATCCGCCGGCGTCTAGTCGCGCTCTGCTCCGGCCGGCGCCACAAGCCCACAAACATTGCCGCCGCTTTCTTTCTCATTGCTCGGCTTTGCTGCTTTCTTGGTGAGATGCTGTTTTGAGCTTTTCTTTTTTTAATTGCCTTCGTGATTTCTTTTCTGATTGCTACCAGTACCAGCTGCCACCATCTCAGTTCTCAGGCCTTCTTTCTGTCTTCTGATCAAGTTCTGACCGTGTGCAATGTTCCCACACAAGAAGAAAGCTTCGCCAGCTTTGCAACTTGTTTTTTTTACAACAACACAGACTCCATATATTATAACAATAAGAACGGAATACAAAGATTCCGTATCGTGCAGTGGCGAATCTAGAATAAATTATCGCCGGGATCGACACATACTCATGACCAAACTTACAATAATCTAAAGCGGACATAATATAGACATAAATACTAATACCAATGATATATTATAAAAACTAAGCATTCATAGAGATAAAACTAGCAATGACGTCATCCGAGAAAATAAACTCTTTACAGTAACAATAGTGGTTACCTCATATACCTTCACTCTATGGGTAGTCATCCATATTCTGGGAACTATATATGATCATCATTTGGAATAGCATCAAGAAATTCTTGTTCCACAAAGCTATTGACGTAATCATTCGTAAATCCGTCCCCAATACGATTCCACCATGGACTACCAAGTTCAGAAATAGTATCCAATTGAGCAAATACTACATCAGCTCACACATTGTCAATGTAAATATGAAGCTCAAGACTAAGATCTTTTAGATCATTTGAATTAAAATTAGCAGGATAATGCATAAGCAGTCACACTTATATGATTAAAAAAAAGCTAATTTCTTTGCCTGTCATCTTGCTGAAATGAGCCAATGGGGAGTAGATCGAAGACAGCGTAACTTTTGAGCGGTCACACTGAGTCCGTGAGTAGGTAGGATGCAGCGACGCCGATGCGCCAGGTTGTGAGGCGTGAGTACGTGTGCGACGCTGGATACCGATGCGAGTGTGCGACGCTGGGTCGCTCGTCGCTTGCACGTATGCCGTGACGCCAACCGCGAGAAGCCGAAAGGGCGTCGTGCCATCATTGCGAGTATGCCAGAGATAAGGAGAGAAACCGATCAACAAGGCAACGGAGAGTTGTCTGTTGTCGTTTGAGCTTATGAAACTTCTGGACTGTTGACTGTTGTTTGTGACTAGTGTCCTTGAGTCCAGATCCACGTAGTGGGCTGCTTGGAGGCTTCAAAATTCTATCGTGACTTTCTTTACTTGATGACTTCTGAGTTGGACTATGCGCTGCCCATCTACCGGGGTCAGTTCCTAATTTTGCCGGGGTCAAGCACGGCCAGGTAAGATACGTATAGGGGGATTCTCATGAGGTTATCGGGGTCTACCGACCCTGACGATATGAGGCAGATTCGCCCCTGGTATTGTGTACCTCCCAAAGAACAGAGGTGTAGCTTCCTAGCTAATAGAAAGGAGTCAACATAATGACTCAAATAAAGAAGCCTATCTTAAGCCTATCTTCTAGGACATCTGTCGCTCTCGAAGAAGATGATCTATCTTTTAGCCGGAGAAAACACAGTTGATGATGTCTCCATCGGAGGCCATCGGGGGCACCGGACCATGACGGAGGCATGGCCACGACGAAGACATCAGAGATCCTCATTGTTGCGAGGATTTGAAATCTTGAGTCACAGCTGTATGAGCTTCACCGGACTCAGGCCCTGTTTGTTTCAGCTTTTCTGAGTCTCGCTTATAAGCTGAGCAGGCTTATCTGATAAGCCACGATATAGAGAATCTGCTGTCTGAATAAGCTGGGCGTTTGACTGTCCTGATTATTTCTGGTAGATTATCTGTCCTAGATGTAAATTGGCCTATGTACCTCTGTACAGTAATAGTCCAAAATAACATCAATTTGGGTACACCGGTACGCCTTCATTTACTCTCTCTTGACTAGTCCAAGGAAGCAAGGAAATAGACATGGAGGCAGAGAGGGAACACGGACGGGAGGTGCAGGTGCTCGTGTTCGTCAGCTCGTCCGCCATGGACAGCTCGGCGAGCTTCACGAGACAGCGATTTCGGCCACCATTTCAAAATCCAAGAGCATGGGGAGGGAGAGGAGAGGTAGGGGATTCACGTAGGCTAGCTACCTCGGCCGATTGCGGCGCGGGAAAGGAGATCGACGGGCGCTCGGAAGAAGATGAGCAAGGAGTGGGTGGCTGCGGAGCTAAGCGGCTCGGCGTGGTGGAGGAGAGTCAAGAGACGAGAGGGGCGCCCCTTGTATAAGCAGCCCGAGGCGAAGCTTGGTTGACTGGCTCGCTCAGCACCCCGGCATGGCCATGGCAGAGCTGGTATGTGGAGGGGCGACCGGCGTGCGTGGTGCAGCAGCCGGTCCGGAGGAAGCTCTGTGCAGGCTGCTGGTTCGGACGGAGGGGACGAGGGAGGCGATAGCGGGAAGGAGAGCCGGCACCAGATCTGGCCGGAGGGGATGAAGGAGGGAGACGCGGTGGGAAGAGCCAGGCGGCGGCGGGGAGGGAAGCCGGCGTCGTGAGCGCGCACGGGTCAGGTGGGAGGGGCAGGGAGAGGAAAAGCGCTCGTGATGTCCAAATCGCAGCCCTTCAGACGCTTTTCCAATCGCCGTTGCTGGAAGGTAAGCGAACGCAGACGCCGCGTTTGCGATGGATGCCGTCGCGAGCCGTTTGGCGGACGTATCCGGCTTCTCCCGTCGCGAACGCGCTTATGAGCGCAAACAAACAGGGCCTCAAGAGTCTGCTCCACTTCTCCTCATGTTAAATGTGAGGACCAACACCGAGTATCGGCGGTCAACCCGAGCATCGACGAGTATCGATCGACGGTCAACCCGTACAGCAGGAGTAGCTTTGCCATATTCCCATCCTCCTGAAAAACAGAAACCTGAGTACCAAATGAAGCTTCTCGGATACAACATGTGGTGGGCCTCATGATGTGTACGTGGAGGATCTGCAAGAGCTTGGTTGCGTGTTCAACTTGCAGAATGAACACGCAAGGCAATGGAGGGTCCCACTGGAGCAGTAGACAGGACTGAGGAGTACGCCGTTTGCTCCTGCATGCGTAACGCGTTGCATTGGCGGGCCCCATAGCGCAGAATGTGGGCCCGACCATGGAGCACAGGAGCGGGCGCCATCACCTCGTCGTCGGTCTCCACGCGGAGGGAGAGGTCCGCGACGCGCCACGTAGTCGGGTCGCACGCCACAACGAAACGGTCGACACAGCAGTCCGCGTCCGTCCACATCGAGAAGTCGTCCACCTCCGACGGCGCCGCGCGGATCGACGGCAGCGCGTCGTGGTCCGTCGCGGAGGACCTCGACGCTGCCGGGGAAGTTGGGCGCGAAGCCGCCGCCGTCGTCTGCGGCTCCCGCTCCAGCCCCCGCGCTGGACCGTCCGCGGAGGAGAAAGGAAGCCTGGTGGCTTCCCCTCGGTCCGCCGCTAAGCACACCGACGCTGCCGGGGAAGTTGGGTGCGGAGCAGCCGCCGTCGTCTGCGGCTCCCGCTCCGGCCCCCGCGCTGGACCATCCGCGAAGGATAAAGGAAGCCCGGTGGCTTCCCCTCCGCACCGTCACCTCCGCGCGAACCAGCTCCGCACTGCGTGAGTGCGCCGGCTGCTCCGCGTCCGCAGGTGGCGCAGCTAGCCGGCCGGAGGCTTGGAAGAAGGCCGCCGCGCAAGCGGCGTGTGCATATGCTCCCGCTCGTGCCTGTAGAGTCTGCTGCTCCGCTCGAATGCTCTGTTGGAGAACCGCGGGATTGCTGAGTGGCGTGCAATCCAACGGATCGACTCTGGGCACTAGCAAATCGAGCTGGGTAAAGGGAGGGAAGAAGGGAAACGCCGCCTTTATTTGGTAGGTGCTCTGTTTGAATCCATGGCAGCCAATGTATAGCTCAAGGAAGAGAGCTAGTACAGCAACTTCCATGGCAAGAGGAACAACGGCAAGGAACACACATCCGGAAAACACTCAACACAAACTAAAACCAGGTAGAAGCTAGTATGTACACAGGGAGCTGGGACCGGCCCACCTCCCTCTAGCTGCCGGCGAGACGCCGGAGGCGAAGAGGAAGGGGGCCGGAGCAGGGACGAGGTGGAAGGGGGTCAGAGAAGGGGGAAAACCGGCATACGCCTACTCCTCCTCACTATGGAGACTCCGTGGATCTGCCCCACTGGTTGAGCGGTCTCGAACCCGCTTTGCAACTTGTTTGCTGTCTTCGAGCGTGTGTGAGACTGGGCGCGGCCAGACAATCTAAAGAGTTCATTTTGGGCTAACCTCCACCAGAGTTGTCAACTATGTGATGATTTTCTACCAGCCACTATTACAGGAATCAATTTGCGCAGCGTGGCCAAAATGCGCTCCGTGGCGGACACCTCTTTTGCCCGCCACGGTTAACTGGTGGCCGGCCACCGAGGCGCCCACTGCGGGAAAATGGTTTACCGCGGCGGGCCACCTTACTTGCCCGCCGCAGGAAATCGTTATTTACCGCGGCGGGCGGTATGAATCGCCCGCCGCGGTTAATACGATTTACCGTGGCGGGCTCTTTAAACTGTCCGCCGCGGTAAAGAGTTGATTTACCGAGGCGGGCGCTTTATCTTGCCCGCCGCGGTAAAGCCTATACAAATACACAGCACCACCCCTTCATCTTCTCCACGGGTCTTCCTCTCTAAAACTCATGGAGGGAGGCTTTGCCCTAAAATTTGAGGAAACTTTTGATTTGAGTTAAAGGGCTTGGATTTGAGGGAGGAGGACATCATAAGAGGTTCATAAAGGCTCTCCCTCTCTCCTTCCATCCTCTCTCTCTATTTCCATCACCTAGAGTTCTCTTTAGATATAGATCTAGATCAATTTTAATAGAAAAAATGATGTCATGTATTTCTTTAACTTTAGATTCATCATAGATGCATGCTTCATCTTTTACATCGTCATTTCCTCTCTTTTTCATGATTTTGGACGTAAAAATCATCAATTTCTCCTAATTATTCTTTATTTAATGTTGATTGTGCCGGATAATGTTCGCAGGTATGATGGATAGGTCGGAATGGATGTACCGGATCGATAGAGTGAATGATCCGCGGTACCTCTTTAAATTAAGGAAGTTTATTGCTGCTGGTAAAGCTCACCGTAAGAGACTAAAGCGGATGACAACCATATGTCTATGTTCTCGTTGCAAGAACCTGAAAGCCCACCGAGACAGGGAGGTGCAAACTCATTTGATCATGTATGGTTTCGTCGAGGGCTACACAGTCTGGACATTTCACGGCGAAAGAGTTGGTGCGAGTGGCGGTGCATCTGGAGTGAGCTCTTCGACGCCGATGACGACAGCACCACCGGTGAATAAAGATCCTTCAGCAGCAGCTGCGCCAGCCGACAGTGACAACAATTGTCGTGATTACATCACGGTGGATGATCTAATGCAAGACATGGCCGATGAAGCCGGCGACGGTGGGGATGGTCAGGATACTGTGAGCCAACCCGAGGATGTGCAGCTTGTTGAAGATCTAGTCAAACACTTTGATGAAGACGACGTTGTGTTGGGTTGCCCAAAGTGGTTGGAGAATTTCAGAGAGTTGAAGCAGGCGGCAGTTGATCCTCTCTATAAGGACGGCGGCGATTGTCCGAAGGAGTGCACGACGCTCCGTTTTAACCTCCATATGTTGATGTTGAAGGCTCGTCATGGTTGGTCTGACACTAGATTCAATGAGTTGTTAAGCTACCTTGCCACCACGTACCCAACGGCTAACAAGGTGCCCGCCAATACTTATCGGGCCAAGAAGCTGATCCGGCCAGTGGCGATGAAGCTTATAAAGTTTGATGCATGCCCTAACCACTGCATCCTGTATTGGGGCAATGAGTATGAGAATTTGACGAGTTGTCCGTACTGCGGCTTTAGTCGGTACAAGAAAAATGCTGGTTGTCGCGTGGATGCAGAAGACGAGGGAGGCTTGCGGGGTGGTCGAAAGAAGAACAGGAAGGGGGCAAAGAAGAGCAGTGCGGCCAAACAGATCTCAGCTCAGTAGGACGATGAAGAAGAGGGTTACACGCACAGGAAAAGTCCAGCACTATCGGTGTGGTACCTGCCCGTGACCGATCGCCTGCGTGCAATATTTGGGAACCCGGACGATGCCAAGCTCATGTCCTGGCATGCATCAGCTGACCGCCTGAAAGACAATGGCAAGCTATGGCACCCATCCGATGGTAAGCAGTGGAAGGATTTTGACGAGGCCTACCCGGAGTTTGGCAAGGAGCCCAGGCATGTTAGGTTCGTGCTGAGTACCGACGGGATGAACCCGTTCGGTGAGCTTAGCAGCTCGCACAACACTTGGCCCGTCGTGCTCACCATGTACAACCTACCTCCCCATCTATATGTCAGAAGCGTAGGTACCTTATACTGACCATGCTTATCTCCAGACCGAAGCAGCCCGGCAACGATATAGATGTGTTCCTAGAGCCGTTCATGGAGGAAATGAAGATACTATTTGATGTTGGGGTCCAGATGGTGGATGCATCCCGCAAGGAGAAGTTCACACTAAAAGCAATCATCTTTGTCACCATCACCGATTACCCCGGTCTCTTCTCACCACTGTTCGCCTAAACGCTACACAGTGGTGCGCCATTTCTGTTTAATCACTCGTTTACCCCGTTTAATTGGCCGTTTAGCCCATTTAATGGGACGTTTTGCCCGAATAATGGCTAAACGGTAGGTGACCGACTATTTACTATTTAGCATTTAGGAAAACACTGCTTCTCACTGTCGAGGCAGATCAAAGGGAAGATCGGCTGCGTAATTTGCATCGACGGGACCTGCTACACTTACCTTAAGGGATCCAATAAGATGGTGTACATGAGGCACAGACGGTTCCTCGCCAAAAATCACAGGTATAGAAGAAGTATTATGAACAAATACTTTGACAATCAGGATGAGTCGCAGCGTGATCAACCGACGCAAACTAGTTGGGGGACAAAGGTGTATGAGATGGTCAAGGACATGGATCAGGTGGAGTTTGGAAAGAAGAAGAAGCCGCCTGATGAGGGGCCCAAGCAAACAAGGAAGCGAAAGCGGGACCAGACGGAGGAAGTCCCCGCCGCCGTTCCTTTCAAGAAGAAGTCAATTTTCTTCAAGTACCTGTCGTATTGGAAAACACTGAATACACCCCATGCCATCGACTGCATGCACCTAGAGAAAAATGTCTTCGAAAGCACGATCGGTGTCCTGCTGGACATCAAGGGCAAGCCAAAGGATGGTATCAAGTCACGAACGGATCTTGTCAATCTAGGCATCAGGCCGGACCTTCACCCGGGACCGCCTCAGAACGGTAAAGTTGATATCCCGAGTGCGGCCTGCAACCTAACGCAAGACGAGAGGATGGCTTTTCTTAAGTTGCTTAGGGGTATCAAGGTGCCGACTGGTTTCTCTTCCAACATCAAGAGCCTGGTCTCCATGAAAGACCTCATAATGACCGGCTACAACTCACACGACTGCCACGTCATGCTGACGGTGTTCCTACCAATTGCGATTAGGGCTATCCGTCCAGAGTACGTGAAGATGGTCATCACACGAATGTCATACTTCTTTAACCGCATCACCTAGAAGGTCATTGATAAGGCTGAGCTGCCTGCCCTGAAGGAGTTCATCGCGAAGACCCTTTGCTAGCTCGAGATGTGCTTTCCACCATCTTACTTTGATATTATGCCACACCTAATGATGCATATGGTCGATCAGATCCATCAACTGGGCCCCGTGTACCTACACCAGATGTGGACGTATGAGCGGTTCATGTCCACCCTCAACAGATACGTCCATAACCATGCTTACCCGGAGGGCTCTATGATCGAGGCATACACAACGGAGGAGGCCGTGAACTGGTGTATGAGGTACATAAAAGATGGGAGGGTGATTGGGCTGCCTGTCCATCACCACGAAGGCAAAACCTCAGGGATGGGGTGCACAGGCCGAAAAGTACGCACCGATGTGGCAAACCGAACGGTGCAAGAAGCTCATTACAGCATCCTTCATCAGTTAGTGAGCATCGAGAAATACATTGAAAAGCACCTGGAAGAGATCCGCGCCGCTAATGATGGACATCGCACGGAGGCATGGGTCCAGAACCATCACAAGAGCAATTTCATATAGTGGCTCAAAGAGCAACACGTACCCCTTGAAGGATTCCCTGATGAAGATATAGAGACTGTTAAGAGGCTTGTGTTAGGCCCATCTAGCCAAATCACCACGTGGCAAGGGTATGACGTCTAGGGCTACATGTTCCACACGAAAGACAAGGACAAGAAGAGCTCGGCATAGAACTGCGGTGTTCGATACGAGGGCGAAGAAGAGTCCACGGGCCAGAGGAGGCAATACTATGGGTAAGTCGAAGAAATATGAGAACTTGACTACGGCCAAAACCTACGCATAACCGTCTTTCGTTGCCAGTGGGTCAAACCGAATGCGGTTGCAGTGGACAGTTATGGGCTAACCACCATGGACCTCAAAAGTATCGGCTACAAAGATGACCCGTGGGTACTAGCAACCAATGTCGCGCAAGTGGCCTACTATATATATGCAGAGGACCCAAAAAGGCATGTGGTTGTGTCCGAAAAGCAGCGGATTGTGGGAGCTGATGGGGTGCAGAGTCCCGAACAATACAACAACTACGCAGAGCTCGAGCTTTTTACCGATCATCCAAAGAAGATCAAGGCCGTCGAGGACCGATTCAACAAGTCCAGGATGATGCCGTGGGCCCGCCCCGACGGTGAGAAGAGGACGGTGAAAGCACCTGCACCAAAATGATATATGTATCCCAGAGACATGTATGTAATAATATAGCTCGATCTATTGAAGACAAGTTTTGTAACTTATTATTAATATCATGGAACCATACTACTCTACTAGTACTACTGAATCTACTACTACTACTATACAATACTACTCTACTAGTACTACTCAACCTACTGCTACTATCTATTGTACTAATACTACTCTCTACTACTCACATGTACTCTACTATTACACAGCACTACTCTACTACTACTACTACACAGCAAATGCAAAATGCAAAAATAAGTTTTAGATTGATAATAAATATCAGTGTTAGACTGAATGAGGAAATGTAAAATATTAACCGTGGCGGGCATGTAACAGCGCCCGCCGCGGTTAATAGATTAATCGTGGCGGGCGGTGTAAGGTGCCCGCTGCAGTAAACATTTACCGCGGCAGGCGGCTTATATCGCCCGCCGTGGTTAATCAGTGGCTATATATGTGACCCCCGCCCCCATCCTCCTCCCCCATGCCCGTGCCCCACCCCAGTCCTCCTCTCCCTAGAACCCTTGCTCCGGCCACCGAGCTCCTCCGCGCTGGGCCCCATCCCTAGAACCCTAGCGCCGGCCACCGAGCTCCTCCGCGGCCACCGCACGCGCCCCCCGCCCCCGTCCTCCTCTCCCGTGCCCATGCCCCACCCCCGTCCTCCTCTCCCCGGAACCCTTGCTCCGGCCGCCGAGCTCCTCCACGCTGGGCCCCGTCCCCGTAACCCTAGCGCCGGCCACCGAGCTCCTCCGCGCTAGGCCCCGTCCCCGGAACCCTAGCGCCAGCCACCGAGCTCCTCCGCGGTCATCGTCCACACACCAGGCCCCATCCTCCTCCTCGGTCACCGTCCCCGTCCTCCTGCCCGGTCACCGTCCACACGCTGGGCCGAGGTAAGAACTACGTAGTACCTTGGTTCTGTAATTACAATGCTGTTGAAATTTTATTCATTTGGGCCCCTCTGTCTCCAAAGCTCAAATTTTATTCTTGTAGTAACTGCTATATTTTCCCCATCTGAAATGTAATTAGAGATTCACATTTGGGCTATCCTAGCTTTCTCTAGGTTCCACTTCGTTGTTCTGTCTACTGTGAAAATGCAAAACTGTCTTTCCTTCAGGTATGATGAGGAGTCTTCTAATTCTGCTATTAACTTAGTGTTTAAGGCAGTTTTTAGTTAGGGTCTGTTTCATAGAGCTCTTAGAGCTGTTTCCAGGCTTAATTATAAATTATATGCTCATTATGCCAAGCAACTTTGAATATGTAGTCACATAATTCGTGGATAGGAATTTTCAATATCGCGCATATTTAGCCGTGAAACCTGACTGTCTTTTTAACAATCCCCTTTATAGGCTTATCTCCAACAGGGTTGAGCTGTTTCCATATTTAGCTAGAATTTGTGACCTATTTATACAGGGTTGTCTCCAACAGCATCGAATCTCAACAACATTGTCTATAAGAATAAAATTTGTAATTACATGCTGCCTATGATGCCAAAGAAATTTGTGACAAAATTCTAAGCATATGCCACTGCCTATGATGCACCTTGCCTTTAAACTGATCACATGCTAAATTTGTGAGAATTTTGAGATGAATTGGTCACTCTGCTGCAATTTCTAGTAGTATACTACTACTACTGCCTACTATTTTCTCTACTAATCTATTCCTATACTGTCTGCTACTACTGTCCTCCTATACTACTCCTATACTGCTGCTATACTACTGTTGTATACTACTACTAGTATATTACTACTAGTATACTACTACTAGTATACTACTTTCTAGTAGTATACTACTACTACTGCCTACTACTTTCTAGTAGTATACTACTACTAGTATACTACTACTACTGCCTACTACTACTCCCTCCTCCTCTACTCCCTCCTCCTCTACTCCCTCCTCCTCTAGTGCCTACTCCTCTACTCCTTCCTCCTCTACTGCCTACTCCTCTACTACTCTTACTCTTACTGACTAAATTTGATTGAGCTGTGATGGGGGTTTATTGCTGCCTATGTTGCTAAACAAGCTTTTGAGCTATACAGCTCCTACTCTACTCCTCTTACTCCACTCTACTCTACTCTTGATGGCCGAAGGACTTAGCCCTTTGGGGCCAAATTTTGAAACTATCTTGATGGCTTTTGTTTGGTATTTGCAATGATGATTCTTTTCACACTTCTAAGCTAAGGCAGTGGCATATGCAATGATGTGAACCCTTTTATGCTGAGGCAGTGGCGATGATGATCGAGTGCCCCCGCTAAACTAGGATGGCTTGTATACCAGATACAAGCAACCAGTTTAAAAGCTATGTGATGACAATGGGGCAAATCTGAGCCAACTACTACTACTTTACTACTCTAGTACTACTCTACTTTACTACTCTACTTTACTACTCTATAACTGTGTCTATACAACTAAAATATGTATTCATTGTAGCTTTCCAATGGCGGAGGAACCGATAAGCGAATGGCGTGACCCTACCCCTAGTGCATCATCATCAACTAGCCTCGAGAGCCAAGTGTTCGTGACCCCGAGGCCAACAAAGAAACGTCGTACAGAGGACGAAGATGATCCGACCTACCAATCGAGGGACGACGAAGTTGAAAGTGCGTGGTCTCCAAACCCTGAACAGATGCCGGTGGTGCCTCGAGAATTGAATTTTGAGGAGGAACAAGTTAGGGACAAAGAACCCCCCGCTCCATCTCCAACCACTTTAGGAAAGTCTAGGGGTCAGAGGACAAACCTGAGAAGGGGGGAACACAGGAGGCACCAGAGGGAAACCCACGGCGAAGTCCATGTGATCCATGAGGTGCGACCAGAGGGAAACCCATTGTCGCCACCCACGGTCCTTGCCAAGTTCAGCAACCAGGTGGCATGTATAGTCAAGGACAAGGTCGAGATCACTTGGGAGGACTAGAACAATGTCCCGGTCGACTACAAGACACATATCTGGGGTGAGGTGATGAGGAGCTTCCATTATCCCGAGGACGCCAATCTGAACAAGTGCAGGGAATGGGTCATGCATGTGGCAGAACCTCCTAAGGAATCGGGCCCACATGCACCTATCGTTGTCTTAACAGACCTCGGATAGCGTACACGAGTTCCCAACAACTCAACAGGTCTGTCGGGTGTCCTCAGGAAATCCGAATCATCCACGTTTCTCTTTTCAAACAGGATCCCAATCACAGTCATTGCAAATTACAACAGTTTATTCAAATATATACCAGAGTAAAAGATAGCGGAAGTCTTAAGATAACATAGTTACAAACCAGTTGTTTTCAAACTTACAATACCAAAAGTGTCATACAACCATAGTAGCGAGATAATATTACATTAACTTTATTTATATACAAACTAGTGCCTTGTCCAAAGGCCATTCATCACTCCTCATCATCATTGACTTCAAACACAGACATGCAGCAGGGACCAAAACAAGCCTGCGCATGCGACTCACCTGCAACAAGGGTTAACAAACCCTGAGTACAAAGGTACTCAACAAGACTAACCCGACGTAATGGGGTGTAAGACTTTAGATATGCAGGGGTTTGGGACAAGGTAAGGATGTAGCAAAATTCAAGTCCTTTGCCAAAAGCTTACTATATTTATCCTATTCTCAAATTTTACCCCTAAGTCCTTTTAGTTCTTTATCTCAAACTACATAGTACATTTCCCATATTCATTCCTTCTCATTCCATTCTTTTTCTCATATTTTAGTAATTCACCAGTCCTGCATTGCTTCTGTAATGAATCGAGTCTCCATATCCGCGGAGCATCGGCAATTCGAATTGATTCAAGTCCCAGCTAGGGGATTCCTTATCACACGACATATGTAGAACTTAATCTTGCATATATCAACCTCGCTATCGGAATCCTCCTATACTAAGCCGTCTCCACGCCACCCGAGAGCACAGCACACCTCAAATCCGGCCACATTCCAGCCACGAGGGTACACTGCTACTCCCGCCATCTCTCCACTCCCAGTGCGCTGGGCATTCGTCTTAGTATCGGATTAGCCGAAGTAGGCTTACCGAAGTATGTGACCAGTACTACAAAGTGTCTCGTTCAGAAGATCCACAATGAGTGGCCTTTAAGCGACATAGCCGGCAACATTACCCAATATTCAAGATAAGTTATCCTGACTAGTCTCTAGTTCATTCTACATTCTTTCTTTCTTTGGCCAGTATGCCATCTTTGATTATATCAAAACTTTTACTTTGAAAGCCTACCATAAAGCATACTAAGCATTCTACGCCTTTGTAAATGAAAACATCTTCAAGGATGGTAAACAAGTAACAAGGTAGGTAATGCATCAAGTAGGTAACATTTGAAGTAATCAACTTAATGCAGTAAGTAACATAGGTGATAAACTTTTCAAATTAACAAGGTAATGGTTTAATGCATAAACCGGGGCTTGCCTTCGTTGACGATCTCCGGTTCTGGATCAGTACCACAATTATCAAATCCCTTGACAACCGGGGATTCTTCCAGAACTTGCTCAACTAGAATTGTTTTGTTCTCGGGTTCTACACAAAATGATAACATATGCTTTAACATGATGATAATGTAAACATGATGCTTTCACGGTACATGAAATGTAAAAACACCCACAAATGATTTTATTTCACGGTACAGTTGCAAGCCAACAAAACCAACCTGTAACCCTATCATTAAGAACCACACATGTGACTTGACCTAATGGATCTTGGAACCCTACTAGTCACAAAACATGACCAAAACAAGATCCAACACTAATCAAACACTTAGGGTTTGTCTTTATTTTTTTTATTAATTTGGAATTAAGCCCAAAAATGAACTTGTTCCAAATGGCCTAACAATTTTATGTAAGATTCCTCATGACAAATTAGTATACCAAAACAAATTTCATAATTTTTGGAGTTATATAGTGACTTACAAAAATCATAGAAATTACATTTATTAATTAATGGACTGAATATTTGAACATTAAAAATTTATTCAAATTTCATGTTTCAAAATTTTAACACATACTAGATCATGTATAGAAGCTACCCAAAATTTTTCAGAATTTTTGGATGTATAAATAAATTCCTATAAAATTGCAAAATTGCTGCACTATTCAAAAATCAGAAATTAGCAAAAGCTCACTGTTCTCTCTCTCTCTCTCTCTGACAGGTCGACCCCGTGTGTCAGCGTCACAGAGATAGGGCGTGGCGGCGCTGCCGACTCGGACCGGCAAAACACGCCGTCGGCGGGGCACCGGCGAGGGGACTGGTACCAACAGGATCACCACCTCACGGTGGACCTATCTCGACCCTTGGACAAGCAGCAGGCACACCGAAGATGACACTACGACGACTATGGCGGCCACGACGGCGATAAACACGGCGGCACACGGCGTATCACCGGCAACAACATAGTAGAGTCTAAAGCGAAGGGTGAAACATGATCAGGGACTCACCACGAACACGTTGATGTGCTCGGTGGAGTCAGAGACACTCTAGAACGTCCTGGCCACGGCGAGCTTGACGGTGGCGGAGCTCCGGCCGGGCTCGGGGAAGAAATAGTTGCGTCGGGCGACTCCGGCCAACCCAAGTGGCGTAGGCAAGCCGCAGAGAGGCGCAAGGCCAAGGCGGTCACGTAGGCGTAGCTGGGCACGATAGATGCAGCTCGACGGAGGCTACGGCGAGCGGCGGAGCACGACGGCGGCGGTGCAGAGCAGAAGGGGAAACGGGAGGAACGACGGTGGCAATGAGGCTATTTATAGCCGGGATGAGCTCGCCCGGCTGCGACAGCGCACGACGAAGGTGCCACGGCGACGGTGACATGCCTGCGCGCGGGAAAGCGGCGAAATTTGATCGGCGGTGACCCCCCGCGTGGCGTCGGCGGCAAGCAGTGAGGTGGAGATGATTTTTGAAATAATTACAGAACTGCCACTGCTTTCATTTTTCAAATTACTCCCAAATTTTCTAAAGAAGTTGAAAATCTCCAAAAATGAAAGTTGTTCAATTTTTCAAACTCTACAACTTTGCTTCTAGAAATATTTTCAAATTCTGCCTCCATTTTGAAATTTGAATTTGGGGTGCATTTGAGCATTTGAATCATTTCAAAATTACTCCAAATTTTATATGTAAACTTGAAAAACTTTGAATACCAAAGTTGATCCTTATAAAATAATCTCCAACTTTGCTTTTTGCCTCAACCCCAAATTCCTCATGGATTTTTAATTAGTAAAAAGGGGCAAAAAGGACTTTTATAATTTGAATATGAATTCAAATTTGATTTGTCTTCCTTTCACTTAGATTTTGATTTTTGACCAGTAACATGGCCCATTAGGATTATTTGAGTCAAAGGACATATGACCTCACATGACCACATGAAATTTAACCTTTGTGGTCATGATCTGTATTTAGGGTTTTTGAAACACATCACATGAAATAACAGTATTATGAAATAAACCTTATTTAGTGAATGCATTCAAAACTTTATACTATATGAATGCTTTGCAATGCACATGATGACATGTCAAATTTTAGTATTAGGTCAAAACACCAGAGGTGTTACAACCCTTCCCCCTTAAAGAAATCTCGTCCTGAGATTTAAAACTTAAGGCTAAGTAATGGAAAAGGAAATGTGTCAAGCTAACACATCACAACTTTATTCAAAAGGCTAGTGAGGGGGTTTTCCATTCTGTTAACAACAAGACGAGTTACAATATAGACAAGGTATTGCAACTAGATAGAAGCAAAGAAATCAGGAAAGTTCTCTTCTAAGTAATCCTCGGACTCCCAAGTAGCTTCATCTTCCGTGTGTTGATTCCATTGTACTTTGTAGAACTTGATGGTACGTCTATGAGTGACTCGATCTTTCTGATCTAAGACTCTAATGGGGTACTCGGCATAAGTCAAATCAGGTTCTAGTTCTACATCACCAAAGTTGATTTCTTGGTCAGGTACTTGAAGACACTTCTTTAACTGAGACACATGAAAGATATCATGTACCGCTGACATTTGATCTGGTAACTTGACGCGATAGGCGACTGGTCCACATCGTTGTTGGATCTAAAAAGGACCTACATAACGGGGTGCCAACTTTCCCCGAATCCCAAAACGATGAACTCCTTTCATTGGTGATACCTTGAGGTAGACAAAATCTCCCACTTTGAATTCCTAGCGGTCGTCTCCTCTTGTCAGCATAGCTTTTCTGTCGGGATTGAGCTACCTTCATATTGGCTTGTATGAGTTTAACTTCTCTTCAGCTTCCTTGACCACAGTCCTGTCCAAAGAACCAACGTTCTCCAGCTTCTGACCAATTTAAAGGTGTTTGGCACCTACGGCCATACAGTGCTTCGAACGGGTGCCATTTTAATGACTCTCTTGATGGCTATTGTTATACTGAGAATTCAGCTAAGGGAAGGCATTCATCCCATTTAAGCACCAAAGGAAAGAACACATGCTCTTAACATATCTTCAAGAATTTGATTTACCCTTTCAGTCTAGTCCAGTCTGTTTGCGGATGATAAGCAGAACTACGGATAAGTTTAGTTCCTAAAGACTCATGTAGACTTTTCCAAAACTTGGATATGAATAATGATCCTCTATCAGAGACAATGGTCTTGGGTGCCCCATGCAGACTGAAGATTCTATCAAGATAAAGCTTTACATACTGCTCCGCTCGATATTTATCTCTGACTAGTAAGAAATGAGCTATCTTGGTTAGACGATCAACAATAACCCATATTGAATTGTAGCCTGCAGATGTCCTAGGCAACCCTACTATGAAGTCCATACAGATATCTTCCCACTTCCAAGATGGAACTGGCAATGAATGTAATGGACCTGCAGTCTTCATATGAACCACTTTGACTCTCTGACAAATAGTCACACTTGGCTACATATTGAGCTATTTCTATTTTCATTTTGGTCCAACAATATCTCTTTCTCAGATCATGATACATTTTATTGCTACCCGGATGAATGGAGTATCTTGTAGAATGAGCTTCATCAAGAATATGCTTTCGCAGCTCCGGATTTTTGGGTACTACCAACCTATCCTTGAACCATACGACATCTGATTTATCAATCTTGAAACATGTTGGTTTTCCAGATTTAACTTTATCCTTAATATGGGCTATGCCCTTACTTTTCTGTTGAGCAGCAATGATCTGATCTTTGATAGTGGACTCAACTACAATATTGGATAGGGAACCTTGTTCTATGATTTGTAAATCCAGATGCTCCATCTCTTGACACAATGTTCGCTGCATAGGTTCTACAATTAGGCAATGACAATGACTCTTGCGACTCAGGGCATCGGCAACCACATTAGCCTTGCCCGGATGATAATGCACTTCTAAGTCATAATCTTTGATAAGTTCTAACCATCTCCTTTGCCTCATATTCAGCTCTGACTGAGTGAAGATGTATTTCAGACTCTTGTGGTCCGTATAAATATGACATATATTGCCCAATAAATAATGTCGCCAAATCTTGAGTGAATGGACAACAACAGCTAATTCAAGATCATGGGTGGGATAATGTTCTTCGTGCTTCTTGAGTTGTCTGGAAGCATATGCTATGACTCTGCCTTCTTGCATAAGAACGCAGCCAATACCAATTCCAGATGCATCACAATAGATATCAAATGGCCTCTCAATATTAGGTTGTGCTAATACTGGTGCAGTTGTCAGTAACTTCTTCAACGTCTGAAAGGCCTCTTCACATTCGGTTGACCATACAAACTTAGTTTGATTTTTCAACAGTCCAGTAATTGGCTTCGCCATTCTAGAGAAGTCAGGGATAAACCGACTGGTAATACCCTGCCAACCCCTAGGAAGCTACGAACTTGATGAACAGTTGTAGGTGCTTTCCAATTAAGGACTTCTTCTACCTTGCTCGGATCAACAGCTATACCTTCAGCTAGATAGCACATGACCCAGAAATTGTACTTCCTCTAACCAAAATGCACATTTGCTGAACTTTGGCATATAGTTGGTGATCTCTTAATCTTTGTAGAACAATACAGGAGATGTTCCTGCATAGTTCCTCTTTGCTCTTAGAAGTACATAAGAATGTCATCAATAAACACCACGACAAACTTATCCAACTCAGGCATGAAAACTGAGTTCATCAGGTACATGAAATGAGCCGGGGCATTGGTCAGCCCAAAAGACAATGACTAGATACTCATATAGTACCATATCGGGTAGTAAACGCTGTCTTTGGCACATCTTCACGTCTGATCTTAATCTGGTGGTAGCCTGATCTTAAGGTCTATCTTTGAGAATACTTTAGCTCCCGCAAGTTGATCAAAAAGCAAATCAATTCGGGGTAATGGGTATTTGTTCTTGATAGTGACTTCATTTAATGGCCTATAATCAACACATAACCTTAAGGTTTGGTCCTTCTTCTTCACGAAAATAGCAGGACATCCCCAAGGTGATGAACTGGGTTGAATGAAACCCTTGTCTAACAACTCTTGTAGTTGCATTTTTAATTCTGCTAATTCTTTTGGTGGCATCCTATATGCTCTTCTGGACACTGGTGCTGTCCCTGGTTTCAGATCAATTCTGAACTCTACGTCTCGGTCTGGTGGCAGACCAGGTAGGTCATCGGGAAAGACATCCGTAAACTCACATACCACTGAAATTTCCGCGGCTCCTTCAACAATAGTTGCACAGACTGTCTCCACTGTACTCTTAGGAAAAGGAAGTTGGATGAGAAGTTGGGTTTTGCTGTCAGGTGCATTTACCCTTATTGTTCTACGCAGGACATCTATGATAGCCCCGTGTTGAGTTAACCAGTTCATACCAAGGATCACATCTATATCTTGATCCTTTAATATCAGCATATTGGTAGGGAACTCATATCCTCCCAAATCAATAGGTACATGCTGAACTACCTCCCTTGTACAGATTCGTCCCCCAGGCGACTGTATATGATAGGGTTCTTTTGTTTCCCCAATAGCTATCCCATGCTTCACAACAAATGTACGATTGATGAATGTATGGGATGCACCAGAATCAAATAAGGTAATTGCAGGATGCTTAGCAATGGGAAACATACCCATCATAACTGGTTCTCCATCTGGAATAGATTCCACTTGCGTATAGAATACCCTCCCAGTTTTCTTCTCAGCCGGACCCTTTTGATGGTTCTGAGCATTGCCCTTGTACTGATTTTGAGCTTGATTAACAGGGGCTTTGGTTGCATCAGGATTGTTCTTCCTAGGATACGGACATTCTTGGGAAAAATGCCCGGGTTTACCACAATTATAGCATGGAAAATTGTGATTCTGGGGAGTAGCATTGCGGTTTGCATTATTTGTATTGTTCTGCTGCTGCGGTGCTTGATGAGTATAAGGCGTATTAGTTGCAGGGCGAATGAAGATTTGCTGCCTGCTTTGGCCTTGTTGTGGGCGGAATGGCGTACGGCCATGATTCTGAGGATGGTATACTATCTTCTGACGCTTGCCACTTGATGATCCAGAAGCAAATATTTTCTTCTTCTTCGCCTCCTTGTGTCGGCGGTAATTTTCTTCCGAAGCGATAGCAATGTTGATTGTTTCATGGTAAGTTGCATTACCACAGGCTGCCATCATTGTCTGAAGTTTAGTGTTCAAGCCTCTAAGAAAATGATTCTTTTTCTTCCTGTCAGTATTGACATACTCAATAGCATACTGCGACAGGTGGTTGAAACGCCCAACATACTGCATCACCGGGTGCTCCCCTTGCTTAAGAGCCAAGAACTCTTCCAACTTCATGGTCATCACACCGTCTGGAATATAATGTGCCCTGAAGGCATCCTTGAACTCCCTCCAGTTGATTTGGTGACCAGCAGGGCTGTACTGCTACCAAATTTGCCCACCAGGCACCTAGCAGCTCCTTGGAGTTGCTGTGCCGCAAACCTTGGCTTTTGAACCTCAGTACAGTGGATCAGCTCGAACTTTTGCTCTATTGTCCTAAGCCAATCAGTCAGCTTCTAAAGGTTTGTCTACCTTAGAGAACACAGGCGGACGTGTAGTCAGTAAAATCCACATAAGGTTGACTCATCGTTTCCATTATTACGACGGCCACGATTAGGGTATGGTGCCTGCTGGTTCTATGCCAACTCCCTTAATAGCCTGGCATTCTCTGCCGTTGCGTTGACGAGTGCAGCTATGGCATCTGCCATAGTCGAGGGCATTGGTGGAGGATTTGGGCACTCATCATCATCATGCGAGCCACTAGCACCAGTTCGGGTGATAGGACGAGGCATCTGTTAGAGAAACACATTTACTTACATTATTCTTTATTGAAAGCTTTTAAAAGGTTGCATACTACAAAGGGTTCTTATTTATATTACATGTCTTGTATCCCACAAGACAACCCTGGTTTTCTAGGAAAGCAGTAAAGGAACTACTACTACTCCAAGCTTTCAGTCTTCGGCATCCGTGCTCGTATCGGACGAAACCTCATCTTCATCTGAGAAGTACACTAACTCCTCAGGGTCCTCCTCCTCTTCTTCATTCTCGACTTCTCCTGGAGCTACAATCATTTCTTCATCGGTAACTTCACCATCCCCATGAGGAGGATGAAGTTGAGCATACAGCATATGGACATTCTCATGAAGAATGGCATTGTCCATCTCTAGGTCTTCTACGTAGAACTCCAACTCATTGACGCGTTCATTGGCCGCATCTTCTCGTGTCCAGGCTTCATTCCGCAGCTCCATGGTCATGGTGATACCTCTTTGCATTTCCGCCAACTCCTCTTGATCTTTGGCATGAGCTCGACGAAGAGTGTTGAGCTCCTTGTTAAGGTTCTCAACGTTGGCGGGGTTGCTTGAAGATCCTTCCTCTCCTAGGTTCTTGGAACTTCCTTCACCAAGCTCGTGATTTCTTGGTGCCAATTGGTGACGCGGGACTCCATGAGGTCCGGTGGACTTGCGTGCGGTTTTCTTGGTCTTTGCCATAGCCTGTAGAATCTAGAGTAGGACTATAAGAATAGCTTGAGGATAACGGAGGTTAGCAAGAATGGGATTGACATTACTTACCCAACCACTATTAAGGGGAATTATTATGCAATGTGCTCAAGCATGATGCATGAATCGATCTTACGAATCTACGTACAAAAGATTAATATAATCATAAGTACTAGATTTTCATAATACATAGGACAAACCTAATCATATTATCCGCCACAAACTTTTCAAATAAGTCAGGATTGAGTCTAGATCAAAGGTAAGAAGAAAAAAAATTTAAACTTTCAAAATATCATGTTTACTTTCCTTGATCCAAATCATTTTGAAGGTTTTCCAAAGTAACCTACAATGATCTTAGATGGGAACTGCTCTGATACCAGCTGTGGCAGAACCTCCTAAGGAATCGGGCCCACATGCACCTATCGTTGTCTTAACAGACCTCGGATAGCGTACATGAGTTCCCAACAACTCAACAGGTCTGTCGGGTGTCCTCGGGAAATCCGAATCATCCACGTTTCTCTTTTCAAACAGGATCCCAATCACAGTCATTGCAAATTACAACAGTTTATTCAAATATATACCAGAGTAAAAGATAGCGGAAGTCTTAAGATAACATAGTTACAAACCAGTTGTTTTCAAACTTACAATACCAAAAGTGTCATACAACCATAGTAGCGAGATAATATTACATTAACTTTATTTATCATACAAACTAGTGCCTTGTCCAAAGGCCATTCATCACTCCTCATCGTCATTGACTTCAAACACAGACATGCAGCAGGGACCAAAACAAGCCTGCGCATGCGACTCACCTGCAACAAGGGTTAACAAACCCTGAGTACAAAGGTACTCAACAAGACTAACCCGACGTAACGGGGTGTAAGACTTTAGATATGCAGGGGTTTGGGACAAGGTAAGGATGTAGCAAAATTCAAGTCCTTTGCCAAAAGCTTACTATATTTATCCTATTCTCAAATTTTACCCCTAAGTCCTTTTAGTTCTTTATCTCAAACTAAATGTACATTTCCCATAATTCATTCCTTCTCATTCCATTCTTTTTCTCATATTTTAGTAATTCACCAGTCCTGCATTGCTTCTGTAATGAATCGAGTCTCCATATCCGCGGAGCACCGGACAATTCGAATTGATTCAAGTCCCAGCTGGGGATTCCTTATCACACGACATATGTAGAACTTAATCTTGCATATATCAACCTCGCTATCGGATCTTCCTATACTAAGTCGTCTCCACGCCACCCGAGAGCACAGCACACCTCAAATCCGGCCACATTCCAGCCACGAGGGTACATGCTACTCCCGCCATCTCTCCACTCCTAGTGCGCGGGCATTCGTCTTAGTATCGGATTAGCCGAAGTAGGCTTACCGAAGTATGTGACCAGTACTACAAAGTGTCTCGTTCAGAAGATCCACAATGAGTGGCCTTTAAGCGACATAGCCGAGCAACATTACCCAACATTCAAGATAAGTTATCCGACTAGTCTCTAGTTCATTCTACATTCTTTCTTTCTTTGGCCAGTATGCCATCTTAGATTATATCGAAACTTTTACTTTGAAAGCCTACCATAAAGCATACTAAGCATTCTACGCCTTTGTAAATGAAAACATCTTCAAGGATAGGTAAACAAGTAACAAGGTAGGTAATGCATCAAGTAGGTAACATTTGAAGTAATCAACTTAATGCAGTAAGTAACATAAGTGATAAACTTTTCAAATTAACAAGGTAATGGTTTAATGCATAAACCGGGGCTTGCCTTCGTTGACGATCTCCAGGTTCTGGATCAGTACCACAATTATCAAATCCCGTGACAACCGGGGATTCTTCCAGAACTTGCTCAACTAGAATCGTTTTGTTCTCAGGGTTCTACACGAAATGATAACATATGCTTTAACATGATGATAATGTAAACATGATGCTTTCACGGTACATGAAATGTAAAAACACCCACAAATGATTTTATTTCATGGTACAGTTGCAAGCCAACAAAACCAACCTGTAACCCTATCATTAAGAACCACACATGTGACTTGACCTAATGGATCTTGGAACCCTACTAGTCACAAAACATGACCAAAACAAGATCCAACACTAATCAAACACTTAGGGTTTGTCTTTATTTATTTTTTATTAATTTGGAATTAAGCCCAAAAATGAACTTGTTCCAAATGGCCTAAAAATTTTATGTAAGATTCCTCATGACAAATTAGTGTACCAAAACAAATTTCATAATTTTTGGAGTTATATAGTGACTTACAAAAATCATAGAAATTGCATTTATTAATTAATGGACTGAATATTTGAACATTAAAAATTTATTCAAATTTCATGTTTCAAAATTTTAACACATACTAGATCATGTATAGAAGCTACCCAAAATTTTTCAGAATTTTTGGATGTATAAATAAATTCCTATAAAATTGCAAAATTGCTGCACTATTCAAAAATCAGAAATTAGCAAAAGCTCACTGTTCTCTCTCTCTCTCTCTCTCTCTCTCTCTGACAGGTCGACCCCGTGTGTCAGCGTCACAGAGACAGGGCGCAGGCGGCGCTGCCGACTCCGACCGGCAAAACGCGCCGTCGGCAGGGGCTCCAGCGAGGGGACTGGTACCAACAGGATCACCACCTCACGGCGGACCTATCCCGACCCTCGGACAAGCAGCAGGCATACCGGAGATGACTCTACGACGACCATGGTGGCCACGGCGGCGATAAACGCGGCTGGCACATGGCGTATCACCGGCAACAAACCAGTAGAGTCTAAAGCGAAGGGTGAAACACGATCAGGGACTCACCACGAACACGTTGATGTGCTCAGGTGGAGTCGGAGACACTCTGGAACGTCCTGGCCACGGCGAGCTTGACGGTGGCGGAGCTCCGGCCGGGCTCGGGGAAGAAACAGTTGCGCCGGGCGACTCCGGCCAACCCAAGTGGCGTAGGCAAGCCGCAAAGAGGCGCAAGGCCAAGGCGATCACGTAGGCGTAGCTGGGCACAGCGGATGCAGCTCGACGGAGGCTACGGCGAGCGGTGGAGCACGACGGCGGCGGTGCAGAGCAGAAAGGGAAACGGGAGGAACGACGGTGGCTATGAGGCTATTTATAGCCGGGATGAGCTCGCCCGGCTGCGACAGCGCACGACGGAGGCGCCACGGCGATGGTGACGTGCCTGCGCGCAGGGAAAGCGGCGAAATTTGATCGGCGGTGACCCCCCAGCGTGGCGCCGGCGGCAAGCAGTGAGGTGGAGATGATTTTTGAAATAATTACAGAACTGCCACTGCTTTCATTTTTCAAATTACTCAGAAATTTTCTAAAGAAGTTGAAAATCTCCAAAAATGAAAGTTGTTCAATTTTTCAAGTACTACAACTTTGGTTTAAGAAACATTTTCAAATTCTGCCTCTATTTTGAAATTCAAATTTGGGGTACATTTAAAGATTTGAATCATTTCAAAATTACTCCAAATTTTATATGTAAACTTGAAAAACTTTGAATACCAAAGTTGATCTTCATAAAATAATCTCCAATTTTGCTTTTTGCCTCAACCCCAAATTCCTCATGGATTTTGAATTAGTAAAAAGGGGCAAAAAGGACTTTTATAATTTGAATATGAATTCAAATTTGATTTGTCTTCCTTTCACTTAGATTTTGATTTTTGACCAGTAACATGGCCCATTTAGGATTATTTGAGTCAAAGGACATATGACCTCACATGATCACATGAAATTTAACCTTTGTGGTCATGATCTGTATTTAGGGTTTTTGAAACACATCACATGAAATAACAGTATTATGAAATAAACCTTATTTAGTGAATGCATTCAAAACTTTATACTATATGAATGCTTTGCAATGCACATGATGACATGTCAAATTTTAGTATTAGGTCAAAACACCAGAGGTGTTACAATGCACGTGGCAGGAAGAGCCTTTAGAAACTTCAAGTCCATGCTGACCAGGTACTACCTGAAGCTAGGCAAGTCACCCTGTGTCAAATACACTATGGTGAAGGAACATCACTGGGAAGAGTTCTGCAAACAAAGAACAACAGAAGAAGCAAAGGCAAAGAGCGCCAAGTTCAGTGCACTCACGAAGAAGAACCTGCACCCCCACCACTTGGGCATGACTGGGTTTGCTGGTAAGAGGCCCCAGTGGCGGGAGGAAGAAAGGGCTAGAGCTACCGCCGGGCTTCCCGATCCGTACGACGGTGTAGACTTGAGGGCTAAGGACTTCATCTATGCCCACAAGCCGAAGAAGCTCAAGGAGGGCGCGAGCAAGTTCAATGAGCCCAAGTTCGAGGAGGTAGAGAGGGCTATCATCGAGGCCACTAAATCCAAGGACAGCTTCGAGGTTTGTAGGGGCTAGGACTTGCTGACCCTGGTGCTAGGAACCCCCAAGCACCGTGGCCGCGTCCGTGGCATGTCGTCGAAGATGAGCTAGAACTCAGTGGAGTCATGGCAATCCGACGCTGCCACATACCGGTCTAGGTAGAGGTACAAGGAGGGCATCTTTTAGAAGGGCTATGATCAAGGTGTGGCCGAAATGATCAGCCGGTCCATAAAAGAAGCCTTCACAAGCAATGACCCAGATATGGTGTCGATGAGGTCACAGATGCTTCACCAGGCTGGCGTGGCCGTGCCTCAAGTTCCACAAGGGCAGACACAAGGGCAGCCACTGCCGATGATCGAGGATCGCCCAAGGCACCCCGTTGACGACATCCAGGAACCCATGCGCGTCCACCTCACGATCCCGTTCGGCAGGGCAAAAAAGTTGACCGTGGGTGAGGGTTACATGCACCCCAAAGAAGATATCAAAGATTTCAACCAAGACCAGATCCCTGCCAACTATGCTACCGTGATACTTACATGGTATGCGACCGAATACAAAGAATTTGAAATGGAATATCCAACTACAGAAGGGGTAACGATCCTTGGAGCTGCCTTGGGTTCCGAAGTCCTGTGGAACAAGGACGACATAGAGATCATTCTCTCGATGCCGACTTCTACGCTGACGGCGACACCAGCATCACAACCATCTGTTGCCGGATCTTGTCCCCCCGATGATCCAGATCACAGCGATGGCGATGACGAAGGCAATGGCGGGGATGACAAGGGAAGGAACTCACCCCGAGGCACAAGCCCTCACCCTCGTTCTCCTCCTCCAACAACAAGTCCACCTCTACCTCCCGACAGTCCATCTAAGGGCACGAGCAAAGGACCGGGAGGCACAAGCCCTCACCCTCGTTCTCCTCCAACAACAACAAGTCCACCTCCACCTCCCGACAGTCTGTCTAAGGGCACGAGCAAAGGACCGGGAGGAATGGAGGAACTAGGGGCAAAGACACCGCCTGCTGCCATTGCGAGCACAAGCCACTGTCCTCCACCACCGGCGAAGACTAAAGGCCACCAAGGGTAGCTCACATACTCACTTGAGATCGAAAGGTATGGTAGCGGTGAGCATAATTTGCTAATAACTTTTCTTTGCCATAATATGGTACTAACATTTCTATCCTAGGCCGAGATCACCTTTCCATCTATTTCCTGAATCGGATGACTGCCCCGGCCATTACGAGCATGGGAAGTTCATGATAACCAAGGCCCAACTCGTCGACGAGGAAAGGTGGGAGACAAGGAGGTTTCATCTCTGGTACATGGAAGCGGCAAAAGCTGGCCTGCATGGTTTTCTAGTCAAGGTTGTGGCAGAGTACTTCCACTTGCCCAGCAACGATGTAGAACTCCCCGTGGACTTCCACAACATGTACAGACTACTGCGAGAACAAGACCTTGACATCGCCCAAGTCACCTTGTCCTCTATGTAAGTGATGAATTGCGAGTTTCACATATCACCTGCCTTTGAATCGGTCAAGACTACTTATATATGCCACGATGGCTTGTCCTTGCAGGTTGATGGCCTATATATCCAAGGAACTAAAACTTGATGTTATCTATCTATCTCCAATGCATATTGCTCAAAGAATCATCATTGGTTACCACCTAGATGACAATCATCCAACCATGAAAGACTTGACCAAGCGACAGAGAGAGGCGCACAGGAAGAAACTGATGGACAATGAGAAGTTGAACATTTCAAGATACATACTAGGAGCAATGAAGAAGATCAGGGGAAATGGGTGTATCCTAGCTGCCTACCACTTTGGGTAAGTCGAAGACATGCCTGTAGATATAAGTGGGTAGCTAGCTAGTATTATTATGTCTTGTCGTAACCTGTATTTTGTTTCAATGGCGTAGCCAAGGCCTCGAGGGTCACTGGGTTGCATTTATCATCTACCCTCAGGATGGCAGGGACTGCGTATTTGATTCGTTGACAGTGCCAAACTTAAAAGGGTACAATGCCTTTGAAGATTGCCTCAGAGTGTAAGTGACTGAACTGTCTTCTCATATGCGTTCTAGTGCCCTGCCTAATACTAGTACATTTTGTATAGCGCTTATAAGGAGTACGTGAAGGATCCTGAATGCTATGATCGAAGAACAGAGAAATTTAAGGCTAAGCATAAGAACCGCATCAAAATCAGACGCAACTTTCCGTTAAGTATTTGAAAGGTTTAATTGTGCTTTCCATTCATATGCGTTCTAATGCCTGTGTTGTAATACTTGTGTATCGATCATGCAGTGTGCCAAACAACCGGTAGGATCACGAACCTGTGGCTTCTACGCCTGTGAGTTCCTGAGGGTGTGCAAGCAGTACAACAACAGTTGGAGGGTGCTCAAGAATGGATTGAACTGGTCGAGAGACATGCAGAGCACCCAACACAGCTTCAAGCAGACAAAGGTGGACATATGTAAGTTTGTCTTAGACAAATGCGTGCTTGAAGGGGGCACGTTCTTCAATGAGAACTACCCGCTAGCGATTTTATCAGAGTACGAGAGGCTGAGGAAATGGCCCACGATGATGCGTCCGCAGGATTACACCTTAGCGCATGTATAACGACTTTAATATGTAAATGTAATGAATTAACGATGACAAGAACGACTAAGTGAATGTATGTATATGTATATTATCTCATGTGTAATGCCTGCATACTTTTTAAGTTTAATCTGTGAAATCTGGATGTGATTTGAATTTGAATTTATATGCCTACTGTATTTTATTTGAATTTATATGCCTGCTGTATTTTTTTAATTCAGAAAATAATTTACTGAGGCGGGCAAATAATAAAGCCCGCCACGGCTAATCAACATAACCGCGGCGGGCCACAAAAGATGTCCGCCGCGGTAATATAATTTACCGCGGCGGGCGGTGTAACGTGCCCGCCGTGGTAAAAGTATATTTACCGCAGCGGGCACGTTACACAGCCTGCCGCGGTAAATCGGTTAACCGCGGCGGGCAAAGCAGCCCGCCGCGGTTAAGCCATGATTTACCGTGGCCTCTAAGCCGCGGCGGACGGCTTTGCCCGTCGTGGGAAACCGAAAACGTCCGCCTTCAGTAAAGTTTGTGTAGTAGTGAGCGTGACCATCTTTGAGTTCTTTGGAGTTTGGACACTGATAAGTATGCAGTTTTCTCGTCAGTAGTTTGCTTCTGGCCAACTCTTTTTTTCTAAGTAACCAGCCGTCTCAAATTATGGGTATTTCTATACAGAGGCCGGGTGTTCGGGGGACATCTCACACCCGAGTGTCACGTCGCCTGAAAACACTCGAATCCCAGCAACAAACGTAATTGAGTGACACATAAACACTTGATTCCTATAGCGGCCGGATCTAAATCTAACGATACAAATAAAATATATCAAATAAAAATAAAAAACAAATAATAAAAAACAAAAAAAAATACCGGATAATTACTATGGAATGCAAATTGGAAGAAATTCAAAGAAAAAGCAAATAAAACATACAAACAACAAATAAAAAAGGCTTAAAAATAACAAGACAATTTCTATGGAAGCCAAATTGGAATATTTCAAAGGGGAACCAAATAAAACATATAGAAAAAACAAAAAAAATCAGATAATAGTTCGAGTAATTCTGACCATTCTCATTTATGAATAATGAATATACATACAGTACATGGTAGGGGCTACGTGATTTGAGCGGAGCAGCCTGTATCTTCACCTGCAAAGCAGCAGGCACTGTACTGCATGCACTCCACCCATGGGCGGCGGCAGGGGTATGCCCCTGAATGCAAGGCATACCCAAGATTTGAGAGACAAAATTAATATGTATATATACACACTAATACACAGGCTTATACGTATCTTGTTACATTCCCTCGTAGGCCCAATAGAACAGTCATTTCCTGCAGCCCACGAAGGAAGCCCAGAATACATTCTGCGTGACTCCATCGCCCGGCCACAACACGAGCACGGAGCACCTCCCACACTCCGACAACCGGCGCCGTCCGGGCAGCACCTCGCCACCTCCCCCACTCCGGCCGACTCACCCTCTGCCCTCCACCTCGCCGGCTCGCCCGGTCGCCCCCTACGGTCCTGCCCTTTTCCCTATTGCGGTTGCCTCCTCCCATGTCCCAGTGCGAAGGAGCCGACCACTGGCGGTAGCGGCGCCCCTTCTGTAGCACCTTCCGGCGACCGGCGCCCTACCCCTCGGCCTCAGCGCTCGGCGGCTTCAAGCAAGGTGAGCAGAGAAGATGTAGAACACCCCAGAGCCTAGATCCACTCCTCAGTGGTTCAGTGACCTAATGAAAATTTCTTTTTCTAATTCTCTTGGTTGTATTCTTAATTTTTGTAATGTAGATGAAGAAGAAGGGTGTTGCATTGTGGGAGAAAGCTGCAGAGGCAAAGGCAAAGGGAAAAAAACCCTCCACATCCACGTGAAATGCTCATTCTGTTGAGATTGAGAGTAATGGAGCGATATGCCGTTAGCACTTGTGCCAGCACAGAATGATGGTGAAGCTCCCCAACTTGTGCCAATGCGAAATGATGATTTATTTATGTTTCGAACTTGTACTTTGGTTATTATTATGGATTTGTTTTGGCCATTATAACTTATCGTCTTGCTTTGAAATTTTATACATGTGGCATACCCAGTCGTAAATTCCTGGCTCCACCACTGACTCCACCGGTGGCACATGGGGCAGGCTCGGAGCAATATGCACATGACGCGCCTTGCGTCCCCATCAGCTGCACTTGCGTCCAGCAGGTGCGTGGTCCCGGGCAGCGCCACTGATGCCAGTTGACAGCACACGATCGACGGGCAGAACAAAAGAAAAGAAAGATAGACGAGGGAGATACGAAGATAGAGGAATCGGATAGCCCACAAATTCGAGTGACGGGAGCCAAAGAAATGTCCGAGTGAGTTACAGATTTAGCGCAAATTATTGCCAAAAAATAGTCCTTTTAAGGTAAATAACTTTTTGCAATACACCTACTCCCTCCGTTTAAAAAATCATTTTTTACGATGAAAGAAGAATTAAATTAGGATAATAGCTGGGCACATCAACAAGTTACGAGCACTCTGGATTACATAAAGATCCAGAAACTGATTTTCATCTAAATTGTACCAACGCTGTGAATAGCTCCAAATCTTAAAACCAAACATATACGACGCTTTGTAGTATAGATGACCAAACATGCAAATAGTTGGCAAAAGGCCTGAGAACAAATGCCCAACGAACGACGACCACCATTCATGTACACGGGTTAAGAAACTTCTTCTTTCTGGTGTCTTCCTTCTTCTTCTTTATGCCACCGAAGAATGAGGAAGACTGATCAAAAACTTATTCTCCCTAGTCCTTCATCGTGACCAGATCTAACCACAATAAAACAGAGAAAAGACCGGAGAAAATTATTCCATGGCGACGACACCATCTCCGCCTTGATGTCGTCGTCTAGAAATAAAGGTCTCCGTGTCGTCATATCGGTGAGGATGTGTCGTCATACCGGTGAGGATGTTGACGCCGTAGTTGTCACCCTCATCTTCAACAGAGCCGCCATAGAGAAAACGATTCCACTCTGTCCTCTCGCCATCACCGGAGAGGAGGAAGAGATAAATCCCCAAAACCAAGAAACTTTGGCATGGAGAGACCCTAACCCTAAGGACTCGATCTACTGCGAACTTATTAAAAAAGATGGATCTCCACTTCCTCCGGCCTCAACGATATGCTGAAGGGGGGGGGGGGGGGGGGGGGAGGAAGGGAGACCAGCAGTGGTGGAGGCGGGGGGCGGCGGCGGCGCTCGGAGTCACGAGACGCGATGTTACTTCCTTCAGCTCTCGGAGGCTCGGATCGTGCCCGTGGAATACACGGCTCGCTCAGCACATCTTAAAAAAAAACTCTAGATATGAATCTAGACAATACTGGGTCCGTTTGGATGCAAGAATCGATTTCGATTCTCTTCCGAATCACTAGAAACAATTCCAAACGGTCAAACACGATACAGATTCTATGTAGAAACATTTCTAGTGATTCTTTCTTTTTTACTAGAGATCAGAATCACCACTAGAGTTGTTTCTCCATATTCTGTTTCTTGCGTTCCTACCCCCACCTAATCTAGAAATATTTCTAGTGATCCTCTTCAAGCGCAACCAATTAAAATTGGTTGCTTTTGATTTGATCTCACCCATAATTTTTTTTTGTAAAGCTTATATATTTTTATGATTTCTTTTCATGTAAACTAATGATTTTCGCCACCCTTCAAGAATCAGAATCTGACCAACTTGCCAAACGATTTGAGAAAGAGATTTTGATTCACTGGAAGAAACGTTTCTTAGAAGAAACTGAATCCGAAACATTTTTGAGAGAATTTGGATCTCTATCAAATGCACCAGAATCGTATTCTTTGGGATGGAGGGAGTAGGTTTATGCTATGTCTAGATACATAAACTATATATTTAGAAAAGCAAACGACTTACAATTTCAAAATTAGAACGAACGAAGTACTTAGGGGCCGTTTGGTAGCGCTCCCGGAATCGCTCCGGGAGCCGCTTCACCTCGTCACCAACCAAACGGGTGTTCACCGCTCCGCTCCTTCGAAGAAGCCCCGGAAAACACGCTGAGAGGAGGCATGAGAGAGAGCCGGAGCTGAAAATATTGGCTTCCTCCTGGCTCCTCCGTCCAGGCATGTGGGCCCCCCCCCCCAAATTGCCCTTCCTCCGAGCGTGGGCGAGGCGGAGGCAGATTGAGCAGACACGCCGGAGCCTGGGCGAGGTAGAGGCGGCGGAGAAGCCAAGCCAAAGTGCCGGTGAGGCGCAGGTGGCCGGGCAAGCTCGCTGGAGCGCGAGGCGAGGCGGTGGCGGCTGGAGGAGACGCGATGGCCGGCAAGGGCGGCACAGAGGTGCGGCAACGGCAAGGGCGGCGCAGAGGTGCGGCAACGGCCTATGGTCGAGACGACGCACTTCCACGCCATGTGTGAGCATGCGAGGCCGGGAGCTCGAGGAAGATGAGGATGCGGAGCAGACGGACGAGCGTCTGCAGCTGAGAGAGAAGATGAGGACACGGTGGGGAGAAGAGATAAGGTGGAGAGAGAATGGAAATAAAGAGAGAAAGGAAAAGGAAAAGAAAAGAAAAGAGAAATGACATTATGGGTATTTCACACATTCCAACAATGAAGAAAAGTTGTTTTGCCGAACGGTCCAAAAAATGATTTCAGCTCCACGAATGAAGCTGCTCCACAGGTGAAGCCACATTTAGAGCTGTTTTGGCTGGAGCCGGAGCTCTACCAAACGGGCCCTAGGCTTCATCTGACGTTGCTCTGGCTATTTTTAGCTCCGGCTCCGGTCCATTGTATGCTGTAGCAAGCTTTCTATCTCTTCTTAAAATTAATTAGGAAGCAATCAAACCAGTATTTTTTTTGCTTTACTAGCTTCAAGTCTCTTGCGCCTTGTAGCAAGGAAGTAAGGAACCAAACTCATTTGAAGCTGTGCTAAAACAAAACCTTATTATGAATATTAGATACAACATTTTTATCAGGATTCAGCGGATCTATATTAATTATCTAACGTGTTGTACAATTCCTTTTAATGAAATACTCCTTCCATTCCAAATTTAGGTGTGTAATAAAATTTATGTACCTAAAAACTAGAACTAAAACCGAGAGAATACTTTAATATTCATATTTTAATTTGCCCTTTACCGCTAGATAGCTACTATTTTGTCCTAATTTGTAGCGCGACTGTTAGAAGATTCCCTCAGCCTTTTCTAAATGTTGAATGAGTGAGCAGCCTGGGTAGCTTGGCTTATATATTTTAAGCCAGGATAACCTAGGACAGGCTTCAACAATACAAGTTAAGTTGTTTCGTTCACCTTGCACAAGGATAGAGGTGGACTTACCCCACACCCCTATCCACCACTAGCAGTACCATGTCCACCGGCGACGGTGGAGCTGCGACCTGGGACCACCATGAGCGCACCACCGGTAGCACCGGATCTTGCGCTCTCTGGGCAGTCGAACCTGCCATGTGTGGATCTCGCACGCTTAGGGAGGTCGAGGAGGAGAACGATGCGGGGAAATGGTGCGTCTTGGTAGAGCCAGCGGAGGTGCTGCGCCCAGTAGGGGTGGGCAAAGGTGCGGCGGCTGTTAGTGGGGAGTGCGACGAGCATCAAGGGTGGGACGGATGTGCGGTGGACATCGATGGGGAGCACGGTGGGCGTCAAGGAAGGGGCAGAGTCACGGAAATCGTCGATGGGGCGCAGGAGTGCAAGATCTGGCAGGGGGTGATAGGGCGGGAGGGTAGCCCGACGGCTTGTAAGGAAAATGGACCCTAGGCCCATTTACTTCGGATTTTGGTGCTTGATGACCAACACAACTAAATTGGACAAATGAATTTGCAAGTGATTGTTTTGTAGTTCAATAGGATGCAAGACGTGACTTCGACAAAGGCGACGTGATGATCCAATGATGAACACCTCAAGCAAGACCTTAGGAGCACAAGAGAAGACCCAAGATATCAAGCAAAGTCCAAGTATGAAGATAGAAACCAAGCCGCACACAAGATCACGAAGAAACAAGCTCACAGCAGGGACCGGACGCTGACAAAAAGTGACCGGACGCTCCGATCAGAGGCTCGGCAACAGCAGCAGCGACCGGACCAACAGTGTCCGATCGAGTACAGAGAGGTTCCAGAGCGGCGAACTTGCGACCGGACGCGTCCGGTGGCAAGTGACCGAACGCTAGCAGCGTCCGATCAGTTGTTCGCGTCTCCAACGGTCGGGACGACCGGACGCGTCCGCTCAGGATGACTCCAGCGTCCGGTCAGTAGCAGAAAAGCGAGATTTCGTCCCCAATGGCTACTTTCTCAGTGGGGCTTATAAATAGACCCCCAACCAGCCATTTGAGTAGTGTGGAGCTGAGAAAACATACCAAGGGTGTTGATACACCATTTTAGTGATCTCCACTTGCATAGTGCTTAGTGATTCATCAGGTGATTAGCGTAGGTGCTTTGCGAAGTGCTTAGATTGATTAGACCACCACTTATGCGGTTGCTCTAGGTCTAGGCGTAGTGTTTAGTGAGGTTTGCATACCTCTTACCACTCGGTGCTTGCGAGCACCATTGTTGTACATCGGAGGGGTTTGAAGTCTTACGAGATCACACCAACCGCGTTTGTGGTGTGGCCGCCACCGTGTACCATAGGGAACAAGGCCCATAGCGTTTCGGCCGGAAGCTTGATAGTTAAGACGGCGGGGAGCATCCGGGAGAGGCTTGCTGGAAGGCACGTCGGAGACCCACTTGCGCGTGGGGAAGGCCCAAGGCTGTTCACGGAGTTACCCGACTAGGAGCTTGGCCTTTGTGAGGGATTTCTTGCGAGGGGCTCCAACGAGGACTAGGGGGAAGCTTGCGCGCTTCTCGATACCTCGGTAAAAACACCAGAGTCATCGACAGGAGTTTGCATATCTCTACCTTGCTCTTTAGCTTCCGCATTTACATTGATTACTTTACTACTTTTGCGGTAGAGATAGCAACACACTAGCGAAACCTTAGTTGCACATTTAGATAGTTTATCTTTTGCATAGGTTTTGCTAGAGTAAGAAAAAGAGGCCATAGTTTAGAGTTAGAATTTTAAGTGCCTAATTCACCCTCCCCTCTTAGGCGTCACGGTCCCCTTCAATTGGTATCAGAGCCGGTTGGCTCAATTTGGACCTTTGGCTTAACCGCTGTTGAGCCGACGCTATTTAGAGTGGTTGGAATGGATACCTCTAGGCCTCCGCACTTTGACGGCACTAACTTTCCCTATTATAAAGCTAGAATGGCTTGCTACCTTGAGGCGGTTGATTTGGGTGTTTGGAGAGTCACTCGTGATGGGATGAAAACCATTAAGAATCCCGATAAACCCACGAAGAGTGAAGAAAAGGAAATTCATTTCAATGCTTGAGCTAAAAATTGCTTGCTTGAATCATTTAGTATGGACGTGTTTAACCAAGTGTTCACTTTAAATACGGCACATGAAATTTGGTTAAAACTCCAAGAGCTCCATGACGGCACATCTAACGTCCGTGAGCAAAAACATTGTCTAGCTAAACAAAATTATGATTCCTTTACAATGAATGATGATGAGTTTGTTCGTGATATGTATTCTCGTTTGAATCTAATCATCAATGAGCTTCATTCAATAGGACTAACAAAGCTAGATGATGTGGACATCATGAGGAAGATCATCTCCGTGCTACCACAAAAGAAATATGCAAGCATCATCACCATCCTTCACAACATGGAGGACTTGAGCATCATGACCTTGGCCATAGTCATTGGCAAGATAGTGGCATTTGAAATGTCACGCAAGATGGGTCAAGAAGAAGCCTCTTCATCAAGCAAAGGCAAAGCTCTCGCATGTAGCGAGAAAAAGAAGATGAAGGGCAAGCAAGTTGAGACAAGCTCAAGCTCAAGCTCCTCAAGTGAAGATGAAGAAGAAGAAGATGAGGATGATGATGAAGATTCAAGTGATGATGATCAATCTTCCTCCTCCACCTCCGACCTTGATGAAGAATCAATCAAACTTATCAACAAGGTGGAGAAGATGATCCAAAGGCTCAATGTCAAGGGTGTGCCCATCCAAATCCAAGATATCATCTTCACTAATCAAAGAAATGAGCAAAGAAAGAGCGGATGCTATGGATGCGGCGAGTTGGGGCACTTTATGGAAGTTTGTCCAAATAAGCCCACACCTAAGACAAAGAAGAAGGCGTGCAAGAACCAAGCCCTCACATCAATAAGGTCATGGGATGATTCTTCAAGTGAAGAAGAACACCATCACAAGAGGCGAGGACGCAAGCACTCATCATCAAACTCTTCTCGTATGTGCCTTATGGCACGAGGTAACGAAAGCTCATCATCTAGTGAGAGTGATAGTGATGATGAAATGCCTTCTTATGATGAAATTATGCAACAAAATCTTAATTATGCTACAGTTTGGACTAGTCAACAAAAGAAGCTCGAAAAATTAAAAAGAAAGCTAGTTAGTTCACAAGAAGCATACAAAACTTTGCTTGAACAATATGAGAACTTTGCTAATCTCAATGTTGAACTATCTACTAAAATTGAGCAACTTAAGGCTAGTGCAACAACAAATGAATGCACAATCAATGATGAGCAACTTGTAAAGAAAAATGAAAAATTAAAAGAAAAGTTAGCTAGCTCACAAGATGCTTATAAAAGTTTGCTTGCAAAACTGGAAACCATGTGCAAACATTGTGATGAGCTAACTACTAAAGTTGCTAATCTTGAAGCCGTTAATACAACCCCCTCCAAGGCATCTAAAAAGAAAAGTTCTATCTTTAACATGTCTAAAAAGGATGCCTCTATGTCTTGTAATGATCTATGTTTAAACTCACCTTTGTGCAACCAAGTTTGTGTTGAGAAAGTTGTTATAGATACATGCACACAAGAGATTGCAAAGGAAAATGGGCAACTCAAGCAAGAAGTAGCTCGCCTCACCAAGGACTTGACTCAAGAAAAAGGCAAGGCGAAGCAAACCCAACTTCATCAAGATAACACCGTCAAGGGAGTGAAGAAGCTTGATGAAAGACAAACCGTGGTTTGTTACGTGTGCCACAAGGAAGGTCACAAGTCCTATGAGTGCAAGGTGAAGAATGGGGGAGGAGCAAAGAAGAAAGAGAAGAAGCAAACAAGCAAGCTCTCCAACACCTACACCAACAAGGTGGACAAGAAGGCCTCCACACCTTATCTCTTGAAGAAGAAGAAAAATGACAAGGTGGTGGCCATGAAGGTGAACAAGCAAGCCAACAATGGGGTCAAACGCTTTTGGGTGCCAAAGGAGATCATTTACAATATGAAGAGCACCAAGAAGGTTTGGATCCCGAAAAGGAAGTGAGAAGTCCAATGGACTTCGGGGAATTTGGAGACTTGGCAAAGTATGGATGCATTTCATGGGGTGCATCATGATGGACAAAGACATTGCCTGAGTGGGTTAGTGAATACTATGGACCCAAATTCCCCTTCCCATGTTAGGTAACTAGATTCAATTTACTTCAATTGGTATTAGATTTAAATTTTCCTACAATTGGTATCTTTTAGCATCTAGTTACTCTTCATGCCTAGGTTTGCATTTGAATTCTTATATGTTTTGTCATGCATACACTAGGTATATCATATGGTAGGCTTGCTCGGTTTCGTTCTTAACCCTTTGAGCAAACCTACATGGTTTAAAATTAGGAGCACGTCACATAGCTTGTCCTTCAATTGTTCATCTAATATGTGCTAAAGTCCAAATTGTAGATAATTTCTCCCGAATACCGCCTTCGAAAATGACCCTCACATTCATGTGATGTCATCTTTCAAGTAGTATTTTTTATTCTAAAATCAATGTGCATGTCTTCTACAAGTATTCCATACTTGTGTGCACAAATTTAGGGGGAGGTTACTCTACAAGTTGGATGCCTTGAGACTAACACCTTTTCAAGCTTATCATATGTGTAGTAGTCTCATTGCAAGGAAAATGGAGTCCTCAGAGTTAAGCATCATACTTCAAATATCCACCACCTATTGCAAGTGGTAGAAATCAAATTGGTTTCCACATATGGTATTTCTAAACCGATATCATCATGTTGATTTCATTTTGATATTTATATGCTTTCTCCATGCATTATATAGATTAAATTCCCTTGAGCAAAAATTTGCCAATTATGCATATGCTTTATCTTCTACCATATGTATGCATATATTTAGGGAGAGCTTAGTCTATATAATGCGAGAGTCAAATTTTGTGATCTATTTCACTCTACCCATAAAAGATCACAAGGTTTGACCCTCCCTTGTGCTACTAATGTCTTCCTTTTTGGTGTTTGATTCCAAAGGGGGAGAATTTAGAGGACCAAAAGCAAGCATTAATTTGTAGTAATGGTCCGAGAAAGAGAGGATAGTAGATTATGGATTAGCCTATGTAATGGGGAGAATTTGTAGGAAGCAAGGCTTAAATCCATAATACCACATGGGGACATTTGCAAGGGCAAGATATGTTTTTATATAGTCTTACAAGTAGTATCTTTTAGCATCATATAATCTTGTCCCTTGCATTGCATCCTAGCAAGTAGGTAGTTTTTAAATTTCAAAATTTTATTATTTGCTTGCTTTAGGTCGTGTTGTCATCAATCACCAAAAAGGGGGAGATTGTAAGGAAAATAGGACCCTAGGCCCATTTACTTCGGATTTTGGTGCTTGATGACCAACACAACCAAATTGGACTAATGAATTTGCAAGTGATTGTTTTGTAGTTCAATAGGATGCAAGACGTGACTTGGACAAAGGCGACGTGATGATCCAATGATCAACACCTCAAGCAAGACCTTAGGAGCACAAGAGAAGACCCAAGATATCAAGCAAAGGTCAAGCATGAAGATAGGAACCAAGCCACACACAAGATCACGAAGAAACAAGCTCACAGCAGCGACCGGATGTTGGACCAGACGCTGACGAAAAAGTGATCGGACGCTCCGATCAGAGGCTCGGCAATAGCAGCAGTGATCGGACGCTGGATCGAACGCTGGCGGCAAACCGATTGGACGTAGGACAGCAGCGTCCGATCGAGTACAGAGAGGTTCCAGAGCAGCGAACTTGCGACCGGACGCATCTGGTGGCAAGTGACCAGGACGCTGGCAGCGTCCGATCAGTTGTTCACGGCTCTAATGGTCGGGACGACCGGACGCGTCCGATCAGGACAACTCCAGCGTCCGGTCAGTAGCAGAAAAGCGAGATTTCGTCCCCAACGGCTACTTTCTTAGTGGGACTTATAAATAGACCCCCCAACCGGCCATTTGAGTAGTGTGGAGCTGAGGAAACATACCAAGGGTGTTGATACACCATTTTAGTGATCTCCACTTGCATAGTGCTTAGTGATTCATCAGGTGATTAGCGTAGGTGCTTTGCGAAGTGCTTAGGTTGATTAGACCACCACTTATGCGCTTTGCTCTAGGTTTAGGCCTAGTGTTTAGTGAGGTTTGCATACCTCTTACCACCCGGTGCTTGCGAGCACCATTGTTGTACATCGGAGGGGCTTGAAGTCTTGCGAGATCACACCAACCGCATTTGTGGTGTAGCCGCCACCGTGTACCGGAGGGAACAAGGCCCGCGGTAGTTTCGGCCGGAAGCTTGATAGTGAAGACGGCGGGGAGCATCCGGGAGAGGCTTGCCTGGAAGGCACGTCGGAGACCCACTTGCGCATGGGGAAGGCCCGAGGCTGTTCACGGAGTTACCCGACCGGGAGCTTGGCCCTTGCGAGGGATTCCTTGCGAGGGGCTCCAACGAGGACTAGGGGGAAGCTTGCGCGCTTCTCGATACCTCGGTATAAATACCGGAGTCGTCGACGGGAGTTTGCATATTTCTACCTTGCTCTTTAGCTTCCTGCATTTATATTGATTACTTTACTACTTTTGCGGTAGAGATAGCAACACACTAGCGAAACCTTAGTTGCATATTTAGATAGTTTATCTTTTGCAAATGTTTTGCTAGAGTAAGAAAAAGAGGCCATAGTTTAGAGTTAGAATTTTAAGTTGCCTAATTCACCCCCCTCTTAGGCGTCACGGTCCCCTTCACGGCTGATGGGGTGGGGCAGAGGCGCGGTAGCCGTAGGTGGTGAGCGCGGTGGACGTTCGGGGTGAGGCAGAATCGCGGAAGCCGTCGATGGGGAGCGCGAGATCCGGCAAGGTGTGCTGGAGCGGGGAGCAGTAGCCTGACTGCCGTCACGGGTGGGGTAGAGGCGCGTTAGCCATCGATGGTGGAGCATGACGGCCGGTGGTGCTTGGGGCGTAGGGGCGGAGAGCGAGGAAAAAGGTAGTGGGAGGTGACAAGACAAGGTAGCCGTCGACGAGAGCGAGGAAAAAGGCAGTGGGAGGTGAGCAGACGAGGTAACCAAGGTGGCCAGTGAGAAACCGACGTCCACTGTGTGCCCAGCTAGCCAGGCTAGGGCATGGTCGGTGCTTTAGCTGGGCCTAGGCTAACGGGCCTAAGAAGCCCACCAAACATTACTAAGGTGGCTTACTAGAGTTTAATTGGGGATTGACCACCCAACCAAATAAGTGCTATCTGTGCCATTAAAATTAAACACAAGGAATAGAGTTCTTAAAAATTCGTACACGACGAAAGAATATCTCATTAATAAAATAATTTACTTTGCATATCCTATGATCTCAAAGTCTTTTTTAATAGTAATAGAATATTTCCTATTGCAACTATAAACACGTACGTATAAGTTCACTAGTATATAGTAAATATCTAAAATGCGTGCTCTCAATTTAGAATCTTCTGTGTTTTTAGGGATCTTAAGTTGTTAGTTTTGAAACCATATGTACCGTGAATTGGTATATCCATCATTTGGATAAACAAACATGTTGTCAGGTTAACTATAAACACAATCTGAATAAGATGCAACAAAATTTCTGTAATCATCTACCTTATTAATTATAGTACCTTATTATAGGTACATGAGTATAGAAATTTTGTTAAGGTAACATAGCTTCTACTGTGAAACATTATGGGTAGATGAGTATAGAATTTTTGTTACTGTAGTCTCTGCTCTGAAATGAATAAATGTTTCAGAGTAGAAGTTACAACAACATGTTTTAGTGTAGAAGCTTCTGCTTTGAAACATTTATTTTACTTTAAACATAATGCATGGCTTTCTAGAGAGCTTTTTCTGAAGATAGCAGGATTACTATTTGTCATGGTGCTAGTGTTGAGAACTGGTATGCAACCCAATCTGCAAGAGAAAGCATAATATGTACTAAGTATTCCGCCATTGATATTACTGTTATTAAGTTTTTGGGATGCGTAAGCATATCAAGAAGAGAATTGTCACACATTTCTATGGGACTGCAAGATCATTGAATTACGTGAACATTCAAATGATTAAAAAAATTGTAGTATCTTGGTCCATACAGATCTGATACTTGTAGGCTGTATGTCATCGTGGTTTAAATAGTGGGCTATAGCCTCTGTAGCGGCTGGAGAGAGCTTCATGTTAGACTATCTCCAACAACATCATCTAAAATGCAAGACCCATTTGATATTTGGGTAGGGCTATAAGTAAAGAGTTCAATACATATTTTTTTATCTTCTCCAACAACAGGATCTAGAAGAGAACCATTTCTACAAAATGAGTTTTCAGAAGAGAGGATGCTCATATTTGGGTTGTGCCTCTCCTAGTACCTAAAATGGGTCTCCTGTGCAGATACTCTGCTAGAGATAGTCTTAATCTATGTTATTTGCGCCATCATGTCAGTTATGACTATTATATCGTGCATCGCCGCTAAATTGCTTTGCTATAACGTTGAAATAACGGTGCTATTTCAATTTGAAGTACAACAATGCTAATCTATTTATTCTCTACTTATCTTTTGCTACTAATTTGGTCTTTTGGAAATTGAACACATAGGTTTCATGAATCATGTTGTCATTGATATTAACCAATGTTCCCTAGACTCTGATAAACTTTGGAAACAAATATATATTCATCGAATTCCATGATTGTCATTTTTTCATCAATTACTTATATTTTTCATGTTTTTTAAAGAGTTAACTAGCGACCCTTAAACTTGTGTCCATGTGCTATGTAAGGAAAATAGACCCTTTGCCCATTTAGTTTGGATTTTGACGTTTGATGATCGACACAACCAAGTTAGAGTAATGAATTTGCAAGTGTTTATTTTATAGTGCAATAGGATGCAAACACAGATTGAACCAAGATTTGAATGTAAAGAATATGATCAACACTGAAAGGAAGACACTAGAGGATGTGTAATCAACCTAGAAGTGAAGCTAGAAGTCCAAGATGCGAAGATGAAGAAGCCCGGAAGAAGGATCGCAAAGGAATGAACAAAGGGCAAAACTGCAGCTAGCATAGGATAGGACTGTGTGCACCGGACAGGGCACCACCCCATTTTCAGCGCGACACACTTTCGTATTTTGGGCATAACTTTTACCTCTGAACTTCGATTTTGATGATCTTAAATTTTTGGAAAGCTAATGAAAAGCTCTATAGCTTTGAACTGGTGGAAATCAAGTTGGAGCAGCCTAATGGGCACAGGATAGGGTGGCACTGGATAGCGCACTGTCCTATTTTTCAAGAGACTATGGAAATCGAGTTGGAGCATCCCAGAGGACACTAGGCATGGTGGCACCGGATAGGGTGGCACCGGACAAGCTGGCACCAAACATGAACTGTTCTCCAACGGTCGGATGTCAGTGGCACAATAGACAGCTGATGTGGCAGGCACCTGACTATCTAGTGACCACGCAATGAGCTGCACCTTGCCTCCAACGGCTAGTTTCTCAATGGAGGCTATATATATCACCTCCAACCGGCCATTTGAGGTGTGAGGGAGCAAGGAAAAGATAGAGGGGTGTTGCTACATCACATTTGTGCTCTCCACATGCATAGGGATTAAAGATCACTTGGTGATTAGCGTAGGTGCTTTGTAAAGTGCTTAGGTTAGTTAGACCATGCTCACATGGGCTTGCTCTAGGCTTAGGTCTAGTTGCTAGTGATGTTTGCAGTACTTCTCAACCAAAGGTGCTTGCGCGCACCGTGCTTGTACTCAGTGGGCTTCTAAGTCTTGTGAGACCACACAAACCGCATTTGTGGTGTGGCTGCCACCGTGGACGGAGAGGACAAGGCCCGCGGTGTTTTGGCCAGAAGTTTGATAGTGAAGATGGCAGGGGAGTGATCCGGGAGAGGCTTGCTGAAAGATACACCGGAGACCCACTTACGCGTGGGGAAGGCCCAGGGCTATCCACGGACTTATCCGACCAGGAGCTTGGCCCTTGCGAGGGCTTCCTTGCGAGGGGAAAACTAGGGGGAAACTTGAGCGCTTTCTCGATTCCTCGGTAAAAATACCGGAGTTCGTCGACGAGATTTTGCATCTCTACCTCATCCTTAGTTTCCTCATTTATATTGCTACCTTAGTTGTATGCTTTACTTTCCTAGCTTAGTTGATAGGATTGGAACCTAGGTTGCATAACTCTTTTACGGTAGAGATAGCAACACAGTAGCAAAACCGTAGTTGCACATTTAGATAGTTTATTTATTTGCATAGGTTTTGCTAAGGTAAAAATTAGAGGCGGCCATAGTTAATTAGAAGTAGAATTTTAAGTTGTCTAATTCACACGCCTCTTAGGCGTCATGGTCCTTACAAATGGTATCAGAGCCGGTTGGCTCATATTTGGACATTTGGTTTCACCGCCGTTGAGCCGACACTATTTAGAGTGGTTGGGATGAATACCTCTAGGTCTTCGTACTTTGACGACACTAATTTTCCCTACTATAAAGCTAGAATGGCTCGTCACCTTAAGACAATAGATTTAGGTGTTTGGAGAGTCACTCGCGACGGGATGAATCCCCTAAAAAATCTCGAGAAACCAACCAAGAGTGATGAAAAAGAAATACATTTCACGCAAGATGTGTCAAGAAGAAACCTCTTCATCAAGCAAAGGCATTGCTCTCACATGTGGTGAGCAAAAGAAGATGAAGGACAAGCAAGTTGAGACAAGCTTAAGTTCAAGCTCCTCAAGTGAAGATGAAGATGAGGATGAGGATGAGGATGATGAATCAAGTGATGATGATCAATCTTCCTCCTCCACCTTCGACCTTGATGAAGAATCAATGAAGCTTATCCAACAGGCGGAGAAGATGATTCAAAATCTCAATGTTTAGGGTGTGTCCATCTAAATTCAAGACTGCATCTTCATTATTTAACGAAGAGAGCAAAGAAAGAAATGATGTTATAGATGTGGCAAGTTAGGACACTTTGTGGAAGTTTGTCCAAACAAGCCCACACCCGAGGCAAAGAGAAGGCGTGCAAGGCCAAAGCCCTCACATCAATCAAGACATAGGGATGATTCTTCAAGCGAAGAAGAAGTCCACCACAAGAGACGTGGCCGCAAGCACTCATCGTCAAGCTCTTCTCACGTGTGCCTTATGGCATGAGGTAACAAAAGCTCCTCATCCTCCTCTAGTGAGAATGATAGTGACGAAAATGATGATGGAGTGCCTTCTTATGATGACCTTAAGAAACAAGTCCAATTCTTTAATGAAGTTTGCATAAAACAAAGAAAACAAATTAGTGAACTTAAAAATAAGTGCACTAAAGCAAAAGCAAAGAATTATGACAATTCTACTGATAAAGTGCTTATGTTTATAATTGATAGTCTAAAAACAAAACTAGCTAGTTCACAAGATGCTCATTAAAATAAAACTTCTTGAAGAACAAAATAATGAGCTAGCTAGCAAACTTGAAGTTATCGGTAGCACCTCTGAGTTTCCTAAAATTGAAAAATCAATTGAAATAACTAAAAAGAATGCCTCTATTTCTTGCAATGATTTATTCTTAGATTCACCCATTTGCGACCAAATTCAGTTTTGAGAAAGTCATTGTAGAAACATGCACATAAGAAGTTGCAATGGAGAATGAGCAACTCAAGTAAGAGGTGGCTCGCCTCATAAGGACTTGACTTAAGTATTAGGCAAGATGGAGCAAACTCAAGCTCATCAAGCTTGATGAGGGATAAATCGTGGTTTATTACGTATGCCACCAGAAAGTCTTCAAGTCCTATGAGTGCGAGGTAAAGAAAGGGGAGGAGAAAAAATATGGTAATTAGGCAAGCACGAGGGGCCACGGTGCAAAAACAACCTAATTTCTGCAAAATATCTGTTCAACTTGTTCCCAAGTTTGACTCGAAGACACACACGTCGCTTTCTTACCTGGTTGCTTGATGTTCCAAGTGTTGCTTGCTTGCAGGTTAATTAAGAGCTTCCTTCCCTGCTACCTATCATCTCCTCCGTGACGAAACCAAATCTATGCGGCTATGCCTGAACCTAGCCAACCTGAATAATATCCATATATAATGCGCATTAGTTCCCTGCAATCTTCGAGGTGCATTACAATATTCAGGCGCGCACATCAGCTGCCCCAGATAGATCTCCCTCCATGATCCTCGCAACTCCTCGCATCACTCACTACCTTCACAGCATCCCGCCACCGGGTCCGGGCCACCGCAGGAGACTCCTCTCCACAGCATACGCCGCCGTGCAGCGAGATGATGCCACCACGGAGGCGGCAGCAGGAGAGGGCACATCGTCGTCGTCGTCGTCGGAAAGCCTGAGAGTGGCTAAGCCTGCCACGACAGCTCCGGCTCCGGCTCCGGCGGCGTTTTCGTTGCCCAAGGACTACAGCCATACTCTGTTCCACTCTGAGTGCCTGGAGGTGCTGGGCCTGGTGGACCTCGAGTCGCTGCGGAAGCGGCCGAGGCTCACCGTAGGGGTGACGGTGAAGGCGTCCGTGGTGCTCCCGGTGCTTGTGGTGCTGGCGGTCCTGTACCTGACGGACGTGGCCAAGGGTGTTGTCGACTGGACGCATCATCATCTGGAGGGCGAGGACCTGGGGGACTAGTTAGAGGGACGCCCTCCCAGGCACAGCTCTCCATTGTAGCGATGCAGGCATGCAGCAGGTGAACTTGCTGGTGTAAACAATTAGCTTCAGGCTTCGGCACTGCTGATATTGTTTCCCTTTCTATTGTTTCCCATTTGTAATAAACTGTACATAAACTTACTTAGGCCTCGTTCGGTTCATGTGGAACCGTTCCTGCCCTTAACAGTTCCTGGCCAGGATCAAGTGGATCCGCTTCCTCCACTCATTCATGATCTGATTCAAAACCTGTCCTGATTTATTAGTCTGATTCAAAGTTATGTTCGGCTGGACAGGATCACAGGAACCGAACCATTCCTGGTCTGATTACGTAGAAGGAAAATAGGAAAAAAAACTGCTACTTGCATCTGCTAGTGCACTTGCTGTCACAGGACAAGTCCGCTACTTCACATGAAAATAGGAAACAAAACTGTCAGGGACCGAATTAAAAATGGCAGCGGATCGGGTTCGGGGCAGATATCCCGGGTTTCGGGTCCGCGGTTTTCGGTTTCGGTTCCTGGTTTTCACCCACGGATTTACGGGTTCGGATACCCGAAATACCGCGGTTTCGGGGCGGATCTTTAAATTGACCCGTGGAGCTCCATCGGGCCCCGAAACTTTCAGCCCACCAGAAGCCCACCTAGGAAGCCTAAGTATATAAGCGTGGAATCGTTCAGCCCCCAACCCTCAGCCCTCATCCGCATCCACCCAGGCGCCGCAGCCGCACAGCCGCATCCACCCGACGGGGCAACGAGCGACGGGCGACGGCGGCTCGTTCCTTCCCCGCACGGCCGCACGCAGGTACGGCGACGCATCCTGATCGGCGACTCCGGCGTCGGCAAGTCCAACCTGCTCTCATGCTTCACGCGCAACGAGTTCAGCCTCGAGTTCCGTTTTCCTGCCGTTCCGCCGACCAGAAGAGCTGAGCCGTCCGTCCTCTTGCCCTCCTCGCTCTCGGCCGCCGCTTTCCATTCGTTCGTTTTCCCGCCTCTCCGCTGCTTCCTCACTGTTGGGCTGCTTACCGGTGCGGCGCTCGCCGCCGCCGCGGTCTACAGGTGCGGGGGGGGGGGGGGGTGGGGACGATGCCGGATCTGTGGTGCCGCCGGTGGGGCAAGATCTGGAGCAAGGCTGCACGGGAGCTGATCCGGAGCTGCGTCTGGTGTATCATAGCTGCTACTTGCATGTTCTGTACATCTTTAATTGCAATATCCTCGGGTTTCGGTTAATTCGGCGGGTTTCGGGGATCCGCGGGTTTCGGTTTCGGGGATGGATTTTCACACGAATTGATTTCCGGGGCGGATTCGGGTTTCAGGTTTGGGTTTCGGTTTTGGGTGCCCAGACACTCCACCCGATCCGAACCCGTCCCGTTGCCATCCTTAGACCGAATACTGGGGTACCCAAAGAGGAGCAGCTAATAACCATCAAACGTTGATGCTTCCGAATAGACAAGAATGCAACTACACTTCTTGCCCAAACGACCGAAGGTTGGCTCCGCCTCGCCCGACCCCTGAGGGCTAGCTCTGCCTCGCCCGACATCTAGGGGCAGACTCCGCCTTGCCCGACGTCCGAGAGCTGGCTCCGCCTCGCCCGACCCCCGAGGGCTGGACTTCGCCTCGCCCGACGTCTGGGGGCAAACTTCGCCTCACCCAACGACTGAGGGCTGGCTTCGTCTCGCCCGACGTCTGAGGGCAGGCTCCGCCTCGCCTGACGTCCAAAGGCTGGTTCCGCCTCGCCCGACGTCTAGGGCAGGCTCCGCCTCACCCGACGTCCGAGGGCTGGCTCCGCCTCGCCCGACGTCCTAGGGGTAGACTCCTTCATAACTACACGTGCAGATAAGGCGGGGCACTCAAGTCAACCGCAATACCGAGGACCATACCCTGCACGCCTATAGGAAAGTACCATCAGGATATGACCAGACGGGCGCTTTAAGCCCTTCCATGCATGTCAGAGCCCAAACTAGTGTTGTGGGCGCCGACATTTGTCCTACAGTGTTATGGGCGCCGGCATTTGCCCTCGGACACGAATTCTGACAGAAACATACGATAACACTACGGTCAGGAGGAAACTCATGTCATCTACAGTAATGAACGTGGGGCCTCTACGCCATCTGCTCCCCGTAGGGTCGCGACTCAGCACCCTAGTGCGTCGCGCCGCCCAGCCGGGGCGGGATGGGACGTGACCACTTGCTGAACGAAGCCAGAGCACGGCCCTATCAGGATCACCGAACGTGCTATCCTTGGCACCGTCTGCCGTGTCAGCAGGGCAGGCTCAAATGAAAAGGAAGACACGGCACCTTTGAAGGATCTTCTTTGCCTCTGATTTTTCTTCTTTCTCCAATCTGTAATCCCTGCTCCCCCTTGATCTATAAAAGGGAGGGCAAGGCACCCCACTAAGGGGACGGATCGATTCCACACACATCACACCACATAGCTAAGCAACATCCAAGCTCTTAGCACCCGTTCAACCTTTCCATCAGAGACTTGGGACCTTGTCCCTCTCTCGCCTATTTGTACCCCTACTACGAACCTTTCAGTGCTAATAACACGAGCAGCAGCCGCAAACTGGACGTAGGGACATTCTGTCCGAACCAGTATAAACCTTGTGTCTTTTAACACACCATCCGGACCCAACGTGCAATAAATACAAATTTACTAGTTGGTGTTTACTCGAAACACCGACAAAAACCTCATGAGCTCACATTGAAAATTTACATGAGAATAAAATAGATCTGTCAAAAAAAATTCAAATTACCATGCAAAGCAAACCTAACAGAATATCCAGATCCGAAACAAACATGAAGGCTGTTGAACATAAATAATAAGTTGTAAGTCTCATTTAACGTAACCATGGTATATTGATGCCCATGGCATAAGATAAGCTTCTAAAACCATGGAGAGTAAGATGTAAGTCCCATGGAAGAACATGCACCCTTCAGAACTCTCCCCATATACAGTCTATGGAAGAATTTATATGGTCCATATCACTGACCACCTAACAAACAAAAATCAAGGTACTGAAGCTTTGAAAGGAGTCTTCTACTTGCTGTATCTAGTAGTAATCTCTTGTTTCCACAAGATCACATCTGGCATAAATCCTATGAACGCCCTGCGCGCATACATTCGTCCCAGTGGACTGTCCGTGACGCACCACGGACTGTCCATCAATTTATAGCAGCACAGCCCCAACTTGTAAAATTCATAGAAGTTGGATTTAAATTCCAAAAATTATGAAACCAGTTTTGTTGTGTTGCTTAGATTATTCTCCATCATCTAAGCATGAATTTGACACTAGAATTGCATTTTGATTTTTGCACTTAAAATAATGCATTTTAGTTTATAAAGTGCATAACTCATTCTCTAGGTCTCCAAAAATTATGAAACATGTTTTGCTTTCTTTCTTTGAGCATGTGTGATTTATGAAACATGTTTTGTGCATCATCTCATTTCATTTGTGCACATGTCATGTCTATTTTGCCTCACATGTTCACTCAACAGTAGGAATCTCTTACTCTCTGCACTTGGAGCACAAGTCCACTGCCTAGATATACTCCTAAGCATCTTGGTAACACACCAACATGATCTCATACAGATGCAAACACTCTAGGTTGAGTTTGGGATTTCAAGTTGATAGAACAATGCACTGTCAGCCAGCGGACGGAGTGTCCGTCACACTGGTGGAGGGTCCGCCAATTTACAAAGGTCATTTCCCAAGCAAACCCGAGCGTACCCAGTTACTACCGGAGTGACCGGAAATCCTACCGAAGCGTCCGTTGAATTATAAAGTTGTAACCCGAAGTTAGCAAGTCTCTGCCCAGCCTCTACGGAGTGTCCATCACCCCTGATGGAGGGTCCGTGATGTCAGTCCACCATAAATTTCACTAAGTACCAATATCCACGGACTGTCCGTACCTTCCGACGGATCATCCGTCAACCCAGGTCAATAGCACATATATCCTATGCCACCTACACATAACATATATGATTGAACCCTAACCAAGTAACAACAATGCATATCATCTCGTACCATTTACTTTATGCATTGTACTCACCCAGCATGAGCATCATATTTATTTGTTGCACCTTGCACTCACCTAAGAGTTGAACCACACAAGCCCCTCTCATGTTGCACTCTCATCTCTCTCTTGCATGTTTCATATAATGTCATGCATACATAGATATCTTATACATGTGCATACATATAGGTACACGACATCGGAGAGACGTCAAGTGGTGTTCCAAGCTATGGGAACTTTGCTCATCCAACAGGCAGGCACCCCACTACTATGAGCCCTATTTTGAATACGAATTACTTGTCTCATTATGAGTCGCGCATTGCATCCAAACATTGTTTTATAACACAACTAAAAATTGTCTCACCACCTTAGACTCACACACTAGACAACTAGAAGCCTTTTATATCAACAACTGGGTTGGGAATGCGCTAATGCTATGCTTAGTTGTTACCTACGGTAGAAGACTAGTTTGAGAAGGGAACTCACTCTCGCAAGTGTAGGAGCTTCACCTGGGATAATTAATCACATAAAATTTGGGTGGCCTTTAACTTGATTCATAGGTATTCAAATATGACTAGGACATTTATAAATCCTTTTGGTAGGTCTTTCCCTATTCAAAAGAGAGTCTAAATTCTTTTCAAAAATCATTTTGTTTCCAAAATGAATTGCGAACGATTTATCAAACAAAATGCTTGCGAAAAGATTTTGTTATTTAAAATCTTGATCTGTTCTAGTTTCAAAAGAGTCACTTTAAAAAGGTTTTGGGAAAACCAAATTTGTTTACGAAAACTTTACTTTTCACAAAGAGAAATGATTTCAAACCAATTTGTGAACAAGTATCAAAACCTTTTGATATGGACTCATTTCTGGAAATGATTTGTTTTACTAAACAAAGGTTTTCCAAAAGACTTTGGTTTCCAAAACCTGCCTCAAAGGATCAACCCCAACTTGAGATATAACTCGATGGTCAACTTGTTACTTACTCTTTACTCGTGCGAGGGGTAAGGTCATTGTGAGTGTGGGATCTCAAGTGACATAGCTCGCGGAGTAGTTAAGGACCGTTCATTGGGATAACGAGTCCGAGTAACCACCCGTACAGACCACATATCACATATGGGGGTGGTAAGCCGAGTAACTGATTGCGACCGGTTTGTCCGTTGAGCTGGCACGAAGGTGGCACTAGGTAGATCATGGTAGCATTACCCAGGAACCAATCAACCCTTCCATGGACATTCTTGGTCGTATTAGGGAAAGGATGGAGACGTGAGGCAACCCTTACTCAGGTATGGGTATGGTGGTTCATCCCGTTCTCTGTGTGGGTATAGTTGTACCCTCTGTGCTAGAGTCTTTCAAAAGCCTAAAGTCCCTCGGGATGGAATCTTATCGGTTGTTCTTACTTCTAGACCCATGGTAGTGTTGGGTATGGGAATACTTGCTTTGAGATGGATGGTGATGTTGATCACCTCAGTTATGCTTCATCACCTTTCGTCACAAACTTATGATTACAAATCTTAGAGATTGGTCACATGCATTTCATCCTTTAACATACGCTATGCTTTTTCTACAAATGTACAAATGTCTATTAATCCCTTTGCATCCACTAAATATATGTTGGAATTAAGTTCTACGAGTACGTAATGTACTCACGGTACTGCCGTTAAGTTGTTTTGCAGGTAAGGGATTGTTGGCGGTCCTTAACTCATATTTTCAACAGCCAATCTTCGTATAAAATCCTAGCATATAGACACCAAACCTAGAAATAGGGTTCTAGAACTAACACTTTCCACAAGTTTTGGTGTTTGATATTTTGCAGAAGGACATGTTGGAATTACACAAGAAATATACCTAAAGTATACAAGAAATACAACAATACAAATACCCGACATGAGCCAAAGGGGATAGAGGCCCGCAACCAAGCAAATCAGGGCCCAGAACAAGTGGAGAACAAGCCCAAAATCCAACCAAACCAACTTAAATCTGTGCAACACCACCATGGGCCAAGTCTAGGAGATCACAAGAGGCAGCCCAACCAAACTGGACTCAAGGTGGCCCACCTAGGGTGCGGATGCACCAATGGTGCGAGCGCACCCTTGGTGGCCTACCTCGAGCCCAACCTTGCCAGGTCAGTTCATACTGCCTCTCCAAGGACGGTTCACAGGGTGATGGCCAGGTTCAATGTACCTAGAATGTCGGTTTGCACTTTCCATGAGGGGAGGAAACACTTTTCAAAGACCCCCTCCTCTCCACCTATAAAAGGAGGTCATCCCCTCCTCATTTCAACAACACATAAGAGAGCACAAAGGCATCAAAGAGCAATAGCAAGAGCACCACTTCATGGGCATAGGCCCTAGCTAGCTTTAGCAAAGTAGTAGGGAGAGATGTGAGGGAGAGTTTGGGGAAGAAGTGTCGGGCTTGTTAGTAACCTTCCCCCACTTGTACCTCAATGAACACCGGCTTTGTACCTCAACGAGTATTTAGTAAGTGTTCGTGATTCTTATGGTTCAAAGTCTTTGAGTAGATAAGCTATACTCTTACTTGCTTGCGGGTTCATTGTCCGTCCTCGTGGTGGATGCTCTAGTAGAATAAAGATGGATAACCCTTTGCTAGCGCAGTAGAGTAGTAGTCGATAGCATAGACATTGTGTCTAGGCTAGAGGCTACCTTCGTTTGCCTCGTACATCACGGTTGAGGGGTAGGCGCCAGGTGGTGACAACCCTCTCCATCCCTTGTAATCCCCCACATCTAGGTACGGTGTAGAGCCATAGGCTGGCAACACTTGGCAGACCAGGTGTTCACCAGTGCCTGAAGTAAGCAAGTAGAAGTATAGTTTATCTTCTCATAGACCAAAAAACCATAGGAATCCTTCTCTACCCTCACCAGCTATCCTTGTGTTGTCTTTGGACGATTTAGTTAGAAGAAATACCTCCATTCCCTATGGAAAATACGATACCCTAAATACTTCCGGGTGAAAGCTACAACGGTAATTATGTATGCTTGCGGATTAACTTCTATAGATGTTAAGAAATACCAACAAGCTTTCTAACACCGTTACCATAGAACGGTTGCTATTTTCTTTGAACCTGGTTTGTCCTCATATCTATATCTTTTCTTTATATAAAAAAACATAAAATATTTTCACCATCAAAATCACTCCTATCCAATACTGGTCCGCTTCAAAGGGCGCGTTCCCTGAGCCACCTCCAAACCTTTCGTCTAGCAGTGAACTACACCCTGGCTTAATAGCCATGGTTTGGGCACAACCTGTAACACCCTAGTGTCAAGAATTGCATTTCATGAGCACAAGCATCATTCAGGCATTCATGGGCATGAGCATAAGAAGTTTCATCTCATTCACTTTATCTTTATCACATGTGATGTTGCTTATATACATACATATGCTTGTGATCATGGGTGACCAATGTGAGAAATGGTTGTGAGGTCACAAAAACACCTTAGGAATACTTAGGAGGGTACATGGAACAAGTTTGGTATTCATGACATGGACCAAAACAGCCCCCAAGTCATAGTTATTCTAGAAACTCCAATTTTCATGATCCTACTTTGACCAAAGTTGAATTATAGCATAGAGTGTTTGCATGGAAGTGCACCCTTAAGCAAAGTTGTAGTACTTGACTAGAGTAACAACTTTCATTTTTGGGCCAAGACCTAATTTAGTGCCTAACATAGACCAAAACAGCTCCAAAGTAGCAAAGAAATACTGTTTTTGGACTTGGAGAATTTGGTAAGTCCTAAAGCCATTTACAGTTTCAATGTGCCTCACTTGGGAGCTTTGTAACTTGCTAACCATTGAGAATTAGATGATGGTTCCTAAATCAAAGTTGGAGATCTTACATAGCTCTACAACTTTCACTAATACAATTTTTGCTAATTATGAATGGATTAGGAGATAGAGGTGGAGGAAGATGCGCTGTCAGATGGCCTGATGGCCGTGAATGCCGCGCGCGTCGTGGCCGACCAGCATAGGCCACACGTGCCGCCTGGTGGCCATATGCCTTTGTTGGCCCAGCTGGTCAGGCCAAACGGGAGTAAAGAGGGAGGCGACGTCGCTGCTCCCTCCATTTCTCGCTCTCTCGCCCTCGCTCTACTTCTCTCTCTCCCGCAAGCGAAACTGAGCGCCATCGCCGTCACCGCTCCATTTCCCAATGCCCACGCCAATAGCTCTGCCTTGCTCTGCTCTACCACCTCGACCTAGTAGAGCTGTCATTCGAGCCCAAGGTAAAGGCCTACGGCTGTTTCTACCGGCGCGACATCACCTGGAGCGCCGCCATGCTCTCGGCTCACCATGACCAGGCCGCTCCACTACATCTCCAGCCTTCCTATTGTCTGGTTCAGTAGTTTCCTTAGGTCACTACTTGCTCAGGCTGAAGCTAGGGTTGATGCTACCACACTGTCACACGGGAATGCACCGCCTGCTCCCGCCATGGCCGCGAGCTTTAGCTCGCCGCGACCAGCAGTCCCTAGGTCTTGCCATCCCCCACTTGAAGATGTTTATGCATAGCCACGAACGCTAGCTCACACCTCGAAGATGGAGACCCACCTCTCATAGTCGGTTCGTCAAAACGGCAAGCGCCACCAGCCGTGCACTGGGTGCCATTATGCCGCCATGCACGCGGTCAGGCTTCCCACTGCTTCATCGTGGGTAGATCTTGCTCTAGAGCTATGCTAGGGTACCATAGAGGTAGGACCATCCTCGTCGGAGCCTGCCATGGTCGGAAGACAGCCGACGCGCCACCAGCAGTGACCACCGTCGTCCGCCATGCTCTTCGTTGAGCCACCAACCCAACCTAGGGTACCCCTAGGTGCGGGTTGACGTGAGGAACACGACGGAGGTAACCTCGTCGTCGGAGACCTTGCCGATGGTGAGCTATCATCGATCAACCTCTGTCCTCTATTTCTGTTTCGCTGATGAGCGGGCCCCGTTGACCGCGGGCCCCATCTGTTAGTATGTGTGTTCTTTGATTTTCTTAATTTTTCACAGATTTGAATACATGTTTCAAAAATTCATATCTAGAGCTAGGAGTGTCCAAATTGAGTGAACCAAATTTTGTTGGATTCATCAAGAAGTGTACTATTTGATAAAAGTATGAAACCTACTATTTGGGATATGTTTCTAGGAGAATTAAATTGAGCTAGATAAGTGCTTTTAAAGTAGTTTATATCTTGTAAAATGCATAACTTGAGCTTGGAAAGTGATAAAATTGTGATTCCAATTTTGATGATCTTTTGTTGACATGATATAGCTAAGAGAAATACTAAAGCTACATTAAGCATACTTGGTATATGGACTTCCTATCTAATCTTAAATAATTGCTAGTTTGTAGTGAAAATAAATGGGGTAAAAATACATAACTAATGATGATGCAAATTTTTACACAGTGATATGGTGCTAGGATGAATGTAAGAAAAATCGGAAATCTGTTGTTTGACACTTTTCACTAGTCTAAACTATTTTTGCTAAAATAAGCCTATATAACTTGTCATTTTTGTAGAGATGGCTATACTTATCCAAATGGCATGAAATTTATATAGTAGACTTTTGGGGTCATATGTAGGTTACCGTAATTTTCTCAGAATGTACTATGCACTTTTGATATATTTTCCTTATTTCACCTTAGTGTCCAAATAAATTAATAAAGACATTTAAATAATTTATTTGGGCTTAACCATTATGTTTTCTAAAGTGTATATGATGTCTATGAACTGTTGGTACCATTGGTTGTGCCCAAATTTGATTGCTTGTATGCAGTGAAATATTAATTGCTCTATAATTCAATTTTAGTGACTATTTTGGATAGTTTCTGTTGTTAAGTTAATTGCATGGGTAAAATGATGTTTGCTGTGAATATTGTCAATAACAAAGTTGTAGATAACTTACTTATATTGCTTGTGTCAGATTTTCATTCCAATAGGCCAAATGGTTTGAGAGTTATAGCTGTTAGAACTTGGTCTCCGAAAATGCTTATTCTCTAGAATTTCTGGACAGATCTAGAAAATTGCTTTGTTTGACCTTGATAGCCATTGAATAATCTTGAGATGACTACAAAAAAGTTGTAGGCAGTTTTATAAGCTTTCTAGAAAGTCCAAGATCATAGTATTTGGTTGAGTAGAACTCCAGATATGGCCAAAATAATTAGCTGCTATTTACAGTAGGAAATGACTAAGTCAATTGTAATTGTTTGTCTTATGTGATGCTTATGTAGATGCTTAGGCTAATTGAGATTAGTTGTTAGCTGTAGGTTCTAAGCCTCTTACTGATGATGAATAACTTTACCTTAGGTTACTAGAACTTGGTGAGGCTATGTTTCTTGTACTATAGAAGAGATATGCATCTACTCAGTAAAGATCAACTAGAAGAAAGTTATACATTTACTTGGTCAATGAATGTTAAACTTATCATACAACTTGCAGATAACCATGCTCATGCGTATATAATTTATCATATCATATCATCTCTTATGCATTCATGATACTCATTTGTGCATATGCATGCAATAGGTTCCCCGAAAGGAGTGACTTTACTCGTGTTTGAACCCTGAGCATCAGGAGGAGCAATAGGCAGCCCAGGAGCAGGAGGTTCAGGCGGAAGGAGGAGTCAATGTGGAAGATCTTCTTAAGTGTCCTAACCACCAACCTTCCTTGTTCCTGAAAGGCAAGCCCCGGAGCATTATAAGCCTCCTATATTTTTACAAATATCACTTGCGTCCTTTATGTTTGATGCATTAGGTTATATGAGTTGATTGGAAACACTTGTTGCATATATTTCCTTGTCTAGACAAATATATCTTGAATCCTTTGTAGGTCTAGGATCGAATATATGCTTGCTATGCTTAGTCCGGTAGAAGTCGGGTGATTTCCTGTCACCTGCAAGATATAGGTAGATATCTGATCACGGTTGGCTATAATTGCTATCGTGGAAATAACCATGTGTTGATGAATAAAAAGGAGACCGAGTGGGATTGTGATAGAGAAGCAACAAGACATGGAGGTCTTGGTGCCTATTTATCCCCGTCTATGTTGGTTAAGGATCGATTCGCTGTACGTCCTCATGTCATGTTGAACGCATGCCTAGCAGTTAGTTGGCTGGATAAGTCATTCCGACCGCGAAGCCGAGTAGCTCAACTCAGGGCCGGGACCCGATAAGTGAAAGTGCACACACTAGAGGCGGTAAGGATGTGTGGGGAGCTAGTAGCGTGAGTCCAAGGGCAGGCCAGGCCTAAACTTCCTGACAGACTGGTAGTATCCCTGAGGGTGCGATGCTGAATGAACCTGCGACTGTACCTGAATTATACCAAAGGTGACCCGACATGACCCCGATGGGGGAAGTATGGGTTTGTGTTAGGAATAACTCCCTAGCTGGTTGGAATCGATTCGAGTCACCGTCTGTCCCGGATAGTGAGAACTTGACTGAGCAGCGGCAACGTAGCATTAATTGATGGAACTTGATGGTTATGATGATGCTCAAATTATTACACCGGATATGGTTACTAATGCTTGTTAGCTTAATTAAGTGATTGCTCTAGTACAGGTGCTAATCTAGAGATGCTTAATTGAATAGGTATTCAAATTGATGCTAGAGGTACTAAATCTCCAAGTTATGTTACTTAAGCTTTTATGCAAAATGTTGTCAAGCTAACTCCACCGATAAAGCCTTGCATACTCCTTAGTGTCATATTTTTTCTGGTTTATGATGGGTAAGTCTAGCTGAGTACATTCTCATACTCAGGGTTTATTCCCTCTTGTTGCAGATGACATGATGTATCATGGGTACTATAAGAACTCCCTTCATCTTGCCATGGATGAAGACTATACCATGGGGCATGGTACTCCTAAGATATCCTATCTATTCTGCTTTTGCTGGAAATGACCGTGGTACTGGCATGTATTTGAACTAAGTGTGATGTTGATGTCAAACTACTTTGCTTCTGCTATTTAATCCTGGTTTGTAATAACTATGTGAACTCCGATGTATGTGAGATATTTGTGAACTATTTATGAACTGTAATCTAACATGTGACTGATTATGTTGAATCATGTATGATCTTGGTTTGTATGTTGGTTTATTTGGGATCCTTTGTGATTTCATTGGACTACCAAGTTTATATGGGCTCAAGTATGATAGTTTGATCGCTTCAGTGATTGCTATTGTACTTGTGCTCTTATAAATTGAACGGTTCTGTTATAGCTGGCATCGGAGCAAGATTCAACACTAAACTTGTGTTAACACTAGATTTTGGTCGATTCTGGAAGATGACAGGTAGACCCACATGCTGGAAGAAGGGTATTCGGCAAACAAGGCAAGCGGTCGGCTAAATGCATTGCGGTCGGTTATTCCAGAAGGCGGTGATTCCATTCGGGAGAAACAAAAGATGGCAGGCAAGGCCGGTCGAAAAGGTGAAAGTTGTAATAGTAAAGGACTCTAAAAGTTTAGGGTAAGGAATCGTGGGTTTCCAAGTTAATTTAAGAGGTTCCTTTGTAAATCGTAGTCCTCTAGGACTCGTGTTTTGTCTAGGGTATAAATATTGACCCTCAACCATTGTAATAAGTGTTCACAACCAAATCAATACAACCGGCCCCGTGCCAACTTTCGAGTCCTTTTGTCGTGTCGTCGAGTTCTTCGAGAGGAGTCATCGATCCGTCGACCTCCGTAAGTTCCGACAACCTTGTTATCATGTTTAGTATCATGCGGTGGATTTAGACATGATGCAAGTAGTCTTGTTTGTTTTCAATGGTCGTGCGGCGGATCTTTGTTTGACAATCAAGAAGTCTTTGCTTATGCTTTGTTTATGAGTGGATACCGTGCGGCAGGCGTTTGCTCAATAGGCTCAGTAAAAGCAAGATAGTTATCGGCTCTTTTAGATATGGCAAAATCTAAATAGATTCATTAAGTTATCCAGTGTTGCATGTTACAGAATATTTTATATATATATATTTGTGACACACTTCTGCCCAATCTAGATTGATATTGTTCGGCCTTCTCTCTCTTGTGGTTTTATTCGTGTTTCAACGATCATTGCTTTTTCATAATATCTTTGCAACTAGATAGCGTGCTCATAATGGCCGAATTATTTTAATCTAGGTTGTCACATGTTGCGGGTTCATGCATGTTAATCATGTTTAAGCTTTAACAAAGCCAGGTGTCGTGCGGCAGACGCAGGTTTTAGATTAGTTTAATCGTTTTTTATTTGCACGTTCCTTCTTCATGGACCCCAATTCGGCTGAACTGCCGAGCTTGGTTATGCATCAACGCATAATTATTTCACTTGTTCAAACATGTCTTCCCATGCATGTGTATTTGGCAATCAGGTCTCAACGTGTATTCATCTTACGATTAGCTGAACGGTTTATGAACTCATTGGCAGACACCTCTCTATAGCTGTATGTCGTTGTAAGTGGCTTCAGGGCCATATATGTGGAACTGTCTGGTATTACCCGACATGTTCCGGTTTGACATTTAATTGTTTTATCCCTTATTAGTTTTTTTCAGGTCAAACTGACTGGCACGCTTCCGGATAACGAAGCACCCGGGAACCCGATTGAAGCTACGCTTTTTGGCTTGCTGTGTATGAGGCACAGTGTGTCACATTTTGTGTCAACACACTTTTTGGCACGCCCGGTGGGACAATCTGCTAGTTCAAGATGGCATCTGAGATCAACAATGATCATGTTCTGGATGTAAGCATGGCAGAATTGCCAGATAATTACAAGGATTTAGTGCTACAAGCATGTGAGCAATACCAACGGAAATGCTTGATGTCTTTTTCCAAAAACAAGAGCAATAAAGTATTTCAAAAGCAATCAATGCCAAGGGTTCTTCTTCCGCATCAAACTGATTACACTGAAGAGGAGGATGCTCAGAAGATGGCAGCCCTAGTTTATAAAGCTATGGGAGAAACCATGACAAACCATCACACAGCTTTTCTGAATACCTTTCGGGCAATCATGATCAGTACTTTTGGCCCAATGGTTGATAAATACTTTGAAGAAAATGTTGGACCACTCAGTGGGCCGACGCTTTTCAATGTTCCAAAGCATCAAGAGAAGCCTGTTGGAAAAGAAGTAGCGTCGCCTTCAAATATAGGTGGATTGACTCACACTGAAAAGCAATCACATCCCACCTATGGCCAGGTGACATTTGGTACCACAGGAGAAGTGCCACCTTCAGCTTATAGAGTTTCTCCAGCATCAAACAGATTGCAGAAGAATATGTATGGAGATGGGTATCAAGAATTTACTGATTACAGTGCTATCAATGCTGTGCCAAATCTAGGGTATAGAAGTGTTTCAGGATTGCCTTCTAGAGTGCAAGTACAAGGAAATCAGGATCCAGGCATTGATGTCTTGATGCACAGGATGGCTGATATGATGCAAAATCAGTTCGGCTTGAAGCCAAAGAATCAATACTATTCATACAAGTCTCCTTATCCAGAATGGTACAACAGAGTGGCATTGCCTCCAAGGGTGAAGCCTCCAACAGATTTGACTAAGTTTTCTAGTCAAGATGATACTAGTACCATAGAGCACGTCAGTCGGTACCTAATGCAGCTTGGAGAAGCTGCTTCAGATGAAGCTTGGAGGATTCGATATTTTCCTTTGTCTCTTACAGGACCAGCTTTCACATGGTTCACGTCTCTACCAGCTCATTCCATTGGTACGTGGGCAGAACTAGAGCAGAAGTTTCATTCATATTTCTATACGGGTACCAATGAGAAGAAGTTGGTTGATCTCATGAGTCTGAGGATGAGAACAAATGAGACACCATTGGAGTATCTTCGCAGATTTAGAGAGACTAAGAATATGTGTTATTCTCTAAATTTACCAGATGATCAACTACCTGGAATAGCTATAGCAGGAATGTTGCCGAATATCAGGGAGAAATTGTTCGGTTTAGAGTTTGATGATCTTGGCCAACTTACACAGCGTTTAGCAGCTATGAGTAATCAAGCCCAAGGATTCAGGAGAGATAATCGCTTTCAGAAGAACAATGCCACTAATGAGGTGTATCAAGGCTTTCTGGATGAAGCGACTGAGTATATTGATGAAGATGAGATAGCTGCAGCTGAGTTAAATTGGGCAAAGGAACCCACTCAAGTTAGTCAGCGCTGGTTGAAACAACAAAAGGGAACCTATGATTTTGATGTTACTAAGGCAGATAGACTTTTTGCATTGTTGATAAAGGAAGGGCGCATCAAGCTGCCAGAAGGACATCCTATGCTACGTCCTGAAGGAGTGAAAGACAAAAAGTATTGTGGTTTTCATAACACTAATTCTCATTCTATTAATGATTGCCGAGTGTTCAGAATACGAATCCAGAAAGCTATCCAAGAGGGACATTTGAGGTTTGATGGTAAGATGAAAATTGATGATCAACCTTTTCCACAAAATATGATTTCTTTCTCTGTGAATATGGTCTCTGCCAATGATCTCAAGGGTAAAGGCAAGGTGAAGGTGTTGACTTCTGATAGGGCAAAGGAGAGTGGTGCTGTTGACCCGGATCGGCAAGTCACCAGTAGAGAGCTGCAGCAACGAGTTCGGTTTCAGAATAGCCAAACCGAGAAAGGTCAAACTTCCGAACCCAGAGTTACATCACGTATTTTGCTAAACAAGTGGCAAAGGGAACAAGAGAAGGAATACTGTAAGAAGCAATGGTTTATGGAAGAACGCCGGAGGTATGAGGAGGAAGTATACCGAAGGGAGCAAGAAGAATACATGACAGAACAGGAGCAGTCTCATTGGGGTTGTTCGTTCTTTAGGCATTGTTGGAATGAAGGTTTGAGGTTGCCTGCAAGAAATAATTGTCCGGAGTGTAGTGCTCAGTACTCCGAGTATAGGCAATCTCGAGTCAACCGCCGTCCCGTCTGTGAAAGACTTGGAACGAAGGTTCCTGAAGATGATCGGCGTTTAAAAATAGGTGGCTTTGAGAGTCAGCAAAGGAAAAGAGTTGCAGGTTCAGGTTGGATTCATGATAGAGTGCATGATGAAGGAGCTGACTTCTATAAATATGTATGGCAAAAAGGACAGTGGTGTCCTCCAGGTCTGAGGAAAAGTTAGAAAAGAAGAGTGCAACGGTTGAGGAATAGGGAGTTAGAACTGGAAGTTACCGAAACAAAACAAATATGGCGTCCAAAAAAGAAGCCTGATGGATGTGATCCTTTGGCTAATGCTTGTATGGCTTTCTTCCTCCCATCAGAATTTATAGCTCCCGAAAGCCAAGATGTCCAAGAAGAGGTGTACTCTGATTTTGATGAAAGTGAATGTCAGGATTTGATGGCTCAGCTTGTATTAACACAGCAGGCTGTTTTGATAAACCAATCAAGAATCGTCACTTGAGACCACTCTATTTAAAGGGATATGTCAATGGCAAGCCTTTAACTAAGATGTTTGTCGATGGAGGGGCTGCTATCAATATCATGCCTTATACTACCTTCAGGAAACTTGGGATGAATAATGAAGAATTGTTGAAAACTGACATGGTGCTTAGGGACTTTGCTGGCAATCCTTCCGATACCCGAGGTGCTGTCCATGTCGAACTGACTATTGGGTCAAAAACTCTGATTACTACCTTTTTTGTCATTGATGGCAAGGGGGCATATAGTCTACTCTTGGGCAGAGATTGGATCCATGCTAATTGTTGCATTCCTTCAACTATGCATCAAATTCTCATTCAATGGATTGGAGATGATGTTGAAGTTGTACATGCTGATAATTCGGTAAGTGTTGCTGCCACAGAATCTACCTATTGGGAATATGAGGGCGTCGATTGTTTCTCTGGAAAAGTGTGGAAAGAAGGTCCTGTAAATGTTTTCAGCGAGGGCCAACAGCCGATCCAAGCAGTCGGCTCTCATAGCAATTTTTAATGGGAAATCCCGTCGATGGCAACAAAGGAAAGTTGGGACGTGGTTTTATGTCGGCTGATAAATTGGAAGAAATTAATGTTGGTGATGGTTCTAAGCCAAGGCCGATGTATATTAGTGCAAAGTTAAACCCAGAATATAAATCAAAGTTAATAGATTTGTTGAAAGAGTTTAAAGACTGTTTTGCTTGGGATTACACGGAAATGCCTGGATTGGATCGTTCCATTGTTGAGCATCGATTACCCATTAAACCTGGATTTCGTCCTTATAAACAACCTCCAAGGAAGATATACAAAGAGGAAGTATTGGCCGATGTGAAGAAGGAGGTTGAAAGGTTAATAGAAGCAAACTTCATTCGTCCATGCAAGTATGCAGAGTGGATTTCAAATATAGTACCGGTATACAAGAAAAATGGAAAAATGAGAGTTTGCATAGATTTTAGGGATCTTAATAAGGCTACTCCCATGGATGGTTACCCAATGCCAGTTGCCGATTTGCTGGTAGATGCAGCAGCAGGTTATGAGGTCATTAGTTTTATGGATGGTAATGCTGGCTATAACCAAATTTTTATGGCAATAGAAGATATTTCGAAAACAGCTTTCAGATGTCCTGGTCATATTTGGTTTGTTCGAGTGGATAGTCATGACGTTTGGGTTAAAGAATGCCGGTGCAACTTATCAAAGAGCTATGAATTATATTTTTCATGAGCTGATCGGCAAGATTGTAGAAATCTACATCGATGATGTAGTAGTCAAGTCTAGAAATCGTGAAAGACATTTAGCCAATTTAAGAAAGACTCTGGAGTGCACAAGAAAGCATGGCTTGAAGATGAATCCAAACAAATGTGCCTTTGGAGTTTCGGCTGGTGAGTTTTTGGGATTTTTAGTTCATAAAGGAGGAATTGAAGTTGGGAAAAAGAGCATGGAAGCAATAGACAAAGTTGTGCCACCAACTAATCTCATAGAGTTGCAATCATTGTTAGGCAAAATCAACTTTGTAAGAAGATTCATATCCAATCTATCAGAAAGAGTTTTACCCTTTTCCCCTTTATTAAAACTCAAGAAAGATCAAAGATTTATATGGGGTGACATACAACAAAAGGCTTTTGATGAGATCAAACAATATATGAAAGCACCACCTGTGCTGGTACCTCCACAACTTGACAAGCCTTTTAAGTTGTATGTGGCGGCTGATGGCCTAACGATAGGATCGGCCCTTATGCAAGAGTTTAAAGGAAAAGAAAGAGTCATAGCTTATCTTAGCCGAAAACTACTAGACCCAGAAACAAGGTATTCGGCTACAGAAAAACTTTGCTTGTGTGTATATTACTCATGTACCAAATCACGGCACTATTTGTTGAATTCCGAATGCGTGGTGGTTTCTAGTTTTGATGTAATCAAACATATGTTATCAATGCCGATTTTGAATGGAAGAATTGGCAAATGGATTTTAGCATTGTCAGAATTTAATTTAAGGTATGAGTCGGCAAAGGCGGTAAAGGGTCAAATTATTGCCGATTTTATTACCCAACATCGGGATCTTTCTGTTGAGGCGATAAGCATTGCGCCTTGGGCCTTATTCTTCGATGGATCATCTTGTAACAAAGGTGGAGGTGCTGGTATTCTTTTGATTTCTCCACAAGGAAAAGCTTTTGAGTATGCAGTTCCTATTGAATTTCATGTTACTAACAATCAGGCAGAGTATGAAGCATTGCTTAGAGGGCTTCAGCTTCTTATAGAAGTAAAGGCCATTGCTGTTGAAATCTTTGGGGATTCTGAGTTGGTGATTAATCAACTGAATGGTCAGTATGAATGCAAGAACAATGTGTTAAGAGAATATTATGAGGAGTGTAGAGAACTTTTGAAGAATTTTCTGATAGTAACCTTGCATCACATCCCTAGAGAGTACAATGAAGAAGCAAATAAGTTAGCTCAAGCTGCTTCTGGATATCGAGAGAATCAGGAAGTTTTTGCTATGGAGGAAGATGTTTTAAATACTGATCCAGTAGATGGTGATTGGAGATACGAAGTTATCAATTATCTGAAAAATCCATCTCAAAAGGTTTCCCGAAAAATCAGGTACAAAGCTCTCAAATTTGTGTTTCTTGATAATCAGTTATATTACAAGTCCATCGATGGAGTATTACTCAAATGCTTAAGTCAAGAAGAGGCCAAGAAAGTGATGTATGAGGTTCACGAAGGATTGTGTGGTGCACATCAGTCAGCTCATCGGATGAAGTGGATAATTAGAAGAACTGGTTATTTTTGGTCAACTATGTTGGAAGATTGTTTTGAATATTACAAAGGGTGTCACAATTGTCAGAAATTCGGCAATATTCAAAAAGTTCCAGCGTCTGCTATGAATCCTATAATTAAGACTTGGCCGTTCAGAGGATGGGGTATAGATTTAATTGGTCAGATTAATCCTCCTTCTAGTAAGGGACACAAATTTGTACTCTTGGCCACGGATTATTTCACCAAGTGGGTTGAGGCTATCCCTTTGAAGAAGGTAACGTCAGAGAATATGATCAGTTTTGTTAAGGAACATATAGTTCACAGATTTGGGATTCCTCAGACTATAACAACTGATCAAGGAACTCAATTTACTTCTTCAGAATTTTGTGACTTTGCCAAAAGTATGGGGATTAAGTTGTATAATTCTTCTCCTTATTATGCACAAGCTAATGGTCAGGCAGAAGCATCAAATAAGATTATGATTAAAATTATCCAGAAGAAGATTGATGAAAAACCAAAGAAATGGCACTTGGTTCTTAATGAAGCACTGTGGGCTTACCGAATGGCTTGTCATGGATCCACTCAAACGTCTCCCTATGAACTGGTTTATGGGCATCATGCTGTACTACCATGGGAGTTATGGTTAGATTCAAGGCGAGTTGTGTTACAGAAAGAATTGGCAAAAGAAGATTATAAGAATCTGATGATGGATGAATTGGAAGATTTACATTTGATTCGCCTCAAGGCATTGGAAAATATTGAGAAAAATAAAATACGCGTTGCCAGGTATTATAACAAAAGGGTTAGGCTGAAGCAATTCGCAGAAGGAGATTTGGTTTGGAAAACTATATTGCCAGTTGGAACAAAGGATAGAGCGTTCGGCAAATGGTCTCCAAATTGGGAAGGTCCTTTCTGAATTGTAGAATGTGTACCAGGCAATGCATACATATTAAAGACTTTATTTGGAGAAGAGTTTACCAGAGCTATCAATGGAAGATTTCTTAAGAAATACTACCCCAGTGTTGAGGTTGGTTCATGAATGTAGATCAGAAAAACCGACAAAGAAAGAATCACCTTTAGTCTGAAGGTCGGATACGAGACTGAGAATAGCCGATATTGTTCATATCGCCTTTAGCCTAAAAATCAGATACAAGATTGAGAATAGCCGATATCGTTCATATCGCCTTTAGCACAAAATAGCCGATGCAGTTTGCATCGCCTCTAGCACAAGAATGTTTATCCAAAACTGAGTTGTTTTCAGCATTTTTCTGACAGTTGCAAGTGGAAAGATTCAAAGAAGTAAATATTATTCCAAAGGACGAGATTATTTATAAAAGTTTATCCTAATACAAACTACTCCTCAAATAACTTGTTGAGGATGGACTGGGGGTTTGTGATTTCAGCAAGGGCAGCGGCATGATCATCGTAGGCCTCCAGACGTTCATCAATGTCGTCGATCTCGTCCGGGCGTCCTCCAACGAAGCTGACTGGCTGGGAGGAGTAGTCCTCGTTGGTTTGGGAGGTCATTGCCGCCAGCCCGAGAGAAGCGCCGAGGTGCACACCTTGGATGACGGCCTGATCAATGCGGCTGTCCACAGCATCAAGGCGTGCTTCGGATGTCTCCCCCTGGGCATTCACCTTGTCGGCGATCTTGTTCGCCGCCGCCTTCAAGCGGTCATTCTCCGCGGAAAGAGCTGGACAGAAAAGAAGAAATGAGTCGGCAAGCAAAGGAAGCTAGGATGATAAAACTAAATGAGGATATCAAACCGGTGATGGCGTCGCAGAATTGCTTCCGCTGGTCCTCCCATTCGGCTTGATCGATGCCGAACTTCTTGGAGACATCGCCTAGCTCCTCCCGGGCTTCGTCCCTCTCCTGGCGAAACTTGAGCGCCTCCTCGTGAGAGTATGGATGGTGTGCATCTGCTGGCTCTGCCGAACCCCAAGGATTGGAGTGGTAAGAGCTTGAAGAGCTGGAAGACCCGGAGGAGCCGGATGATGGAGTTCCCGGTTGAGCTGCCGTCACTGGAGGAAGGAGATGGTATTGGCTGGAGCTGATGACCCTTATCCTCATGAATGAGGAGGAAGAAATCGAAATTAAGAGATGAACAAGGAAATTGCAAAGGGGGCAAAAGGCCGAATCATACCCACGACGCCGGCAGCGCGATGCCCTGCTTCCTTCAGCCTCTCCGTCAGCAGGACGCTTGCCACGGTTGCCACTGTTCGTCATTTGCTTTGATGGAAGTTAGGGTTTCCTTCTAGAGTGAATCGGATGAAGGAAGTGGAAGAGACGGATGTGAGAACGCTGAGGCGAAGATAGTGATGAAGGCCAATGGAAAAGTCTATTTATAAGCCAAAGCGAGGGATCGTGGCGAATTCCACGGGGTTGTGGGGCGAGAATCCCGAACGGCGGAGTAGGTTTTCTCCCTTTTGGCTGGGCCGTTACTGGGCTGGGCCAAGCATGGGTTAAGTCGAACGTCACTCGGATATCTCCTTGGTTTGTTGGAGCCAACGTTGTTCGGTTATACCCTCACAATGTTTGAATTGGAATCGTTCGGCTATCGGAAGAATGGAGACAATTGGCTACATTCCAATCGCGTAATTTAAGGGAAAGAGGCCGATTGCTTTTGAATGAATAAAAATAAGTAAACATAAAGCTGGTTAATCGAGGGAAAGAAGATATCACATTTAAGTTTATTACAAATCCAATGTCTACTGGTTCAGAAGGTGATTGATTGCCTCTATAGCCTCAGTTCTGATTCGGCTAACATTATCTAGCACCTTTTGATCTTCATCTTTGGAGCTCTGGATGCTGGATAACTTAGTTTTGATCTGTTGATCTTCTTTGATGGTTGAAGCTATCTTCAGTGAAGCTGCTTCTATGTTCTTTGGCAAATTAGTTATATGGGCCTTGTGAGATTGAATTTTGGCATTCAGTTCGGCTAGTTGAGCTTCTAGTCTGCTTTTTTCATCCTCCATGGCTTTCAGTTCAGGCTCCAAGGTTGCCAAGGAATTTCTCGTAGTTTGGATATGAGAGTGAAGATCTTTAATCTCTAGCTTTTTCAGAGATCTATCCTTCTGCAGAGCGGTCCTCGAAGATATATTTTTGGTTGCTCTTCTCACCATAGCAAAATGGTCGTCAAGATGGGCTGCAAATTCTAGGGGAGCTTTGAGAGCAGATGGGATATCTTGATCAATGAGTTCAAGGAGGTCTTTTATCTGGTCTGCATCCTGAACCAGACTGATGGTATCCTTGTTCAGCAGAATGATCACTTCTTTTAGTCGAGCCTGATTTTCCAGTGATAAGGTTTGATGGGAAGTGATCTCTTCACCTTTCTCAATGACGTAGTCCTCAATAGAGAAGGAGTAGCTGGTGGTCGGTTTTGTGATGTTCTTCTAAAGAAAAGAAAAGAAAGAAGGTGTTAGCCGATTGGGTAATTTTGCTAAAAATATAGGTTAAAACAAAGGATTACCTGCTGAGCTGGTTGATCATCAGGATGGGTTATACCATGGCTTGCTGGGGAACTTGGCTGAAGATTCAGAGGAGACAGGTTTGGAGCTTGATCAGGAGAGGTTTCCCTTGCCAGTTCATCTAAGATTTCATCTGTTTTCAGTAAAGTAAATGATAATGAGCATAAGAGAATAGATGTTATTGAAGGAAAGGAAAAGAGAATTGGTTGAACAATGTTACCTATAGTCTCATCAGGTTTATAAGCCCTTGAACCTTCAGCTTCATGAGTCTCTGAAATTTTGCTATCATGAATTTCTTCATCTTTAGTAGAAACTTCAGGGGTTGGTTCTGCAGGCGCTGAGGTATTACCTAGTGTGGGAATTTCGACTTGTGGCTGCAATGGAAGAAGTGAATGTAGAGATGGTCAAGTTTACTGCTAAGTAAGGTTGTTAACTTGATAAAGAAAATAAGAGGTTCATACCTTAGGAGGTAATCTGGCTTTCTTGGTCCTTGGTTTCTTGGGTAAGAGGAAACTTTCAGGTGTTTTCCTTTTGCTTTTTCCTCTTGAAGATGCAGCAGCTGAAGTAGCAGAAGTTTTCATGAATGCCTTTAAAGGTGCTGAATCCAAAGTTACAGGAGTTTTCATGAATTCCTTCAAGTCTAGAGCATCAAATCCCAGAGCAGGCTTGGGACCAGCCGAATAGTACTAGATTGCTTTGGCTAGGGGAGTAAGCTCAAGATCCTGTGCATGACTAGATGTTAAAGTAATAAGTGGATTCAAGAACAAGAAATGATGGGCATAATGAAATTACCTCACTGTCAGAAGCAAAATCGGGTTGCAAATTTTTGCATAAAGAATGAACTGATATATTGAAGATATGAGCATGCCATTCTTGCCACCAAGAAACAAAGAAGGGATGAGCAACATCTATTAGCCCAAATGGAGATGGTTCATATATTGGCAATTCCCATCCTAATTCAAAGACCTTCTTGGCTTCCATTCCTTCTGTTATTATTTCCCTTGACTTTATGATTGTTGAGAAGAGGAATTTTGGAGGCAGTTGGCCGCATCCTAATTGTCTGGCCACCATGTTTGGGTAATAGAATTCATAGGTTGATTGTACTAATCTCCCATGATGAAATTTAGCTAGCAGAGTGCAAGGTTTGATAAAGGAGTTGAAGATCTCCGTGGATTCTTGGCCTGAACAACCAATTTCATAGCTAAACTTGCAGGGCAAAGTCAGATCTTCATTTTCTTTGTAAGGAAACCAGAGCACATTACCGAATCCTTTGAAAAATAGCTTGAAGAAATGACCGATGTCTATGTCAATGCTTATGGATGATGCTGCTTCCCCATAAGTCTGACAAGCCTTGACCTTTGCTGTGTTGCCTTCAGCATAGTTGACTAAAGGAAAGCTTAGATTGAAGAGGCTCACAGAGGTTATCTGATGCATATATAGTTGAAGCCACATTTGAATTAGCCACCAAGGACCATTCACACAAGAGATTTCTCCACCTTGGCGCATCTGAAGAGTAATCTGATGCATCATATGATAAGCAGACCCTAAGAGATGTTTGCCTAGTGGGATCTGAGTGCCTGCAGCCAAGTCTTCAGCCATTACCATGTGATTCAGGGTTGGTTCATTGGATTTTCCACAGAAGATAAATCTGCATAGCCACATGTTCATGAAGGCTTTCAACTCTTTGTCAGAGACGGCGCCAGATGCGTTCATGTAGTTCTGAATATGTTTGACCCATCCACATCCAGAGCTGACGGCTCTTTGGTTACTTTTGCTCTTGTACTTGTAGGGGTATACTGGCAATGACACATTCAAGCCAGTCATCATGAATACGTCGGCTAGAGTGATGGTCATAATACCATGACCAAAGATAAAGGCATTGATAGCGTCAGACCAAAAATGAGAAGCTGCTATCAGAAGGGAGTCATTCCTGGGTGTCTCTGCTAAAGATAACTCCAAACAATGACTGATGTCCTGACTTTCCCAGTGGCTGCTGCTTTTCTCCAGCATTCTCCTGTACCAGTTACGCCATCCGGTAATTGGGGGAAATGGCCAGTTCTTGAACGTGTTTGGCCATCGGTTTGGCGAGGTAATCCTAGACTTAAAAGGAATTCTTTGGGTTTCCTTCTCGATAATTTCAGAGGGATCAGGATTTCCCATTGGGCCGAGGAAATAAGAATCGGGGTTGACAGCATAAGGGATCAAAATCTGGCTCTTGTATTCCTTTAGAAGATGATTGAAATCAAAGGGGAGTAAATCAAAAGAAGAGCGGGAGGATTAAATGAAAGTTGCCGAATATAAGTGAAGTTTACCTCTGGGATTTCATCCTGGGTCGCCATTGAAGATTTGAGGAAGGTCCGAGGTTGCGCTGAAAGCTTGAATTTTTGGGCAGCGGCTGCGGTTTTGGACGGTGATGACCTAGGAGAATGAAAGAGCTTGTGGTCAATTTCAGAATAAAACAACTTTTATCCCAAAATTGAGGGGGCATGTGTTAACACTAGATTTTGGTCGATTCTGGAAGATGACAGGTAGACCCACATGCTGGAAGAAGGGTATTCGGCAAACAAGGCAAGCGGTCGGCTAAATGCATTGCGGTCGGTTATTCCAGAAGGCGGTGATTCCATTCGGGAGAAACAAAAGATGGCAGGCAAGGCCGGTCGAAAAGGTGAAAGTTGTAATAGTAAAGGACTCTAAAAGTTTAGGGTAAGGAATCATGGGTTTCCAAGTTAATTTAGAGGTTCCTTTGTAAATCGTAGTCCTCTAGGACTCGTGTTTTGTCTAGGGTATAAATATTGACCCTCAACCATTGTAATAAGTGTTCACAACCAAATCAATACAACCGGCCCCGTGCCAACTTTCGAGTCCTTTTGTCGTGTCGTCGAGTTCTTCGAGAGGAGTCATCGATCCGTCGACCTCCGTAAGTTCCGACAACCTTGTTATCATGTTTAGTATCATGCGGTGGATTTAGACATGATGCAAGTAGTCTTGTTTGTTTTCAATGGTCGTGCGGCGGATCTTTGTTTGACAATCAAGAAGTCTTTGCTTATGCTTTGTTTATGAGTGGATACCGTGCGGCAGGCGTTTGCTCAATAGGCTCAGTAAAAGCAAGATAGTTATCGGCTCTTTTAGATATGGCAAAATCTAAATAGATTCATTAAGTTATCCAGTGTTGCATGTTACAGAATATTATATATATATATATATATATATATATATATATATATATATATATATATATATATATATTTGTGACACACTTCTGCCCAATCTAGATTGATATTGTTCAGCCTTCTCTCTCTTGTGGTTTTATTCGTGTTTCAACGATCATTTCTTTTTCATAATATCTTTGCAACTAGATAGCGTGCTCATAATGGCCGAATTATTTTAATCTAGGTTGTCACATGTTGCGGGTTCATGCATGTTAATCATGTTTAAGCTTTAACAAAGCCAGGTGTCGTGCGGCAGACGCAGGTTTTAGATTAGTTTAATCGTTTTTATTTGCACGTTCCTTCTTCATGGACCCCAATTCGGCTGAACTGCCGAGCTTGGTTATGCATCAACGCATAATTAATTTCACTTGTTCAAACATGTCTTCCCATGCACGTGTATTCGGCAATCAGGTCTCAACGTGTATTCATCTTACGATTAGCTGAACGGTTTATGAACTCATTGGCAGACAGCTCTCTATAGCTGTATGTCGTTGTAAGTGGCTTCAGGGCCATATATGTGGAACTGTCTGGTATTACCCGACATGTTCCGGTTTGACATTTAATTGTTTTATCCCTTGTTAGTTTTTTTCAGGTCAAACTGACTGGCACGCTTCCGGATAACGAAGCACCTAGGAACCCGATTGAAGCTACGCTTTTCGGCTTGCTGTGTGTGAGGCACAGTGTGTCACATTTTGTGTCAACAACTTGTCATATGGGTATTTAAAACAAAGGTTTTATTTTATAAAATCAGTTTGATAACTTATAGCTATATATATAGGTGTGTTAAAATCTGAATTTTAAAATTAGAATGTGCCAGTGGTCATATCCTTTATGCTCAGTTAAGGACTATCAGGGGGCTACATAAGTACTAACATGGGGGGTTTTTACTTTTGTCGTCCATACGGCGTGCTATTGTATGGATGCCATTCACTTGAGTGGTAATGTATGGATCAATTGCTTCTACACCCAAGGTAAGAGTGGCAAGACCGCAAGGGTGAACGTGCGGTCTAAGGGGAGAGGTAGCTTTGGTACTATGGTATATATATATATATATGTCTCATATATATATATACTAAGGTATTTACTTGTTTGTTAGCTTTGATACGGCTGTAGATGCATATTTATATGTATGTATGACACGTATTTAATTTCCAGTAGCTTTGATACGAAAGTATATGTATGGGTATATATATATATATATATATATATATATATATATATATATATATATATATATATATATATATATATATAAGTATTTAATTGCAACCTAGAGCCTAGATTTACATTTTTGCATATATAAATGTTGGGTTGGGCTGAAATGAAATTCTTATGCAGGTACACTAACAATGAAACGTGTAGCCTGATTAGTTACGTATATTGAGACAATGTATGTATGCCACCGTGTATGTCGTTAGAATTTTAATTTTTTCCTAAGATTCGTGAGGACAGTACGGAACGTGCATGCATCATGTTCACCCATGCATTTACATTTTTGCATTCCTCCCTCCCTTATAATTGCTTACCCCATTCATTAAATTTCTTCTCACGTATGATATCCTCTTAGAAGTGTTGCACACTTTGCTATAGATGGCAGCACCAGGAGCCCCGTCTTGCAGTGACACATTCCTGACTGTGTTTGGCACTCCTACTTTGCTGTGGAGGGTGCTAAACTCAGTTGGGTACGCTGAGCCACCCCGCTACTTCTGGAAGGAAGTGGCCGCTGAGGGGCAGCCATGGTATGATGTGAGGGTGACTATTCCAGCCCATGCAGACAATCCATAGTGGCAAGGTTGGAGTATTGAGTCAGATGGGCAGTCTCCTTGGGAAGGTGCCCAAGTGGTAGATTTGGAGGCACTGAGTGAGATCTGTCAGGAGTTTGGTGATGAGCTCGTCAATGGTCCAACCGGAACCTTTCTCCAGACGGATCCGTTGGTGACCGCTTAGATGCAGCCATGCGGTAATGCACTGGTGAGAGACCATGATGAGCGAGCAGAGAGCTCTAGTGCTGCTATGAGCGCTATGTTTGCCATCCTGAAGATGTTCTACTCCCTCCAAGATAGCTACGTCAGCTGCATGCTAGAGCTCCAGCGAGCACAGGCTAGCGCAACACAAGCTGCCAGGGCATGTGCATAGGCATCAAAATGCAGCTAGAGAGGCTCAGCAGGAAACCGATAATGCTATTGCAGCTTTAGAAGCTCACCGGGTTTAGTTGGTAAATGTTGTTGTAGAAAGAGATGTAGCTAGGACAGAGATACAGGATGTCTATACTGAGAGGTACGAGGTCATTCACCTTGCTGAGGCTTGGGAGGCAGCTAGAATCTAGACTATGTTTTAGGCTACTAGGTAGGCAACGGAGTTTGATTGCAGAGAGTAGGAACTCATATGCCAGATTGAGGAGCTTTAGCTGGATGTTCATTGTCTCAACAACATGGTGAACCCAATTCTTCCTCCAGCTCCAGCGGTGGAAGAAGATCCCAATATGTTGATTGCTGAGGACGATGGCATGGAGGTGGATGCTGAGGATGAGCTTTAGGAAGAGGTCAAGCCTTTTGAGGACGACCATGGTGGTGATGTGTCCGACATCGACAGCGACCACTCTAAGGAGTAGCTTAGCTATAGTATCTAGCTAGATGCGCTAGCTCTCTATCTTCGATCCTTTATGTAATGAACTCGTAATTTAGGTTTTGATCTCATGATGTACTCCTTGGATGTAATCTTGGAACCTTGCATGTTTAATCTATGTCAGTTGTTGAACCTTAATAAATGTCCAGTTTGTGTGCTGGCAAGTATTTGGCATGTACGAGAATGCATTGCGTGATCGCTAAGTAATATAATTGGTGATGTTGTGTTGTGGAAATGAATTATTATGCCTCTGTTTTATTGTATGAATGTAAATTCTCTCTAGTAAATTTAGTTTGGCATAATTATATAATTCCTCTACAATTTTTCTGACATCATCAAAAGTTACTTGTGGTTGCAATTCTACAGATGACGCGCACCCATAGGGGAGCTGGTGGAGACGATGCAGGTGGTAGTGGTTCCCGTGGCAATAACAATGAGGACCTCCCACCACCACCGCATCCTACGCAGCGGAGATGATGGCCCAGCTCATGGAAACCCTAACGTTCCATGGGAGAAGTGCTATGCGGTCTTACACATAATGCTGGCCATGGACGAGGAAGGGACCAACACCAAGGGCCTGAACCTAACTAGTTCAACAATTTTATGGACTTTCTTGACACCAAGCCGCCTATCTTTAAGGAAGTAGAGGAGCCATTGCAGGCAGATGAATGGTTGAATACAATTGAATAGAAGTTCCGTCTCTTAAGGGTCATAGAGCACCTAAAGGCAGAATACACATCACACCAGCTGCAAGGGCCTACAGACATTTGGTGGAGTCATCATCGATCCACTTTGATTGAGGATGCTCAAATTACCTGGAACCAGTTTAAGGCTACATTTCGGGGACATTATATTCCCCCGGGGCTTATGAGCATGAAACATACAGAATTCATGAGGCTGACACAGGGTACAAAGAGCCTAACTAAGTATCTGCATGCCTTTAACAATCTATCAAGGTATGCCATAGAGTTTGTTGACACTGATGCAAAGAAGATTGCTAGTTTCAAGGGAGGGCTTAGTCCGAAGCTGATGAAGACTCTAGCTAACAGCAAGTGTGCCACTTTCAATGAGTTTGTTAGTGATGCTTTAACTCAAAAGAATTAGAATAACATCTATTTAGCATCTAAGAGTCATAAGAGATCTTATGAAGCAGGTGCATCTCAATCAAAAGCTCTTATTGCTACGAGACCTCAGTTTCGCCTACCTGCTCCAAAGTATAGACCACCGCAGAAGAAGGTACATACCAGTTAGACCTAGAAAGTCTATCACAAGGCCTTTTCTATTGCCCTACCAAAGGGTAGCACATGACAAGGAAGCTCCAGCGTTCCACCTAGCAGCATGCCATGCTGGAACTACAACAAGACTGGCCATTGGGCAAGAAATTGTCCCTATCCCAAGAAGAACAACAACCAAAAGTAGGGTAATCCAAATGCACGTCGGGGACACGTGTACTATACCACCCTAGAAGAGATCCCTTCAGGTGAAGTTGTTACTACGGGTACATTTCTTGTGAACCAACACCCCACAATTGTTTTATTTGATTCTGGAGCCTCACATTCATTTATGAGTCAAATATTTGTATCCAAGCATGATCAAAGGGATAGTTACTAGTAGATAAGGGTGGTTATTGCATAAGCGTAGCAAAAAATAATATCTCTACCAACCAGATAGTCAGAGATGTGCGCATCTCAATAAGAAACCAAGAGTATACCTTAGATCTTGTGGTATTGCTAGGGTTGGGAATAGATGTAATCTTGGGTATGAAATGGATGAGTGGCCATGGAGTTCTCATTGACACTTCGACTAGAACCATCATGTTGAGGGAACCCTAGAGTAACGATGCTTTCCTAGTGCCACTTCCTAGAAGTTTTGATCTCCAAAACTTAGCCTGTGCTATTCAGACCACGACCCTCCTTGATATTCCAGTGATATGTGAGTTTCCGAATGTGTTTCTAGAAGAATTGCCCGGGTTGCCACCCGACAGGGATGTAGAGTTTAAGATTGAGTTATTACCGGGTACAACACCCATCTCTCGGAGGCCATATAGAATGCCACCAAATGAGCTAGCCGAGCTTAAGGTTCAATTGCAAGAGCTTTTAGAGAAAGGTCTCATTCGACCTTGCTCATCTCCATGGGGTTGTCCCGCCTTATTTGTGAAGAAGATAGACAAATCCTTGCGAATGTGTGTGGACTACCGACCACTTAATACCGTAATGGTCAAGAACAAGTATCCCTTGCCTCGAATTGATATCTTGTTTGATCAGTTGTCAAGGGCTAAGGTGTTCTCCAAGATCGATTTGAGATCTGGTTACCATCAGATTAAAATCAGGCTAGAAGACATACCTAAAACTGCTTTCTCCACTAGGTATGGCTTGTATGAGTATTTAGTCATGTCCTTTAGGCTGACAAATGCTCCTGCATATTTCATGTATATGATGAATTTAGTGTTCATGCCTGAGCTAGATAAGTTCATGGTTGTGTTCATCGATGACATTCTAATCTATTTAGAAAATGAGGAGGATCACGCAGAGCACCTGAGAGTTGTTCTAACAGCTAAGAGAACATAAGTTGTATGCTAAGTTTAGCAAGTGTGAGTTTTGGCTTTGAAAGGTACCTTTTCTAGGTGACGTGTTGTCAGAAAATGGAATCTCCATAGACCCCTCTAAGGTGCAAGAAGTTATGGATTGGAAGGCCCCAACTTCAGTTCACGAAGTTCAGAGTTTTCTTGGTTTAGCAGGTTACTACCGTCAGTTCATTTTGACTTCTCGAAAATCGCCAAGCCAATGACAAGGTTGCTTTAGAAAGATGAGAAGTTTGTATGGACTCTGGAGTGTGAAGTTTCTTTTCACACTTTACGAACTTTGTTGACTTCAGCTCCTGTTTTGGCACAATCTGATATCGAGAAACCTTTTGATGTATTTTGTGATGCATCAGGTACCGGGTTGGGATGTGTTCTTATGTAGGAAGGACGAGTCATTGCTTATGCCTCACGTCAACTGAAAAAACATGAATTCAATTACCCAACTCATGACTTGGAATTAACAGCGGTTGTCCATGCATTGAAGATTTGAAGACACTATTTGCTTGGCAATGTGTGTCATATTTACACAGATCATAAGAGTCTTAAGTATACTTCACTCAACCTAAACTGAATATGAGACAGAGAAGATGGCTAGAATTGATCAAAGATTACAATTTAGAAGTACATTATCATCCTGGCAAAGTGAATGTTGTTGAAGACGCTTTGAGCAGAAAGTCTCATTGCAATTCTCTATTAGAAGAAGGCTTCAATTTGTTACATCCTGCTGTGCTGCACAATATTATGATAAGTTGTTCTCTTGAGAGCAAGATCATCGAGCTTCAGAAGACAGATCTGGGTGTGTTCCACATCAAAAGAAAGATGAAAGAGCAAGAGACTAGGTATTTCAGGATAGATGAGAATGGTGTTCTATGGTTTAAAGATAGACTGGTAGTGCCAATGGATAAGGAACTTAGAAACTAGATCTTAGGTGAGGCTCACTCTTCTAAACTATCCATTCATCCGGGTTGTAGTAAAATGTATCAGGACTTGAAGACCCATTTTTGGTGAACCAAAATGAAGAAGGAAATTACAGCTTATGTTGCTAAATGTGATAATTGCTGTCGAGTTAAGGCTGTTCATTTGGAACCTGCTGGACTGCTTCAACCACTGTCTATTCCAGGTTGGAAGTGGGAAGAAGTTAACATGGACTTTATTGTTGGATTTCCACGTACTCATAAGAATTTTGATTCCATATGGGTGATTATGGATCGCCTAACTAAGTCTGCACATTTCATTCCAGACAGAACCAACTATCGACCGCATGAGTATGCTGAGTTGTATTTCTCCCACATAGTACATCTACATGGCGTGCCAAGAACCATTGTGTCTGACAGAGGGCCTCAATTCACTGCTCATTTTTGGGAACATTTGCACAAGATGTTAGGCACCAACTTAGTCAAAAGTTCTGCCTATCACCCTCAGACCTCTGGGCAAACTGAACATGTAAATCAAATATTGGAAGACATGTTGAGAGCTTGTGTCATCTCTTCAAAGGGTTCATGGGAAAAATGGTTACCGTTAGCTAAGTTTTCCTACAACAATAGTTATCAAGAGAGTATTAAGATGGCTTCTTTTGAAGCTTTGTATGGCCGTAAATGTAGAATCCTTTGAATTGGGTTGAACCTGGAGAAAGGATATACTATGTATTGATTTTGTCAAAGAGGCTGAAGAGCAGGCGCATATCATTCAACAACATATAGAAGCCGCTCAATCAAGGCAGAAGAGTTAAGCGGACACGAGAAGAAGACCCATTGAGTTTGAAGTAGGTGATTATGTATACCTAAAAGTGTCACCAATGAAAAAGGTACAATGGTTTGGGGTAAAAAGAAAACTTGCACCCAGATATGTAGGTCCATATCCAATCATTGAGAAAAGCAGAAGAGTAGTCTACAAGATTAAGTTACCTCTAGAAATGAGGGCTATCTTTAATGTTTTTCATGTATCCCAATTAAAGAAATGCTTACGTGTTCTAGAAGAAAGAATGGAGGTTAGTGATATCAAGTGAGGATTGGATCTAGCCTATGAAGAGAAGCCGATGCAAATTATAGATAGCAAGGATAGAGTAACTCGAAATCGTGTGATCAAGTTTCACAAATGTGATGTGGAATAATCATAGTGAGCAAGATGCTACTGTGGGAACATGAAGATTATTTACGTGAGGTTTATCCAACTTTCTATGAAAAATAGTAGGTCTTTCGAATCTCAGGACTGAGATTTCTATAAGGGGAAGGGGATGTAACACCCTAGTGTCAAGCATTGCATTTAGCACTTACATTTCATGAGCACAAGCATCATTCAAGCATTCATGGGCTTTGAGCATAAGAAGTTTCATCTCATTCACTTTATCTTTATCACATGTGATGTTGCTTATATACATACATATGCTTGTGATCATGGGTGAACAATGTGACAAATGGTTGTGAGGTCACAAAAACACCTTAGTCATACTTAGGAGGGTACATGGAACAAGTTTGGTATTCATGACATGGACCAAAACAGCCCCCAAGTCATAGTTATTCTAGAAACTCTATTTTTCATGATCCTACTTTGACCAAAGTTGAATTATAGCATAGTGTTTGCATGGCAGTGCACCCTTAAGCAAAGTTGTAGTACTTGACTAGAGTAACAACTTTCATTTTTGGGCCAAGACCTAATTCAGTGCCTAACTATCGGCGCGAAAATGCGTTGACACACGGCAAGCCAGAAGGATCTGCTTGATCGAGCTGGAGATCCGCTTGACTTCAACATAGGGATAACCGATCCTGCGTATTCCTCTCGAGGCATGCCAGTCAATTTGACTCTACAATTGATAAGGAGAGAAAGTTTATCAGTAATTTAAGGTGGAACATGCCGGTCTGTGCTCAGACAGTTCCAATTGTGCCGCTTAGGGAGCAGCCAGATGTGAAAAGCGACCAAATAGCCGATACGCACAAAAATTGGCTGTTACGGACTATAAACCTCAGTGGGTAGTATTTGACTTTATATTGATAGGTACATTATACGTAGATGTAAATGAGATCATCAGCTAGACAGATATTGCTAGTATAAAACATTGAGCCATTGAATCTAACGAGAAAGGATATAGCATGTGAACAAATCGACTATCTGATACGAATGGACCTACAAACGCTTTGAATCTAATCTGTTACCACCAGCAGTGAGGTTCGACCGGATCGATGGTAGCTATGATGATAGTAACAAACTAAAACCGAAGAATCCGTAAAAACATCCATACCTCGACAGGCTTTCTGAAAAACACGCTACACGCGAAGGCTCGATGAATCAACTGAAATAGCTATTTCAAGTGAAGAGAACTACATCGTGTGAATAATCGACTATTTCACATGAACAAACCTATGGACTCCTCAGACCTAACCTGCTATCTCTAATAGTGGGGTTCGACCGGATCGATGCAGCCATGAAAAAGACAATGAATCAAACCCTTAAAGTACACAGATCTATTCAAGCTTAACAGAATCATGGACGCACACTGTAGGAGTTAACGCACAGGTGATCGGCTATTTAGCCAATGCAGGCATAGCAAACAGCTAAAGTCACGCCTAATCAAGAACAAATCTACTAACTAGCATCGTCCATCCTACAGTGCCATTAGTGGGGATTGACCAGATCATTATAGCCATAATGGTGAACTATAAACTAGATTTAACTAGCCAGCAAACCTCTTCAAGATTATCCATGCCTTAACCGCGTACTATGCATGATCAAGATTGAAGTAGAACAATCGATGAAACATAATCCATCGCTCAGAGTAAGAAACATCATGTTGTAATAAAGCGAACGACGGACTGAAGGGATATAAGGCAGATCTAACTCAATCTTGACCGGGCAGATTGATGTTGCTGCAAACTAATGACAATGAAGACATTAGCAAGATCAGTAACTTAATGAATCTAACCGAAGGATGCCACCCTTGGATAGAGCCAATAACTTGACCTTAATCTAGTTCGAGCAGTGGAGGTCGACTGGATCGATGCAGCCGTACTTGAGCTAGACAAGAGTCGATAACTAGCTTATACTAAAGTTCACAGTGAAGGTCGACCTGGATCGATGCAGTCATACAAACCAAAGTATAAACCATGACGGTACTTACAGACAAGCCAGAGGTCGGCCGGACCGATGCTGCCCTGCTCACTGAAGAACTCACCGAGATCTACTCTACTCCTACTCCTAAGGGTTGGCTGGAGCCAAAAAAGTAAATAACTTGTATTTGATTGATTGGATGTCCTTTTACAATAGCCGGGGTTCAATATTTATACCCAGAGCCTAATCATGAATCGTACTTAAGTATGACTCATTACAATCTTTGGTATATAATAAAACATTCCTAATTTAAGATAACTTGGACCCTAAGCTTTCCCTTTTTGTAGAGTCCGACATATTTCTTCCGGCGCCAATCATAGCTTTTGTCGTTATCTACTGGCGCTATCTGAAGAGAGCTGATTCCAGTGCTGCATTTGAATCAGCTGATATCATCTTTATGCAATTGATTCCTTGATGACACGATCTTGGGAGCTTCGAGTTCCTACAATTCTTCTTTCCAAATTTTGGTGTAAACACATGCCCCCCAATTTTGGGATAAAAGTAATTTTATTCTAAAATTATCATGCCTGCACACCTGACATATCTGTAGTCACGAGTAGAGAATCTTGATCTGGGGTCTACTGTCTGTCACTATCTTTGCCAGCTTATGAGCCGATGCTTCAAAGCTTTACGAGAGCATCATCGCTCCACTGGTGTTTGGATCCATCTTTCTAGGCCAACTATAAAATGTCTATCTGACTCTGGCGAGAGCAATTCAACAACTCAGTTATGTTTCTCTTCTGCTTACTTCCTCGAGTGCCTCTGGCTCCGTCGGACCCTTCATGGTCTAATTCCTTGCTATGAGGATCTTGAGTGGTTAGAAGAATTCTTGTGCATAGGGTGATTGTGTCGCTCATCTTAGCGCTTTGTTGAGCAAGAGGATTAGCTACTGCTGGTTAGAAGAATTCTTGTGATATCACCTGAGTCTTCTCTCCATGATCGCAGAGCTGTTCTAGTGTTTGCAAGGGCTAAAATGTGTGGACACCTTTCCCTTGTTCGCTTCATCGAATGCCCATCGAGAAAACCACAGACTTCTTTCCCATGGTTTCCCAGCCACCGAGAAATGGGCATCTTTTAATAGGTAGCTTTCTGTCCCAATGTTTCCTAGTCACCGAGAAATCGGTTGGGTATATGGGCATCTTTTAAGCAGGCGGCCTTTCTCCTCCCCATTGATGCAATTTTATCAATGGGCCGATGTGACTCAGGTTCATGATGACCTTCGGCCTTGTGGGGATCCAGACTCCCTTCAATCCAAAGAAGCTTTGGTGGGTTGATCGCTGGTCAATGTAAACCTTTCGTATCTATCCCACGATATTTTGTAATTATGGGAAGCAATAAATCTGAATTTGTTGTTTCTTCGTGATCCATCCCTTGAATTTCCAAAGTGTCGATCCATTTCCATATCTGACTTTAATTCCATAACCCCGACGAAGTCTATCTTCTCACCTTCCCGGGCTATATATACGGGCCACGGCTGTGGATTGAAAAACCTTCTGCATCTTTTGTGCAATTCTGCTTTCTCATAGTTTTGAAGGTATGGAGAATGGCAAGAGGCCCACTGAGGAGGTCTTCAATAGTTTCGCATCACCACGCCGGTGTCTTCATCACCAGGAGGGTGTAACTCTGGATGCTCCCACTGTCCTGGAGAACAGGGCTAACTCCACCAAACTTCCTAGGGTCGTCCTCATCAACAACTCGCTGCCAGCTCCCCTGCTACTCGAGGAGGAGGATAGATAATGATGATCTGCATGCCTCCATCAATCGGGCTGGCCTAGAAGCTCACCGACTACCTCTCCATCGCAGAATCGGCTCTGGCCATGGCTCGATGCCGATCACCCTTCAAGGCTGACTTGGTGGAGGATAGGTTGTCCAAAGCTGAGGCCAGAATCATGGGTGAGATGCCTACCACAACTTTCGATCATTACTTAACTTTATCTTCAAGATCTTGATCGTCCCCCCCTTGAATCTTTTAGATCTATCAGCTCAACTAGAAAGCGTCTGATCAGCTGCGGAGTACGCGGTGGGATTCATCAATGCTAGAGGCACCGTTCTGGTGGTTCGTGATGTAGACTAGGCCCGATCTTCCAAAAGATATAATAGCGTCGATTTGTGGAGACTCGACATTCATGATCTAGGCTTCGAACCAAGACTGATTTGGACCCCTGCAACTATTACACCACTGCTCTGTTGGTTATCAACCACACGAACGCGATTGACCTCACCGAGAAGGCTTTCCTACAAGCGAATCGAGAACACAAGCAAGAACGGGGTGAACGCAATCTGAAATTGCAAATAAATATGAGGCTTATGATAATGAGAAGGAGTTCAAGTCTTTATTCAAAAGGACTAATCGCCATAGGCGAACAAGATCAAGTACTTGGGGCCCTGGTTCACAGCAAGCGGCCTTGGCGGCGACAGTTGCAGCAAAACAATGTCTATTTCATGAGGAAATCAAGAACTAAACAAATCCCAAACCCTAAGGAGAGCGATGGCTGCTATTTATAGAGTCTTGGGTGTCACCCCCCTGGACGCGCCCCCTAATGGGCCCAAACACGATACACGGACCAACGGATTAAAAGACGGTGTCGCAGCACCCTAGCAGATTCTAGACTGCTGATTTGTTGTGACGATTCCTATTGATTCTGAAGGTATTTTGACATGAAACCACATAGGTTGACTTCCTTATCAAATTAGCTTTCCAACCATATGTGGATCGTCAAAAATGGAGTCTGGATGCGTCCTAGGGTGACCAGTTTAAGGCAGACTGGTCCTGTAGGCCGAGACAGACTCGAACTTGAGTTGCTTTGGGCCTCCACCTCGGGGACTCGAACCGAATTAGCCTCGAACCTCCTTCTTGACTTGGACACCCTTGCTGGCCTGCTACCCCTCCATACCATGTGCCAAACATGGTCATATGCATGGGTGTCATGTCCTCATCATCCTCCCCTTCTTGATGAAAAGCCGTCCTCAGCGTCAATTGTGCTTAAAACTGATCCTGCACAACATAAAGGAGAACGGGGTTGCGAAAACAAAGGGAATTGAAATAATTGTGAGAAGGAACATGACCATGTTTCCAAGTTTGTAGCATGTCATCTCGCATAAAAATTTTAGTAAGCATGTAGACTACATGATCCGAATGCACATGATGTATGTCAACACTATCCTGCAAAAGATTAGAACTAACTAAAGACAATGCAGGAATAGATGGCCTAGCAGACATAGGTAGCAACCAACATTGCTCCCCTTCTTGGAAGTGAACTTGTTTCTTTGAGGAACATGAGAAAATGTTTGTATTATTATGGTTGCCCTCTAAATGATCATAATCTTGTACAATAAAAGGAAAATTCATATTACTACAAATGTATACTCGATGTATCATATATTGTCCCTTGTTGTTATATTTGCCAATAACATGATGTGTGTGTTTAGAAAACCAAGGTAAATCAGCATATTTAAAAAGGCTCTCCTCCAAATAATCTAGGTTACACAAAACATCAAATTCAATGTAACCCAAAGTATGTAAAGAAGACAACAGTTTGAGCTCATCAGTTTTAGTAGCAATATGAATAACATGTTTATTTTTAGCACAAGTGACTGGTTCCAAAACATGTAAAACTGAAGCATCATCAACCAATGCATCTTTATCACAAGGAACATCAAGCAAATTATCATGGGACAAATATAAATCAAGAGAGGGTTCTACTAACAATTGCTCTATGATAGCATGGTTTGTGGAAAAATTTAGTACATTAAGACAATTTTCACCTTCCGTGAGTGTAGCACCATGGGCATTACCCATGTTTTTAGCAGGAGTAATAGGTGCATTGTGAAGTGATGGTTCTGAATTTGCATATGAGGTTGTGAGCTCCTCATTTTCTTCCATGTCATCCTCTCGCTTATGTACATTATCCTGCAGAAGGTTAGTCATAGCAAGAGGAATAACAACATACTCTTCCTCTAAATGGTGCACCTCATCATATAAAGTCAAAATAGGAGGTGGATTAACAAAGGTTTCTTGCATAAGAAGTTTCATATCATTCCAAGTTTGAGGTTTATTAGAAGGATCTAAAGACTCCCACCAAGATAAAGCAGAATGTCGCAAAACACTAGCTGCATTTTTTACCTTCCTCCTTGGACACATAAAGCGAGTAGCAAAAATGTTATCGATGGCAATTTCCCACTCCATGTACTCATCAGCACCTATACCATCATAAGTCGGTGGATACGAACAACCTGTCATTGTTAGAAGACAGCAAAAGACAACACAAATAGTATTATCCCTACCAACTACTTAGGTTGTGGACAAGGAAAAACAAGGCACTCAACTCTCAAGCGTCTTACCACGGTCTTACAAGTGTTCTTACCAAAGCAACAGGTGGTGCAATAGGTCGGTGACTGTGATACCGTTGTAGCTTGAGTGTAACAGTTGCAAGGCGAACCTATACTTGGTTAGAAGAAAGTGGAGCTTAGGACAGGCACAATATAGTAGCAAGGAATAGCAAAATTCGCAACTGAATAGCAAAGCTAAATAAGTATCCCAAGTACTTGTCTTAGTTGCTGGCCTACTCACATTCCAAGTACCAGATGTGAACAATAGGAATATGATTAGGAATAAGGCAGAAATCAGCACACAGAAACACAGCTCAAATGGTGCTCTCTATGTGCTCCTCTAGATATTGTTCCTCTTTTGCCCCTCTCTTTTTTCTAATTTTTTGGGTTGTCGTTGTTTTTTTGAGAAATTTTGACTTTTTATTTTTATTTTTTTGATATTTTTTCTTCACTTAGGAGCACAAAAGAAGTAACCACAGAAAATATGAGCTTAAACAAGTGAAAGACGTGGCCAGTGGAATTTTCAGAAGATGTGCTCGAAATCGACAAAAACCTTGTGACCACGAAAAGAGGATCTTGTGACCACTTTTTGACCAAAAGAAAAATCTCCAACCCTAATTAATTGGGGATGGATCGATCCAAATTTTTTTCTGATCGATTTTGATATATGGAATGTCTAAATCCGAGTTCGTATGCAAAAACTAGACCAGTTTTACAAACGCACTCCGAATTAGAGGACAAAACGGGAACAATGCACGCAAATTTGGTCACGGCAGCAAGGATTTGATGGAAATAGTGAAGACAAGTGTAACAAATAAGATGGTGTGGACTAAGGTTTGATGAATACAAAGGAATCACAGCAAGGCTTGAAGGTGTTCATGGATTATGATGAAAAACAAAGGGAAAAATACAAATTGGACTAAAAAACGATCTAAAACCAGCAACCAGAACTTGACCTAGGGCACAAACTCAACAACGCGAAACAGAGGCAAAATTGCACGGCACAATGAGTCTACAGGACAGGAAATATGTGGAGGTGTATATTTTTTCTTTGCTTTTTGTGGACTATACGTAATGCAAAAATAGTAACAATCTAAAGGGGGAAATAAAGTTATACCTAACGGGCAACAAGGTCTCTGATACCACTTGATGTAGACTAGGCCCAATCTTCCAAAAGGTATGATAGCGTCGATTGGTGGAGACTCGATGTTCATGATCTAGGCTTCGAACCAAGATTGATTCGGACCCCCGCAATCGTTACACCACTGCTCCGTTGGTTATCAACCACGCGAACGCGATTGACCTCACCGAGAAGGCTTTCCTACAAGCGAATCGAAAACACAAGCAAGAACGGGATGAACGCAATCTAAAATTGCAAATAAATATAAGGCTTATGATAACAAGAAGGAGTTCAAGTCTTTATTCAAAAGGACTAATCGCCACAGGCAAATAAGATCAAGAACTGGGGCCCTAGTTCACAGCAAGCGGCCTTGGCGGCGACAGTTGCAGCAAAATAATGTCTGTTTCATGAGGAAATCAAGAACTAAACAAAACCCAAACCCTAATGAGAGCGATGGCTACTATTTATAGTCTTGGGCGTCACCCCCTGGACGTGCCCCCTAATGGGCCCCAACACGATACACGGTCCAACAGATCAAAAGACGGTGTCGCAGCACCCTAGCAGATTCTGGACGCTGAATTGTTTTGACGATTCCCATTGATTCCGAAGGTCTTTTGATGTGAAACCACTTGTATTGGCTTCCTTATCAAATTAGCTTTCCAACCATATGTGGATCGTCGAAAACAGAGTCCGGATGCGTCCTAGGTGACCAGTTTAAGGCAGACTGGTCCAATAGGCCGAGACAGACTCGAACTTGAGTTGCTTTGGGCCTCCACCTCGGGGACTCGAACCGAATTCGCCTCAAACCTCCTTCTTGACTTGGACACCCTTGCTGGCCTCCTACCCCTCCATACCATGTGCCAAACATGGTCATATGCATGACTACCATGTCCTCATTAGTTCGCTTGCACGACATCCTGAACTGTGTCAGAGAGGTCGCTCTTCATGGCGTTCATCATGGTGCTACCATGGCGTTGGCTACTGCGCAAGCCCATTCTAGCCACGAGCTTTGGCTTCTTCCCCATGGTTTTGCAGCCACTAAACATCCTAGGGATCATGAGCAACTGGTTGAGGATTTCTTCGATGCCGCCAACTCTGTAGCCCTCACTTCCTAGGCCGACGACATAGTAAACAAGGTGTTTTCTGGCCTATAGCTTGTAATAGGTGACACTAGCAAACAATTTCTTTGTCTTAAGTGGTTTCTCTTTTTCTTTGTACTTTATGTTCCATGCATCAATTTGTTCGTGTTTGCTTTGCTCTTATAGGCGATACATATTGTACCGACTTTTCCCCCTTTGTGTTCATTTTTTGAACTAGAGGCGACATCCTTCTGGTATCGGCTATTAGAACCGATGATCGAACGAATTGGCTGTCAAGTATTAAGCCAAACGCTAGGATAATATTTCTTTAGATATTTTCCATTGATTGCTCTATCAAACTCTTCTTCTCCTCCTAGTGTTTTCAGAATATAAGCATTGCCAGGCGCACAATGTTTAATCCGATAAGGTCCTTCCCAATTAGGCGACCATTTGCCGAACTTGCTGTCCTTTGACCCGATCGGCAATTTTACTTTCTAGACTAAGTCTCCTTCAAAAAATTGCTTGCCCTTGACCTTTTTATTGTAATATTTTGCAATCCTCAGTTTATTGGCTTTGATATTTTCAAGAGCACGCAGCCGATGGCAACTCAAGTCCTCTAAGTCGTCTAAAATAAGATTCTTGTAGACTTCGGTTGACAAATCATTTTGCAATGTGACATGCCTCGATCCAGTTTGAATTTCCTAAGGAAGGACTGCATTATGACCATACACAAGTTCATAAGGCGATGTTTTAATTGATCCATGACAGGCCATCCTATATGCCCATAATGCCTCATTAAGCGTTGAATGCCACTTCCTTGGCTGCTCCTCAATCTTTTTATTGATCAGCTTAATCATAATCTAATTGGATGCCTCTGCCTGGCCATTAGCCTAAGCATAGTAAGGAGAAGAATTTTTATAGCTTAATTCCCATACTGGCAGCAAAATTTCCAAACTCTTCTGATGTGAACATTGTCCCTTAATCGGTGGTGATAGTTTGAGGAATTCCAAAATGATACACAATATGTTCTTTTACAAAATCAACCATGTTCTTTGAGGTTACCATCTTCAAAGGAATTGCCTCAACACACTTAGTAAAGTAATTTGTTGCTACCAATATGAACTTATGTCCTTTACTTGAAGGCAAAAAAATCTAGCCAATTAGATCAATTCCCCAACCTTGAAACGACCATGGTTTGATTATTGGATTCATAGCCGATGCGGGTGATCTTTGAACATTACCAAAACATTGATAGTCTTATCATCCCTTATAATATTCAAACCAGTCTTCCAGTAATGTTGGCCAGAAATATCTAGTCTTGCGAATAATCCATTTTATCTTATAAGCCGATTGATGAGCCCCACAAATCCCTTCATGTACTTCACCCATCAGCACCTTAGCTTCTTGATTTAAGCATTTAAGCAACACCCCATCGACTGTTTTATAATATAGCTGATCATCTAGTAAAACATACTTAGTCGATTTGTACCTTAGCTTCCTGGTAACTTTTTGTGATGGATTCCTAAGGTAATCGGCTATTTGAACTCTCCAATCATTATTCGAGGTTTCACTACTTAAGACCTCTTGAAACACTCAATAACTTGATGTATTTTGAGCTACATGATTGGCTTCTTGATTTTGTGCTCTTGGAATATATTGAAGAGAGACATGAGGAAATTCCTTGAGCAACCCTTAGCACTCATCATAATATCCCCTCAGAGCATCTTCTTGGCACTCATATATGTCGACCAACTGATTAATAACTAACTATGAATCTCCAAATACCTTAATTGCTTTGGCCTTTACTTCATGAAGAAGCTGAAGCCCCTTAAGAATAGCTTCATATTCTGCCTAGTTGTTGGTAATCATTGGCTCAGTTGGAAAACCAAACTCAAAACTTGGCCCCTGAGGTGAAATAATAACAATACCAATGCCACCACCTTGCTTGCATGATGACCCATCAAAGAACAACGTCTAGGGTACCGGCTCCACATAGCCAACACTTGGCTTATGATGTTGGGTGATAAAATTGGCTATTACTTGCCCGTTGACTGCTTTAGCCAATTTGTATCTCAAGTCAAACTCTGACAATGCAAGAATCCACTTTCCCATTCTTCCATTTAATATTAGCATTGATAGCATGTGCTTGATCACATCAGTCTTAGAGACAACTGTACACTCAGCCGACAACAAGTAATGTCATAATTTGGTGCAAGAGAAATATAAGCATAAGCATAACTTCTCAACGGAAGAATATCTTGTCTCTGGATTCAGAAGCCTTCTACTAAGATAGAACAACTCATTCTTTCCCTTTGAATTCTTGCATCAGGGCCGATCCAATCGTATGGTTATCAACTGATATGTACAACTTGAAAGGCTTACCTTGTTGAGGAGGGATCAACACGGATGGACATTTCATGTATTCTTTTATCTCCTCAAAAGCTTTTTGTTGTTCATCACCTTATTTCAATTCTTGATCATTTTTCTACTTCAACAAGGGAGAAAATGGCAGAACTCTCTTCGACAAATTTGAAATAAACCTCTGATAAAATTAATTTTACCAAGCAAAGATTGTAACTCTGTTTTAGTAGTCGGGGGCACTACCTCATCAATTGCTTTCATGCTTTTTTGACCAATTTTGGTTCCTCTCTCGTGGACCATGAAACCTAAGAATTGTCCAGCTGATACTCCAAAGGCACACTTATTAGGATTCATCTTTAGACCATGTTTTGTTGTGCACTCCAGAGTCTCTCACAAATTAGCTAGATGTTCCTTGTACCCCTTGGATTTTATCATCACATCATTAATGTAGATTTCAACAATCCTGCCGATCAACTTATGAAAAATATAATTCATTACCATCTGATAAGTTGCACTGGCATTCTTCAGACCAAAGGTCATTACAACCCATTCAAATAAACCGATTGCACTAGGGCATCTAAAAGCTATCTTTGCTATGTCTTCCTCAGCCATGAAAATTTGGTTATATCCTGCCTGGCTGCTACATCTACCAATATATCAGCTATCAGCATCAGATAACCATCCATGGGTGTAGCTTTGTTTAGATCTCTAAAATTGATGCAAACTCTTAACTTCCCATTCTTCTTATACACAAGAACAACCTTCGATATCCACTCTGCATATCGGCACGGTCGGATAAATTTTGCTTCTAGTAATCTTTCAATCTCCTTTTTGATATCATTAAGTACATTTGGGTTGAATCTCCTCGGAGCCTATTTAAACGACCGATACCCAGGTTTGATTGGTAACCGATGTTCAACAATCGATCGGTCTAGACCAGGCATCTCATAGTATTCCCAAGCAAAACAGTCTTTAAATTCTTTAATAAATTGACTAACTCTTGCTTATACTCAGGATCCAACTTGACACTTACATACGTCGGCCTAGGCCTATCTCTAGAACCAATATCTACCTCTTCTAATTCATCGGCCGACGTGAAGCCATGTCCCAGCTTGCCATTTGTACCATCTATCGGATTATCCATTAAAACAAACTCTCAGAGCCGATTGCTTGGATCGGCTGTTGGCCTTCATTACTAATCTTAATGAAGCCTCCTTCCCACAACTTGCCAGAAAAGTATTCGAAGTCTTCTAGCTCCCAGTATACTGGATTGGCTATTGCGATACTCATATATTCATCAGCATGAACCAGCTCGACATCATCTCCATGCCATTAAATCAAACACTGATGCATGGTTGATGGCACACAACAGTTTGCATGAATCCAATCATGACTAAGGAGTAAACTGTATGACCCTTTTCCATCTATGACGAAGAATGTGGTGAGCAAAGTCTTACTTTCGATTGTCAATTCAACGTTCATTGCCCCTCGGGTCTTAGACACATTACCCCAAAAATCCTTAAGCATCATGTCGGTTTCAATCAAATCTCCTAGCCCCTTGCCAAGTTTATGAAAAGTGGTGTAAGACATAAGATTGACAGAAGCACCTCCATCCACCAACATCTTGCTCATTGGCTTCCCATCAACAAAACCTTTTATATATAAAGCCTTTAAGTGCCGATGCTTGACTGGCTTATCGAATATAGCCTGCTGTATAACTGTCAACTTGGCAACTATTTCTTCATACTCTGATTCATTGAAATCTGAATAAACTTCTTGATCTGCTGGAGCTCTAAATTCTAACGGCAACAGAAAAGCCATTTGAATATTAGTCGATGGTTGCCTTCTATCGGCTATTCGCTTAGCACACCACACTTGAGGTCTACCAGATGCTTGAGCCTGTTCCAGTTCTCTGTTCTTTAGCCGTTGCACTCTTCTTTTCTGGCTTCTTGTTAGACCTCCTAGACACCATTGGCCTTCCCGCCAAACATATTCTTCTTCATTACTTTCTTCTTCATAATTAACCCAGTTTTGATCAACAACTCGCTTTCTCAGCCGATCATGAACACTTCTATTTTTTAGGCACCGATCTATGTTATTATAATGATACTCATCTTGAGCATGGATAGACCGGCGGTTGGCTTGAGATTGCCTGAACTCCCAATACTGCTCGCTACACTCTGGATAGTTATTCTTGGTAGGCAATTTCAAACCTTCGTTCCAGCAATGTCTGAAGAAAGGACAATTCCAATGTAATTCAACTTGCCTTCTTTCATACCTCTCTTTTTCCTATCGATGCTGGTTTTCTTCCTCTTCTAACCAATGCTGATAATCCTTTTCCTTCTGCCATTCCCATTTATTCAACAAAATTCGAGATGTAACACACGGCCTTGTCGCCCCATCCTTCGATATTTCCCCCTGCTCATATCGGCTCTTTTGTTGGTCACGACACCTTCTAATTTCTATGTATTCATTAGCCGATATTTGCATCTCGGGATCGACTGTTCTAGTTTCTCTTGATCTTGTTGATGTTAGGACCTTAGTCTTTCCTTTGAGCAGCCTGGCATCAACCATATTCTGATCTCTTGGGAAAGGGTTATCATCAACTTTCATCTTTCGAGGCGTATCAAATTTGAGCCTTCCTTGCTGAATAGCCCTCTGTATATGCTACCGGAAAACTCTGCATTCATTAGAATGAGATGTTGCATTATGAAACTTGCAGAACTTCTTATTCTTCAACCGATCAGGTGGCAACATAACATGATTATCAGGTAACTTGATCTATCCTTTATCAAGCAAGAAATCGAAGAGTTTGTCTGACAATGTAACGTCAAAATCATAGCTCTCTTCGACTCCTCTTCCCTAAGGATTTGGCACCATTACCGTCTTCTTACCCCAATTCCATTTAGCCATAGCAACCGCTTCTTCTTCATCATCTTCATAGCCATCATCGACTGAATATGGATTATAGGCTTTGACCATTGTGGTACTTTTCTAGAATCGAGTATCTCTACGCATATTCTAGAATCAGCTATTGAGCGCTGCCACTCGTTGAGCCAATTGACCCAAGTTGTCAAATTCTTGTCCTAGCAGCTTCTCTCTCCATGTCAACAACATTCCTTGAATGGCCAAAGTAGCTAGCTAATCATTAGTCAAGTTTAGTGAGAAGCATAAATTTCTGGTCTCTTGAAATCTCTAAAGAAACTTAGGGCCCAATTCATTAGTTCTCTGCCTTATAGTTGTCAAATCGGTAATTTTCTTTTCCCCTATCCTAGTGTAAAAATATGAATGAAACTTCTTCTCTTGGTCAGCCCAATTGTCAATGGAGTTAACTAGTAGTGATGAAAACCAAATAAAGGCTGGCCCTGACAACGACAAGGAGAAGAAACGAACTCGATGGGCCTCTTCTAAAGATGGCAATGGGGACCCATGACCCAATACCCGATGGGTATTTACTCCATTAGGGTCTAAATATGGACTAAACACACTACCCACGGGTACGTAAATGGGCCAAACCCTTCACCCATCGGGTACGTGGGTATGGGTATGTTCTAGCAGTCCCCGTACCCGTTTACCCATGGGTGAAAAATACCCGGCCCAAAAGTAAAGATTGGAAAAAGTAAGCTTATAAATGAAGGGAAACTACTACACATGCGTTGTTGTGCTTATATTCTCAATTTGATTGTTAAGGATGGTCTAGAACATATTAAAACTACTATTGAGAATATCCGTGAAAGTGTGGCTTATTGGACAGCAACACCAAAAAGGATAGAGAAGTTTGAGGATATAGCTAAGTTTGTTAAGGTTAGTTTGGATCATAAGATAAACCTTGACTGCAAGACTAGATGGAATTCAACATTTAAGATGCTTAGTGTTGCAGTCCCCTATAAAGCTATTTTCATTAGAGCAAGTCGTGTTGATAAGCAATATACATGTTTGCCTAGTGAGGAGGAATGGAACTTTGCTGCTGATGTTGTAGAACAACTTCGAGTGTTCAATGACATAACTTTGTTGTTTTCTGGAACTGAATATGTTACTGCCAACATATACTTCATAAAAATTTGTGAGATTAGGAAGAAAATCAGACAGTGGTCAACTTGTGGTAGTACAAAGATTGAAGAGATGTCTATTAGCATGATAGCCAAATTTGACAAATATTGGTCGGACATCCAAGGACTGATGGGTATTGCAACACTTCTAGATCCTCGTCTCAAAAAATTGAGCTTGCTGATGTGTTTTGAGTGGCTAACTGGTACAACTGGTTACATTTGTGAGGATAAGGCTACTGAAATCATAGATCTGTTAACTGAATTGATGATTGAATACCATGTGGAAGAAGACTATGACAATAGTGAATCATCAGCGGCTGCACCAACTGAAGACATGGAGTTCTTATCTTCATTTAGTGCAAGAGTTGCTAGTACAAGGCCATCTGCTGTGCGATTCAAATCAGAAATAGATCGCTACTTAGAAGATGAACTGGTATCTCTAGAAACTAAGGGTTTCAAGGTGCTGGATTGGTGGAAGGTGGCTGGAGTACGTTATCCAACCTTGAGAAGGATAGCAAAGGATATTTATGCAATTCCTATCACTACAGTGGCATCTGAATCTGCATTCAGCACTAGTGGGAGAGTACTTAGTGAGCATCGCAGTAGGCTGACTTCAAAAATGATAGAGGCTCTTATGTGCTCACAAGATTGGTTGTGGAACAAGTACAAAAGTATGTCCATTCTCTTCTTTTGTAGTTTGATTCTCTTTACTTTGATTTTATCTAATTGCTAGTTTTTCTTTTTAGTTGACAACAAGGAAAAAGAAGCTGCCACCTTCTAGTCTTGCCTCCAAGACATTCAAGAGGGTCTACAGGAACTTGAACTTTGAGCAAAGCAAGTTTATAGGCATGGTTACTAGTGGTTGCAAGTTCATCACTTGAACTGCATGTATCAAGGCAGTCAAGGGGTCCGCCATATGAAAGAGATTAATGCTCCGTACTTTGTAATTGATGCTTCCCCTTAGAACATGTCTTGCTCTACAAATTCTAATATCTAAACATGGCATATTGCCATTGCTACTCATCTCAGTCTGTCGTGAAAAACAAAAATAGTTGCTTGCATTTGTTTGTTGTCCGGAGGTGAGTGAGACATTGCTGCTTCAACAGGAGGTAGGGTACTTGTAAGATGGCTACATTCTTCTTCAGTGTTGCAGTGCATCACTTATTCTGGACTCTTAATTTGCAGAAGATATTATTATATGCTATTATTTGTCTAATTTTATGTGCTCTGGTTAGTGGTGGTTGTTGTTGAATTATTGATTTTCATGTGCGTGAATAAATTATTGGTGGGTACGGGTGACCCGACGGGTATGATTTACCTGGCCGGGTATGGGTCTGGGGAAAATTCCCCACCCATGACGGGTATGGGTATTCTGGTGGTACCAAATTTTTATGGCGGGGATGGGTTTGGGGTGGCCATACCCGATGGGGATTTACCCATTGCCATCCTTAGCCTCTTCAATGGATGCTTCGCCCAACTGTGTAAGATACTGACTGATATATTCTATTATGCTTGTGCTATCTTGGCTAGTGAACATGGCTAACTCTAGGAGCCTGTAATTTGTGGGAAGAGTGACCAAATCATACCATTCTGGATATGGGCATTTGTATGAGAAGGTCTGCCCTTTTGGTTTCAAACCAAACTGATTCTTCATCATCTCGGTCACTCTCAGCAACAACTCATCAGCATTTGAACTTGGGTTTCTCTACAACTACTGACCCATCTATGGATTAAAATTTTGAGTACCTTGATACCACAGATTTGGAATCATGTGAAGGGTGTTGTAATCTATGCCATAATGATGTCCTTGTGGAATCTCTATCTACTAGGTCCTTTGCTAGCTTGCTGCTTGAAGTCTCTGATTATAGATGTTAGGATCTATATCTCTACGAATCCTTTGAATTGATGGTGCTAATCTTTGAGCCAATGATGGTATTTGGCCTGATGTGCCAAAATTGACCATTTGATTCTGACCTTGCCCTGTCGGCTATTGCACATGCTGCACTGATGACCTAGGATTATGTTGTATCTGATTATTAGTAGCACCTTGAATTTGCTTGGATGAGCTCTGAACTACCTATACATCATCATTATTGGCTGGTGCTGCTTCTTGATGGCTAGTACTGGCTTGATTAGTCCCCTAAGTCGACGGATGTGGAATGTTGTAATAAGCTGGCCCAACCAGATCAACTGGAAACCCATGAAACACCTCTTTCATGGTGTTGTGGAATGTGTTCAAGAAAACTTCAGTATGGTTCGATGTGGCATCATGAATAGATTTGTTTATAGCTTCCACGAAGAAACGCCTATCTTCAGCTTCATCTACATCTGTCTGCCCATACAATAAAACTCTTAGTAGTGGATATTTCTGAACAATTGTATTGTCACATGTCTTGGTGTAGGACAACAAACACTTGTTCTGAAATTCTTCTATAGCTTTGCTGATAACATCTTTATCTCTATCAGGTAGGTCTTCATAAGGCACCATAAGGATGTCATTGTTGTTGTAAGCCGCCATGATGATTGTGGTGTCCCACCGGGCATGCCAAAACATGTGTCGGCACGAAAATGCGTCGACACACGGCAAGCTGGAAGGATCTGCTTGATAGAGCTAGAGATCCGCTTGGCTTCAACGCAGGGATAACTGATCCTGTGTATTCCTCCCGAGGCATGCCAATCAATTTGACCCTATAATTGACAAGGAAAGAAAGTTTATTAGTAATTTAAGGTGAAACATGCCGGTCTGTGCCTAGATATTTCTAATTGTGCCGCTTCGGGAGCAGCTAGACGTGAAAAGCGACCAAATAGCCGATACGCACAGAAATCGGTTATTACGGACTGTAAAGCTCGTGGGTAGCATTTGAATTTATGTTGACAGGTACATTACACATAGATATAAATGAGATCATCAGCTAGACAGATATTGCTAGTATAAAACAGTAAGCCGATGAATCTACCGAGAAAGGATATAGCATGTGAACAAATCGGCTATCTGATATGAATGGACCTACAAATGCTCTGAATCTAATCTGTTACCACCAACATTGAGGTTCAACTAGATCGATGGCAGCTATGATGATAGTAACAAACTAAAACCAAAGAATATGTAAAAACATCCATACTTCGACAGGCTTTCCAAAAAACATGCTATACGTGAAGGCTCGATGAATCGGCGGAAATAGCCGATTCAGGTGAAGAGAACTACAGTGTGTGAACAATTGACTATTTCACATGAACAAACCTCTAGACTCCTCAGACCTAACCTGCTATCTCTAATAGTGGGGTTCAACCGGATCGATGCAGCCATGAAAAAGATGATGAATCAAACCCTTAAAGTATATAGATCCATTCACGCTTAACAGAATCATGGATGCACACTGTAGGCGTTAACGCACTGGCGATCGGCTATTGAGCTAATTCAGGCATAGCAAACAGCTAAAGTCATGCCTAATCAAGAACAAATCTACTAACTAGCATCCTCTAATCTATAGTGCCATTAGTGGGGATCGACCGGATCGTCACAGCCATAATGGTGAACTATAAACTAGATTTAACTAGCCAGCAAACCTCTTCAAGATTATCCATGCCTTAACCGCATACTATGCACAATCAAGATTGAAGTAGAACAGCCGATGAAACATAATCCATCGCTTAGAGTAAGAAACATCATGTTGTAATAAAGCGAACGACGGACTAAAGGGATATAAGGCTAATCTAACTCAATATTGACCGGGCAGATTGATGTTGCTACAAACTAATGACAATGAATACATCAGTAAGATCGGTAACTTAATGAATCTACCTGAAGGACGCCACCCTTGGATAGAGCCAATAACTTGACCTTAATCTAGTTCAAGCAGTGGATGTCGACCGGATCGATGCAGCTATACTTGAGCTAGACAAGAGTCGATAACTAGCTTATACTAAAGTTCACAGTGGAGGTCGATCGGATCGATGTAGCCATACAAACCAAAGTATAAACCCTGATAGTACTTATAGACAAGCCGGAGGTCGGCCAGACCAATGCAGCCCTGCTCGCTGAAGAACTCACTAAGATCTACTCTACTCCTACTCCTAAGGGTTGGCCGGAGCCAAAAAAGTAAATAACTTGTATTTGATTGATTAGATGTCCTTTTACAATAGCCGGGGTTCAATATTTATACCCGGAGCCTAAACATGAATCCTACTTAAGTACGACTTATTACAATCTTTGGTATGGAATAAAACATCCCTAATTTATGATAACTTAGACCCTAATCTTTCCCTTTTTGTAGAGTCCGACATATTTCTTCCGGCGCTATCTGAAGAGAGCCGATTCCAGCGCTGCATTTGAATCAGCTGATATTGTCTTTATGCAATCGATTCCTTGATGACGCGATCTTGGGAGCTTCGAGTTCCTACAATTCTTCTTTCCAAAATTTTGGTGTAAACACTAACATAGTCCAAAATAGCTCTAAAGTAGCAAAGAAATACTATTTTTGGACTTGGAGAATTTGATAAGTCCTAAAGCCATTTATAGTTTCAATGTGTCTCACTTGGGAGCTTTGTAACTTGCTAACCATTGAGAATTTGATGATGGTTCCTAAATCAAAGTTGGCGATCTCACATAGCTCTACAACTTTCACTAATACAATTTTTGCTAATTACAAATGGATTAGGAGATAGAGGTGGAGGAAGATGCACTGTCAGATGGCCTGATGGCCGTGAACGCCACGTGCATCGTGGTCGACCAGCGTAGGCCATGCGCACTGCCTGGCGGCCATACGCCAGCGTTGGCCTAGCTGGTTGGGCCAAAGGGGAGTAAAGAGGGAGGCATCGTAACTGCTCCCTCCATTTCTCTCTCTTTCGCCCTCGCTCTGCTTCTCTCTCTCCCATAAGCGAAACCGAGCGTCGTTGCCATCGCCGCGGTGAGCTTCGCTGAGCTCACACACAGCCATCGCCGCTCCATTCCCTAATCACCCATGCCAATAGCTCTGCCTTGCTCCGATCTACCACCTCGACCCAGTAGAGCTACCGTTCGAGCCCAAGGTAAAGGCCTATGGCCATTTCTGTCGCCGCGACATCACCAAAGCGCTGCCGTGCTGTTGGCTCATCGTGGCTAGGCCGCTTCACTACATCTTCCGCCTTCCTATCGTCCGGTCTGTAGTTGCCTTAGGTCTTTGCTGCTCAGGCCAGAGCTAGGGTTGATGCTATCACACCATCACATGGGAATGCACCGCCGCTCCCGCCATGCCCGCCATGGCCACGAGCTCAAGCTCGCTACGGCCAGCAGTCCCTAGGTATCGCCATCCCCCACTCGAAGATGTTTATGCGTAGCCATGAATGATAGCTCCTACCTCAAAGTTGGAGACCCACCTCTTGCCGCTGGTTTTCCAGAACAGCAAGTGCCACCACCATGCACTGGGCGCCACCATGCCGCCATGCTCGCGGTCAGGCTTCCCCACCGCTTCACCGTGGCTAGATCTTGCTCTAGAGCTATGCTAGGGCACTGTAGAGGTAGGACCATCCTCGCCGAAGCCTGCCATGGCTGAAGATGGCCAGCGCGTGACTGTGCAACCACCGCCGTCCACCATGCTCGCTAGTGAGCTTGCTCCGGTGAGCCATCGACCCAACCTGGGGTACCCCTGGGTGCGGGTTGACGTGAGGAACACGACGGAGGTAACCTTATTGCCGGAGACCTCACCGACGGTGAGCTATCTCCGGTCAACCTCCATCCTCTGTTTCTATTTCACTGACGAGCGAGCCTCGTTGACCGCGGGCCCCATCTATCAGTATGTGTGTTCTTTGATTTTCTTATTTTTTTCACAGATTTGAATACATGTTTCAAAAATTCATATCTAGAGCTTGGAGTGTCCAAAATGAGTGAACCAACTTTTGTTGGATTCATCATGAAGTGTAATATTTTATAAAAATATGAAACCTACTGTTTGGGATATTTTTCTTAGAGAATTAAATTGAGCAAATAAGTGCTTTTAAAGTAGTTTATATCTTGTAAAATGCATAACTTGAGCTAGGAAAGTGATAAAATTGTGATTCCAATTTTTCTAATCTTGTGTTGACATGCTCTAGCTTAGAAAAATACTAAACCTACATTAAGCATACTTGGTATATGGTCTTCCTATTTAATCTTAAATAATTGCTAGTTCCTAGTGAAAATAAATAGGGTAAAAATACGTAACTAATGATCATGTAATTTTTTACATAGTGATATGGTGCTAGGATGAATGTAAGAAAAATAGGAAATCTGTTGTTTGACATTTTTCACTAGGCTAAACTATTTTTACTAAAATAAGCCTATGCAACTTGTTATTTTTGTACAGTAGACTTTTGGGGTCATATGTAGACTATTGTAATTGTCTCAGAATTTACTGTGCAATTTTGATATATTTTCCTTATTCACATTAGTGTCCAAATAAATTAATAAAGGCATTTAAATAATTTATTTGGGCTTGACCATTATGTTTTCTAAAGTGTACATGATGTCTATGAGCTATTGGTACCATTGGTTGTGCCCAAATTTGATTGCTTGTATGCAGAGAAATATTAATTGCTCTATAATTCAATTTTAGTGACTGTTTTGGACAATTTCTGTTATTAAGTAAATTGCATGGGTAAAATAATGTTTGCTATGAATCTTGTCAATAACAAAGTTGTATATAACTTACTTATCTTGCTTGTGTCACATTTTCATGGCAATAGGCCAAATGGTTTGAGAGTTATAGCTGTTAGAACTTGGTCTCCAGAAATGCTTATTCTCTAGAATTTCTGGACAGATCTAGGAAATTGCTTTGTTTGACCTTGATAGCCATTGAATCATGTTGAGATGACTACAAGAAGTTGTATGCAGTTTTATAAGCTTTCCAGAAAGTCTAAGATCATAGTATTTGGTTGAGTAAAACTCTAGATATGGCTTCTGTTTATAGCAGGAAATGACTAAGTGAATTATAATTGTTTGTCTTATAAGTTTTCCTGTCACTTGCAAGATATAGGTAGATATCTGAGTAGGGTTGGCTATAATTGTTATCATGGAAATAACCATGTGTTGATGAATAAAAAGGAGCCCGAGCAGGATTGTGATAGAGAAGCAACAAGGCATGGAGGTCTTGGTGCCTATTTATCCTCATCTATGTTGGTTAAGGACCGATTCACTGTACATCCTCATGTCATGTTGAACGCATGGCTAGCACTTAGTTGGCCGGATAAGTTGTTCTGACCGTGAAGCCGAGTAGCTCAACTCAGGCCGAGACCCAGTAAGTGAAAGTGCGCACACTGGAGGCAATAAGGATGTGTGGGGAGCAATGGTGTGAGTCCAAGGGCAAGACGGGCCTAAACTTCCTAGCAGACTGGAAGTATCCCTGAGGGTGCGGTGCGGATCGGACCCGTGACTATACCTAAATTGTACCAAAGGTGACCTGACGTGACCCCAATGGGGGAAGTATGGGTTTGTGTTAGGAATAACTCCCTAGCTGGTTAGAATCGATTCAAGTCACCGTCGCTCTTGGATAGTGAGAACTTGACTGAGTAGCGGCAACGTAGCATTAATTGATGGAACTTGATGGTTATGATGATGCTCAAATATTACACCGGATATGGTTACTAATGCTTGTTAGCTTAATCAAGTGATTACTCTATTATAGGTGCTAATCTAGATATGCTTAATTGAATAGGTATTCAAATTGATGCTAGAGGTACTAAATCTCCAAGTTATGTTACTTAAGCTTTTATGCAAAATGTTGTCAAGCTAACTCCACCGATAAAGCCTTGCATACTCCTTGGTGTCATATTATTTCTGGTTTATGACGGGTAAGTCTAGCTGAGGACATTCTCGTACTTAGGGTTTATTCCATCTTGTTGCAAATGACATGATGTATCATGGGTACTGTAAGAACTGCCTTCATCCAACCGTGGATGAGGACTAAACCATGGGGCATGGTACTCCTAAGATATCCTCTCTGTTTTGCTTTTGCTAGAAATGACCATGTGAAAGGTCCTAATATGGCTAGAGGGGGGTGAATAGCCTATTTAAAAATCTACAAACCAACTAGAACAATTTGATTAGTATAACAAATAGCAAAATGCAAACTTGCTCTAGCTCTACAAGGGTTGCAAGCCACCTATCCAACAATTCTAGTTACTATGCTCACTAGACACTCAATTTGCTAAGTCACTACTCACTAAGAGCTCTCACACTTGCTACACTAAAGAGCTCCACTAGATGAACTCAAAACAACAAACCAAGCTCTCAATTCTAACTACACTAAAGAGTTTGCTACAACTAGTTTGTGAGAATATAAATGAGTGAGTAGGGTGATTATACCACCGTATAGAGGAGTGAACCAATCACAAGATGAACAATAAATCAATCACTAGGAGAATACCAAAGGGCAAGAGACAACCAATTTTCTCTCGAGGTTCACGTGCTTGCCAACACGCTATGTCCCCATTGTGTCGACCAACACTTGGTGGTTCGGCGACTAAGAGGTGTTGCATGAACCTTGTCCACACAATTGGACATCGCAAGAACCTACCCACAAGTAAGGTAACTTAGTGACATGAGCAATCTACTAGGGTTACCTTTTGGTGCTCCATCGGGGAAGGCACAAGCCCCCTCACAATCACAGGAGATGGCCACGAACAATCACCAACTCGTGCCAATCCTCCTCTGCTGCACCAAGCCATCTAGGTGGTGGCAACCAACAAGAGCAACAAGCAAATCTAGTAGTGAAACACGAACACCAAGTGCCTCTAAATGCAATCACTCAAGCAATGCACTTGGATTCTCTCCCAATCTCACAAAGATGATGAATCAATGATGGAGATGAGTGGGAGAGCTTTGTCTAAGCTCACAAGGTTGCTATGTCAATGCAAATGGCCAAGAGTGTGAGCTTGAGCTGGCCATAGGGCTTAAATAGAGAGCCCCCACGAATAGAGCCATTGGCTCTCTGTCCTCTGAAAAATATGGGCGACCGGATGCGCCGGACAGATCGACCGGACGTAGGACCCTAGCATCTGGTCACGCGATGCATGCCACGTGCCCCCTGCTTCAAATACTGATCATCCAATCTCAACAGTCATCAGTACATTTAAGTTATGACCGGACGCACAATAGTGTAGGACCGAACATAGGACCCTAGCATCCGGTCACTTCTAGTAAGGTTACAGTCACGACTGGACAAGTCCGGTCACGCCCGATCGTACTCACCTAGCGTCCGATCACTTGCCCTCTTCTCTGTGTGTCACAACATCAGTAGGCCGAGAGTACCACTTTATTTTATAATTGACCAGACGCTGCTCCCTAGAGTCCGGTCACCACGTGACCAGCGTCCGGTGCACTCTGTGAAACCCTGTCTTTTCTGTACAGGGCGTCGGTGGCACCATCGGTGAAGTTTCGAACCCTTGCTCCCAAGTGCTAAACACAATGTGTATCACCTTTGTGCATGTGTGTTAGCATATTTTCACAAACATTTTCAAGGGTGTTAGGACTCCACTAGATCCTAAATTCATATGCAATGAGTTAGAGTATCTAGTGGCACTTTGATAACCGTATTTCGATACGAGTTTCACCCCTCTTAATAGTACGGCCATCGAACCTAAATGTGATCACACTCGCTAAGTGTCTTGATCATTAAACCGAAAAGCTCCTATCAATTTCACCTTTGCCTTGAGCTTTTTGTTTTTCTCTTACTTCTTTTCCAAGTCTAAGCACTTGATCATCACCATCATCAAGTCTTGATCTTCATTTGCTTCACCACTTGGAGTAGTGCTACCTATCTCATAAACACTTTGATAAACTAGGTTAGCGCTTAGGGTTTCATCAATTCACCAAAACCAAACTAGAGCTTTCACCGTGGTATTGGCATGTATTTGAACTAAGTGTGATGTTGATGTCAAACTACTTTGCTTCTATTATTTAAACCTGGTTTGTAATAACTATGTGAACTCTGATGTATGTGAGATATTTGTGAACTATTTGTGAACTATGATGTAACATGTGACTGGTTATGTTGAATCATGTACGATCTTGGTTTATATGATAGTTTGTTTGATATCCTTCATGATTTCATCAGACTACCGAGTTTATATGGGCTCAAGTATGATAGTTTGATCGCTTCGGTGTTTGCTATTGTACTTGTGCTCTTATAAATTGGACGGTTCTATTACACAACCCTTCTAAGGGCTTGATCATGAAAACCCTTGCCATCACCTATGGAAGTTCGAGGAAATGTGTTCATGCCTGAGCATCTCGAGCATGACATAAGAAACTCTAAGGTGGAAATTGTTTCCCTTCTCTCTCATAGAGAAGGCAAAGCAATGGTACACATTTGCCGTAGAAAGTACAAATGGGGACTGGGATGAACTTAAAGACAAGTTTTGTCTTGCATTTTTCCCCACGTCCCCTATCGGCTCTCTACCATGGGCAATCCTCGACTTTGAACAACGTGAGAAGGAGTCTATAGGTGCCGCCTAGGCTAGGTTTTCAAAATTACTACATACCAGCCCAGACTTGTCTTTACCCGATAGCATATTGTTGTGACTCTTTTGTTTGGGTATTGACATGAAAGCTAACCTATGCCTAGACATGACTGTTAGAGGTAGATTTACACACAAAACTATGACAGAACAAGTTGAATTCCTTGAGCACTTCATAGCCAAACAAACTTCTTCCGTCATAAAACACTTCTAGGCAAAAGTCATGTTAGGTGTTGAGGAGTCCTCATCAGTCAAGTCCAAACCTTTAGTATCATTAGGTTCAACTCATGAGCCCTCATCCGAACCACAAACACTGAAGGAAAGAGTACTTCATCCTTTGGAGTTCCCTATTAAATTCAAGGATTTTGGCAATACCTTGAAACGCTCCTAGCATGAAAAGCACATAAAGGAAGTTTTCCCCAAGGTAGAACTATCGAAGGAATGGTTAATGAAAGTGAAACGTTCTTCTAAAGCAATTCAGATTCTTTCACCTTCCACGACCATGACTTGTTTGTTAAGGGGAACAGTTGTGGAAGCCCTGCGCAACCCCATAGTCTGGACTAGTATGATATCAGAATTCCTTGCAAAAAATCTTTTAGGCAATATGCCGCTAGTCCTGACCAACAAACTTTTCAAAAGTCCCCTAGGACTCATCTTTGAATGTTGTGGGATTACCAGGGCCATGCCAATCACGATTGACAAAATTGAGGTTTTCATAGATTTCCACATCTTTGCCATCCTTGAGTTTGAGCTTCTCATAGGCTACCCTCTTGAAAATCTTATTCAAGAAAAATATCCCCATGGGAGCCTTAATGAAGAGTTTGGGAAAACTGCCTCCGCCACTCACCTAGAAATCCCAATGGCAGAGCATCTTCCCAATCATGACCCATTTGATGAGGTGAAGTTCATATCCTTGTTCATTTCACATAGGTTTCCTTGTGAAACAGAACGTGCTTCATCACCCTGGCTCAAACTTGAGCCGTGTCTCTCTGGCCACCAGAACGTTGTTCTCGATAGTGGTCAAGATTCAACATTGCCCTTACATGATATATCTTGTAAGAAAGAAAACAGTGCCATGGACAACCCTGTAGTACCGACTCTAGAGTCCAAAAGGAGGAATTCCATAAATGAGCATGAAAGTTTCACTTTTGAGACCCCTCGTGTTGCTACTCTTATTCTAAAATTGTGATAATTGATCATGTGTTTATTATGGGATTAAAACAACTTGTTGCTACTCTTATTCTAAAATTGTAATAATTAAAAGCTGAATGCAGTTAAACCTATGTCAAGCATTTTAAGCATCATGAACCCCATGTTACACTTATTGAGTACGACACGTACTTACGCTTGTTTACTTTCATTATTTGGATAAAAATCCCGGATTGGTAACAGATGGCTATGGTAATGATGACTTTCCTAAGGATTACTAGACTTGTGGTCAACCAATTGATGTCCTTGTGATATGGAGCTTCCGTGAGAGATTTTTTTCTTTATACTTCCGCTACATTTATGTGAAAACTATGTCTTATTATTTGTGATGTAATAAACACTTGTGATGATGCTATTTATAATTTGTCGGCTTTTGTGTGTGACTGATCTCTGGGCACACATAAGATTTTGCATCACATTTTATCCTTAAAATCGGGTGTGACATATTCCCAAGCAAAATAATCTTTAAATTCCTATTTATACTCTTGTTTATACTCAGTATCCAACTTAGCACTTGCATATGTCGGTTAGGCCTATCTCTAGGACCAATATCTATTTCTTCTAACTCATCAGCCGACGTAAAGACATGTTCTAGTTCACCATCTATACCATCTATTGGATTATTCATTAAAACAAACTTTCAGAGCCAACTGCTCGGATCGGTTGTTGGCCTTCATCATTGATCCTAATGAAGCCTCCTTCCCATTGCTTGCCACAAAAAAAACTCAAAATCTTCTAGTTCCCAATACATTGGATCAGTTGTTGCTATACTCATAGAATCATTAGCATGAACTAGCTCAACATTGTCTTGATGCCACTAAGTACGTGTCATACTCAATAAGTGTAACATGGGGTTCATGATGCTTAAAAGGCTTGACATAGGTTTAACTGCATTCAGCTTTTAATTATCACAATTTTAGAATAAGAGTAGCAACAAGTTGTTTTAATCCCATAATAAACACATGATCAATGTAAACAAGAATAATGAATAGCATAAACGCATAATTCTTAGTGATCATCTATTCCATAAGGGTTCTAAGGCCGCTTGTGACCGTGAGCATGGCTGATATACCAGTTTTACACTCTGTAGATGTTGTACACTTTCACTATAAGTCGTGATACCCATATGCCCGGGTTAATTACTCCCAAAACACTTCCAAGGGGAGCAGGTAGGGTTCACTATGAAGCCTTTTAAAGGTTCATCTAACAAGTTAGGGCCATTAGATTCACTCGGCAAATAGATGTTGGAACCCCCCTGTCGAATGGCACAATTCCATCACGGCTATACACATAAGAGTAGAGACTGTCCTATACCCGATTCATCAAGCCATTCTTACGCCAATAAAGGTAACCACTAACAAGCTAGAAAATGTCCTCATACTGAGATAAAGCCATAGCCATGTAGCCCTCACAATTGTACTATAAGTCCCGAATGATCAATTACAGATAAGTCCTTAGAGAGAGGAATATGAAGCATTTAGAAAGTAGCTAAACACTCTAGCCCCCTGTTTCCAAGTTGCTAAAAATCATATTTTAATGTTTATTGCATATACGATTAGTCAAGTTACAAGATCTTGGTTTAGTTGAGCACTAGAGAGCTACCTAATGCATATCCCATAGGAGACAAGGTATAAGTTTAATTCTAGGGAATCCCTATCAAGGTGACATATGCAATATGAATTAAATGTATTAAAGTTGATAGGAAACAAGGATGATCCCATGCTATACTTGCCTTGAACAAAGTGTTCCTGCTGATCCCGCTCGTCAAAGTAGTACTTTGATCACCCATGAATTGCTCACCGTCTATACTCGATATTCACAACAACATACAAGCATCCAGAAGCAATCATGCATAGCAAACAAAAGCTATAGATTAGAATAGTACACCAATCAGCATAAAATCAAGATGAGAATTTTGTAAAACAAATCTACGTCTCGCTATGAACACACAGACGCAAAGATCACAAAAATCAGAGCTAAAACGAAGAAGTTATGAATTAAATAAGATTTCCTTTATTAAAATAATAGATCAAATCTAACCTCAAATTTTAAAAGTTGAAAACATGTCTAACTGTAGGATGAACATGTAGATTACTCAATTACGAACCTAACGCAACTTGAACGAATCAAATCGGAGCTAAAACGTGAAAGTTATGGCCTATGGAAACTAGTGGCAAAACTGTAAATAGATGAAAACATATTTTAAAACTAAACCGAAAGAAAATACGCTTTTAAATAAAGACAACATATTTGGTAAACGCGCTTTGGACTGCGGGTTTGATTTCATAAACTGCAAGGACTCTTTTGAAAAATAGACAGGCGAAGGGGTATCGGGCTCTGTCGACCGTTGGATCTTCACTGTATGGTCAAGATTAAAACATAGAAGGGGAATAGGGTAATGCCGGCTAGGAATAGGGATGGCGCGGCGGCGTCTTTGCCAGCGATGGCGATTCTTCACCGAAGAAAAGGGGTAAAGGGCATAGAGACCTCGGTTTGGCTTGGGATCTGCATTGGTAGCAAGAGAGGGAAACGACAAATCTATTATGGCGATCTATGGCGGCTTTGAGTGAACTGAGGAAGCTGGCTACGAGCAATGGAGGCTTTGGGGCGACGGCGATGCAGGCTAAGCAACACAGAGCGAGATAGAGAGAGATAATGGGCTTAACAGATTCATAAACTCGATGAAAAGCCCTGCATGATACTTATAGTCACAGAGGAGTAGCCAATTGGCACGGCGGCGTAGAGCTTCTTCACGGTGAGATCTCGACGGCAGCGCTAGGGCATAGGACGACTTAGCGGCTTATTCTAGGGTTTAGCGAGGATAGAGCGATGTCGAGGCTCAGTATTTATGAGCCACGCGGTGTAGGGAGCATGCCACCGAGAGGGCTCATAGCGGAGGCGGACATGGCCATGGCGTGGAGTCCAGGCTACGTACAAGCGAAGGTGGAGGAAACAGCTGATAGGTGGGCTAGGGCTGTCAGTTACCGAGAGCGGTGAGGGTGCGGGCACGCTGCCACAGCAAAGCTGTGCTACGGTCTCAGCTAGGCCGACTATGGGAATCGGCCGAGAGAGTGAGGAGAGGGAAGAGAGCGCTTGGGCCGACGCCTGAATAGAGAGAAGAGAGGAGAAAGGACTAGGCCGGGAGCAGAAGCCCACGCAGGGGAGTGAGAGAGGGGAAGAACAAGCTGGCTGGGCTGAAAGGAGGGAGAGGAGAGAAATGTTTTTCTTCCTTTTTCTTTTTCTAGAAATGCTTTTCCAATTCCATTTTCAAATAGGGTTTTTAATTCTTTTGAATTTTGAGCAAATCTAGACATCACAAAATACAGTATGCAGCAGCATGAGTGCATCAACATGTAGCTAGACCTTATAGTTGATTTTAATTTCATATAAATCATTATTTTCTACATTTGCATGCACACACATATGCATAATTAAATCATTTTCTCCTATTTTTAAAACCATGTAAATTTTAGGGTGTTACAGAATATTAAGAAATGCTTGGTCTAGATCAATCAATTGTTGAACATCAGTTGTCAATCAAACCTGGATATCGGCCATTTAAACAAGCTCTAAGGAGATTTAATCCAAATATTCTTGATGATATTAAGAAGGAGACTGAAAGTCTACTAGAAGCAAAATTTATTCGACCTTGCCGATATGCAGAGTGGGTATCGAGTGTTGTTCTTGTGTACAAGAAAAATGGAAAGTTGAGAGTCTGTATTGATTTTAGAGAATTGAACAAGGCTACACCGATGGATGGTTATCCGATGCCAATAGCCGATATATTGGTAGATGAGCAGCCGGGCACAAGGTAATTAGTTTTATGGATGGTAATGTAGGTTATAATCAAAATTTTATGGCTGAGGAAGACATAGCAAAAATAGCATTTAGGTGCCCTGGTGCAATCGGTTTGTTTGAATGGGTTGTGATGACTTTTGGATTGAAGAATGCTGGTGCAACTTATTAGAGGGCAATGAATTATATTTTCCATAATTTGATTGGCAAGATTGTTGAAATCTATATTGATGATGTAGTGGTGAAATCCAAAGGGTACAAAGAACATCTAGCTGATCTACGGGAGACTTTGGAGTGCACAAGAAAATATGGTTTAAAGATGAATCCTAATAAGTGTGCCTTTGGAGTGTCAGCTGAACAATTTTTGGGTTTTATGGTCCACGAGAGAGGAATTGAGATTGGTCAGAAAAGTATGAAAGCAATTGATGAGGCAGTGCCTCCAACTAATAAAACAGAATTACAATCTCTGCTTGGTAAGATAAATTTCATCAGAAGGTTTATTTCAAATATGTCAGAAAGGATTCTGCCATTTTCTCCTTTGTTGAAGTTAAAAAATGATCAAGAATTTAAATGGGGTGACGTGAAACAAAAAACGTTTGAGGAGATAAAAGAGTATATGAAATCTCCACCTATGCTGGTTCCTCCTCAGCAAGATAAGCCTTTTAAGTTGTACGTGTCGGCCCATAGCCAAACTATTGGATCGGCCTTGGTGCAAGAGTTTGAAGGAAAGGAATGGATTATTTTCTATTTAAGTAGAAGACTTTTGGATCTAGAAACAAGATATTCTCCTATTGAAAAGTTATGCTTATGCTTGTATTTCTCCTACACTAAGTTACGACATTATTTATTATTGGTTGAGTGTACAGTTGTGTCTAAAGTTGATGTGATCAAACATATGTTGTCAATGCCGTTATTAAATGGGAGAATGGGAAAGTGGATTCTTGCATTTTTAGAATTTGATTTGAGGTATGAATCGGCTAAAGCAGTCAAATGGCAAGTGATGGCCGATTTTATTGCTCAACATCATAAACCAAGGATTGGCTATGTGGAACCTATGCCATGGACATTATTCTTTAATGGATCATCATGTAAGCATGGGGGTGGCATTGGTATTGTTATTATTTAGCCTCGGGGGGCAAGTTTTGAGTTTGCCTCTCAAACCAAACCAATGACTACCAATAATCAAGTAGAGTATGAAGCTATTCTTAAAGGACTTCAACTTCTTCAGGAAGTAAAGGCCGAGTCAACTGAAATATTTGGAGACTCATAGTTAGTTATTAATTAGTTGATCGGCCTATATGAATATAATGATGATATTCTGAAGGGGTATTATGATGAATGCCAAAAGTTACTTGAGGGGTTTCCCCTTACTTCTCTTTAGTATATTCCGAGAGCATAGAATCAAGAGGCCAATCGGTTAGCTCAGAATACATTAGGTTATTGAGTGTTCCAAGAAATCTTAAGTAGTGAGACCTTGGCTAATGATTGGAGAGTTGAAATAGTCGATTACCTCAAGAATCCATCATAGAAGGTTACCAGAAAATTGAGATATAAATTGGCTAAGTATGTTTTGTTAGATAATCAGTTGTATTACAAAATAGTCGATGGGGTTTTGCTTAAGTATTTAAGTCAAGAGGAAGCAAAAGTATTGAGGGGGGAAGTCCATGAAGGAATATACAGAGCTCATCAATTGGCTTATAAAATGAAATGGGTTATTCGTAGGTCTGGATATTTCTGGCCAACAATATTAGAAGATTGTTTTAAATATTACAAGGGGTGTCAGGATTGTCAGCGTTTTGGTAATGTTCAGAAATTGCCTGCATCAGCTATGAACCCAATAATTAAGCCATGGCCATTCCAAAGCTGGGGAATTGATTTCATTGGCTAGATTTTTTCACCTTCAAGTAGAGGGCACAAGTTTGTATTGGTAGCAACTAATTATTTTACTAAGTGGGTTGAGGCAATTCCTTTGAAAATAGTAACTTCAAAGAATATGATTGATTTTATCAGGGAGCATGTTGTTTATCATTTTGGGATTTCTCAAACTGTTGACACAGAATTTTCGTCCCGTGCTGAGGACACAAGCAGCAAGCCAGAAAGGGTCTGCTCGATGGAGCTGTAGATCCGCCTAGCTTCAGCGCAGGGGTGGTCGATCTTGTGCACTCGTCCCGAGACGTTCTAGTCAATTTGACTCTGTAATTGACAAGGAGAGAAAGTTCATCAGTAATTAAGGGCAGAACTTGCCGGTGTTGCCAGACAGTCCTGAATGTGCGGCTATGAGAGCCGATATGAAAGGAGATCGACTAAATAGTCGATTCCAGCATATTCATGAGAATAAATCGATCAAAGCTCATTGGGTTGTATAAGAAGAATCGGTTATCAGTCAGGATAAATGTCTTGATTTAAACAAATATTAATCAATGGCAATAAGATGTCAATAATGATCGGTTTGTGCTAAGCCAATGATTACAAGTAACCGAAACCCTTTTTGTATAAGGAAACAATTCAACACCATTCAACCGTTTAATAAAGATAAATCTAATGAACATGTTAGATCTCATCTATTGCTATGACCAGTGGGGCATGAGGCAGAATCATGCATGCCATAGAAACAACGATATACTCGATGACCCTAACTTATTACTAATATCAGTGGGGCATGAGGCAGAATCATGCAGGCCATAATACAATAATAAGATCATGGGGCTAACATATCTTTCAACCTATCTTTACTTCAACGGTCTGTTGATGTGAACTGTTCGTGAAAGCACTCGATATCGGCTAAAACAGCCGATTCAGGCATAACGCACAGCTAAAGTCATGCTTTTATCAAGAATAGATCTGTCAAATAACAATTCCCACTCCATGGTGCTAATAGTGGGGTGTGAGATAGAATCACATAGGCCATGATAACGGGCCATGGAACAGTTCTCGCTAGCCAATAAATCTACTCAAGATGCAACATGCTCTAACCGCACGCTATGCACGATCAAGATTAATGTAAAACAGCCGATAAAACGTAACTCATCGTTTAATGTATAGATTGGATTAGTTTTAGATTAACAAACGATGGGCTAAACAAGATATAAGGCTGATCTAGATCAATCCCAATCGGGCAGAGTGATATTGCTGTAATTTAGATAAATAATGAAAGCAATAAGCAATATCGGTAACTTAATGAATCTACCAAAGACTGTCATTCTAAGGTAGAGCCGATAACTTGACCTTGATCTAGTTCATGCAGTGGGGGTTGACCGGATCGATGCAGCCATATTTGAACTAGGCAAGAATCGATAACTAACTTATACCAGAGTCGCAATGGAGGTCGACCGGATCGATGACGCTGTATGAACAGAGGTATAAGCCATGACGGTACTTACAACAAGCAGTGGAGGTCAACCGGATCGATGCAGCCGTACTTGTTGAAGAACTCACCGAGATCTACTCTGCTCCTACTCCTAAGGGTGGCCGGAGCTGAAAAAGTAAATGACTTGTATATTGGATTGATTATTGTTCCTTACAATAGCCGGGGTCTGATATTTATACCCGGACTCTAAACACGAATACTACTCTAGCATGATTCGTTACAATCCTTGGCATAAACAAAAACATTCCTAATTTAAGATAACTTGGACTCTAATCTTTCCCTTTTTGCAGAGTCCGATATGTAGTTTCCTGGCGCCAACCGTAGTTCATCATCGCTATCCGCTGATGTCATCCTAAGAGATCCGATTCCAGAGTCGTATCTGAATCGGCTGACATCGATCCTCCTTGATTGGCACAATCTTGGAAGCCTACGAGTTTCCATGTTCTTTTTCCCAAATTTTGGTGTAAACACATGCTCCCCAATTTTGGGATAAAATGGTTTTATTCCAAAATTCCAGCTTATTGGTTTACCGCGCCATAACCGCTATATCCTAAGACATCCGCATAACTCCTGACTTCCTGGCCTAAGTCTCATATAACATCTCAATAGTATCTCTTTCGACGCACTCGGCCTTTTTGCTTTCTCCTCCTTTCTTGAGCCAACTCCAATAGCCGACGCCGTCATCACCAAGGCCTCAAACCCTAGCAAATCCGCCGTTCCATCGAACCGTCATTCAAGCTATCTTCGTTAGATCTGAACCTGCTCTGGCCATAATGGCAACCAACAACCACATTCTTGAGGTATGTTTCCAAGTTTCCACTCTCCAAGTGTCGGCCATTACCCATATTTCTTCTCTTGAATTTATTTTATCCGATTTCTAGGAAATGAGGAACAAGATCTTGATTCCATCAGCTGTCATTCCTAAAGTTTATTTTCTCGGGCCTATGGGTGATCCTAATCCATCCGATTTTATCTACCAAGAAACCAACTAGATCCCCTTTAAATAGTCTATAGTGGATTCATCTTCCTGGAACAAAACTCCCTTTAGAAACTAGCCTAAAGCGCCTAAGGGATGGAGATATTGGTTTCGTAGGGTATCCGTAAAAAAGGGCGGAGACTAGGAGCTTTATGATCTAAACCAGTGCCTGACACTTTTGTTATCCAAAATGGATAGGAATGATTCACTCTTGATCTCTGCTTCTTATTTCTAGTCTAATGCTTTGAATGCTTTTATTTTTGGCCATGGCCCAATGACCATCACTCTGGCCGATGTATATATGTTGACCGGCCTTAGAATTACTGGATCAGTGCAACCCTATGAGTACTTGAGTGCCAGCTCCAAAAGATTGGCCAAGATAGCAGACTGCACCAGATGGGCAAGTTACATTTTGAATCATGTCGAAGATGAATCATCTGTTAGTGAACGAGAATATGTGGCTTTTCTGAATATGTGGCTAGAGAGATTCATCTTTTGTGGGTTGTCTTGTGGTCTGACTTACAATCACAAACTCATGGCAGAGCACCTTGCATTAGGCAAGGATATCCCTCTTGGAAAATATCTGCTAGGAGCTGCTTATCATCTGATGTACCAGGTGGCTGCCCAATTACTGAAGAATGAACCAATACAAACTATCAGCGGCCCTTGGTGGCTGATACAATTGTGGCTCAATTTGTACATGCACAAGATTGTAAGGCCTGATCTCAGAGACCTGAACTTTCCTTCCTCTAATTTTGATGAGGAATATATAGGCGAAGAAGGAAGACCTCGACAGTGTACGAGTTATGGTGAGGCTGCATCGGCCATAATAATTGACTTCGATGTTGGCCACTTCTTCAAAAAGTTTTATAGAGGGTTTGATGTGGCCGTCCTGACTTGGCTACCTTATAATGAGGATGATGAACTGACTTTTCCATTCAAATTCCAATTTGAATCTGGCTGTTTGAACGAGACAGCGGCTGCGATCTTCAATTCCTTTATTAAGCCCTGTGTTCTCCTAGCCGAATTTTGTCATGGTCGTGGCAAAATGGTTAAAGGTTCCTCCATCCTAGGCAATCCTCCAACCTATGAGTTTTACAACCCTTCTTTTGTGGCCCGTCAGTTTGGCCTTGGTCAACTTCCCCCTCGCCTGTTCTTCAAGAACATCCTAAAGCCGAGAGAAGATATTAGTGATGTACTGGAAGCTTCCAGAGCCTTTCAATTGGGATCAGATCTTCCTTCCTTTTCCTTGCATGACTGGGTCAGAGCCAGTTTTTCTTCCAACCTCTTTGACTCCTAGTGGCAAGAATGGCGTTCCCATCTCTTCTGTGGGCTAGTCCACCCTCTGTGTATAGCTCTGGATGGGGAATTTGCTTCTGACAATGAGGTAATCTTTCATTCCCTTTTTAGAGAGATTACTTGGCGAATTCTCTTGCCAACCGTTCTAACCAATCTTTTTAGGACATTGAATTTGATCCTCCAAGCCTGGATAGGAGGGGGCATCCTATAGATTACCAACCGTCATGCCCAGTTTCAAGGATGGGATCAACCGCACCTTCTTTGAAGAAGTTGATGAGAACCCCTGCTGCTCCCACGATCGTGACACGTCAATCCCCAAAGCGCAAGGCGGTTCTAGGGGTAACTCAGAAGGCCACTATTGGAAAAAAACTCCATAGGACAAGGCCATCAGCTGCTCAGGTGAATGATTCATACTTTCCTCAAACTAATGTTCAACTTTCTGATCCCATTTTCTCACAGTTATCGAGCATTACGTCCTAGTCTACTTTGGGTGCGGGCCTACTATCTCATGCGCTTGATTCAACACCAACCAAACCTTGGTCGGCCGATCCTCAATAGGAGCCAATTTCGGTGGAAGTAATCGATGCTTCCACAATGGCAGAAAATGTGAATTTTTCCTTGATGCTTGTCGAAGTATTTTCTTTAACTTTTTGATTTACTTAGTCTGTTACCCTTCACCTAACTTTTTACTTGTGCCAGATACTTCTCAAGGAAACACCTGACAGTCCGCTTAGCAACCCTGCTAGCGCTGAAGATGGTCTTGTTGCCATCCATACTCAGGCTGTTGATTCCCTAGCTCGACAAACAACTGATGGTCAGGGAGTTACTTGTTCCATTCGTTTCTTTGCAACAAACATGAATTAAAAATCCTTCCTTGTTATTGCAGACACTAATGCTGGAAGCTCGGAGCCGATTCAACTAGATGTCATCGATGCATCATTAGTTGTTCCTCCTCTTCTGATAGAGGCTATTACAGAGAAGGTACTGTATCTTTTTTGCCATCCGCTTTTTGATAAACTGATTCAAACCTCCTAATCGAGTTTTCCCTTGTACATAGGCACTCAGTCTTCTAGCTCAGAGCTACTCTCTCAATCTTGAGGAATATTTTGATGAGGATGAGATTAGATCCTTAGCTACTCCCTCTAGCGAAGCCCTATCGGAAGAGACCAGAAATTGGCTAAGACACATATTGCCAATGATTGAGAAGAACATAGCCGATTTGGTCCAAGATACTGATTCAATGCAGAGAGTCTTCTTGGCTATAAAGGGTGATCCATGTCCAGCCCTCTCTAGAGTCTTGTCATATTCATCTGCTTTTGAAGATCAAGCCCTGAAGGTGAAAAAGATTCAGAGGAACCTGTCCAATCGTGAAGCTTTGATGGCCAAGGATAGCTCTAACAGGCAAGAGGCTAAAGAGTTGATGCGGCTGATTGATGATCTGAAAAATTCTTCCCCTAGGACTGATCCAGAGCTTTCCCAGCTAGAAATCAGACGTGCTGAACTTGAGAAGGAACTGGAAAATGTGAAGGCTGCTATTGATTGTCGCAAGTCTACTCTGGCCCAAATACCCGATGCCATCAAATAGAAGAAACAGGAACTATTGGCCAAAGTGAAAGGAAGCAGAGCCATCCATAGTAGTCTTGAGAACACTCCTGGAACAGCCGAAGAATACGAGCAAAACATTGTAGAAGCTGATGTTGTCCGACTAGAAATATGGAAAATTATCTAGGATGTTTTGAACTTGTAATCCATAGGTTAACTCATGTATTTTGCGTAAAACTGATGATAACCATACTTTCTTGTTGTCTCGTTGTATTTCTTATTTCGGCTAAAGAGCTGATTTAAAACAACCGATCCTAGACCTCTGATCTCACTCCAATTGAGTCTGAAAACATGGCTTTCATTAAGAGAACCCTTCAATTTTTGCCTTCAGTCGCCCAACGTCGTATTCTCTTTGGCATTAGTGAGGCGACGATTCGCCTTCTATTAATTATGGTTGTCCACTGCACTTCCCGAGGCATTCACCTCTTTCGCTTTGTGGCTTCAAATACCAGCCGATGGTTTTGGCCTCAAACACATCTCCACTAGCAACTGTTCCTTTGCACTTCTCCACCTTCCAAAACCATGTATAGTTCCCTTCCCTTCTCATAGATCTAATCAAATCCATGGCCAGTGAGGATAACCACGGCAAGCGAGCAGTGGAGGAGATCCCAGAGGAGAACATGCCAGTGAGCCAGCGTCTCTGACGCATGAGGTGAGATTAATGACTTCTATTTATGGTGACGATTCTGTAAATCCCCTATTCATGGTGATGAACTTTTCTACTTTGTTTCTAGGTTCATCGTGAATGACAGCCTTCGTCCTCTTCCCAGGGTCGGCGATCCCTCTGACGTTGTATCTTCTGCTCTGGCTTCATCGTTGGACTCCTCCGACTTGTACAATGGCAACGACGCCTGGCGCTTCCTTCAGGAGTGGAGGGTGGCTCAAAACCGCTACTCCGAGGTGACTCAAGAGAATGGCCAGCTCGAGATCTGCCTTGGGGTTTCTCAGGCCGCTCTTTTTGCACCCGAGGAGGAGGCCAGCACCGTCCGAGCGTGGCTGGCCGAATCCGACGCCATGGTGGTGGGTAAAATGAACTCCATGAAGGCTTTTTACTCTGATTTTCATTATCTTTATCTTGATAGTCTTCTTGTTTTTGTGATTGTCAGCCCTGACAGCCTAGTTGGAATCTCTCCAACTGGCAGCGAACGCGACTGTAAATGCCATCAATGCCCGGGGTTCCCTTATCGATGCTCATCTCCAAGACGTCCCAGTCCGCATTTGGGAGATCACCCTCCACGGCATTCATCATGGTGCGGTGGTGGCGCTGACCGCGGCACAAGTCTAGACTAGGTACGAGCTCCACACCATGGAGACTGGTTTCCCAATGGGCGACGGCCTTGAGGAGCATGAGGACCTGCTCGAACAAATTTTCATGGTAGCGGAGGCCATAGTAGACATCACATCCGCCCAGGATGTGGTGAACAAGATCTTTGGTTAGATTGTATCTAGGGTCATCCGATGAACAAAGACTCTTGTTCTTTCCATGAATGCACCTCAGTACAATGCTCCTGTGTATGACTATTTTTATCTTTTGTTTTTGCTCTATAGGTGATACATATCGTATCGGCTTTTATTATCTTTGAAGATTTTTGTTTTTTGAACTAGAGGCGATACCTTTCTGGTACCGGCTATTAGAGCCGAGAACGAATCGGCTATCAAATATTGACCGGGTGTCAAGATAATGTACCACAGAACTTTTTCATATCAAAAGTCAAACGATTAATCAACCCAGGTCAAGGAACCTATTGAACGAAACAAACCTTCTTTAAGAAATCCATTAACTCCAAATCACACTTACACTTTGACTCAGCATTCACATACGTCGGCCTAAACCCATCTTCAAGACTCAACGCTTATTTTTCCTTTAATCCAATGACCAACGTGAAGCCGTGACTTTTCTACTAAAACAAACTCTTAGAGCCGATCGCTTGCATCGGCTGTTGGCTTTCATTGCTGATCTTAATGAAGCCTCCTTCCCATGACTTGCTAGAAAAAACATTCAAAGTCTCCTAATTCCTAGAAGACTGGATTGGCTATTGCGATGCTCATGGACTCATCAGCGCAAACTAGTTCGATGTCATCTCCATGCCATTAAATCAAACACTGATGCATGGTTGATGGTATACAACAATTCGCATGAATCCAATCACGGTCGAGGAGCAAACCGTACGACCCTTTTCCATCGATGACGAAGAATGTGGTGAGCAGAGTCTTACTCCCGATTGTTAGTTCAACGTTTATTGCCCCCCTGGGTCTTAGATGTATTACCTCCAAAATCCTTAAGCATCATGTTAGTCTCCATCAGATCTTCTAGTCCTTTGCCAAGTTTACGAAAAGTAGTGTAAGGCATAAGATTGACAAAAGCATCTCCGTCCACCAACATTTTGTTCATCGGCTTTCCATCGACAAGGCCTTTCATATATAACGCTTTTAAGTGTCGATGTTTGACTGGTTTGTCAAATATTGCTTGTTGTACAACCGTCAACTTGGCAACTATCTCCTCATACTTTGATTCATTGAAATCCGAATAAACTTCTTGATCTACCGAAGCTCTGAATTCTGATGGCAATAGAAAAGCCATTTGTATATTAGCCGATGGTTGCTCCCTATTGGCTATTTGCTTGGTATGCCACACTTGAGTTTTACTGGATGCCTAAGCCTGTTCCACCTCTTTATTCCTTAGGCGTTGCACCCTTCTCTTCTGGCTTCTTGTTAAACCTCCTGGGCACCACTGGTCTTCCTGCCACATATATCTTCTTTTAGTGTCTTCCTCTTCATGATCAGCCCAGTCCTGATCAATGACTCTTTTTTCAAGCCGATCATGAATACTTTTATTTTTTAAGCGCCGATCCATGTTATTATGATGATATGCATCTTGAGCATGGATAGATCGGTGGTTGGTTTGAGACTACCTATACTCCTGATATTGATTGCTGCATTCTGGACAGTCATGTCTGGTAGGCAACTTCAAACCTTCATTCCAGCAATGTCTAAAGAAAGGACAATTCCAATGTAATTCGACTTGTTTCCTTTCATGCCTCTCTTCTTTCAGTTGATGTTGGTATGCTTGATCTTTCAACCAACACTGATAACCCTTTTCCTTCTGCCGCTGCCATTTATTCAACAGAATCCGAGATGTGACCCACGGCTTCATCGTCTCTACTTTTGACGTCTTCCCCTGCTCGTATCGGCTCTTTTGCTCAGCACGACGTCTTCTAATCTCTCTGTACTAGTCAGCTGATATTTGCATCTTGGGATCGACTGTTCCAGCTTCTTTTGATTTGGTTGATGTTAGGACCTTAGTTTTTCCTTTGAATAGCCCAGCATCAACCATGTTTTGATCTCCTAGAAAAAGATTATCATCAACTTTCATTTTCCAAGGCGTATCAAATTTGAGCCTCCCTGCTGAATAGCTCTCTGTATATGCTGCCTAAAAATCCTACATTCGTTGGTGGAATGAGAAGTAGCATTATGGAATTTGCAGAACTTCTTATTCTTTAATTGATCAGGGAGCAACATGACATGACCATCGGGCAACTTGATCTGCCCTTTCTCAAGTAAGAAATCAAAGAGCTTGTCTGATTTGGTGACATCAAAGTCATAGCTCTCCTCAACTCCTCTTCCCTAAGGATTTGGCACCATCACTATCTTCTTGCCCCAATTCCATTCAGCCACAACAACCTCTTCTTCTTCATCTTCATAGCCATTATCGACTGAGTATGGATCATAAGCTTCAGCTACTATGGTACTCTTCTAGAACCGGATATCTCTGCGCATGCTCTAGAATTGGCTATTGAGCACTACTACTCGTTGAGCCAATTGTCCTAAGTTGTCAAATTCTTGTCCCAGCAGCTTTTCTTTCCACATCGGCAGCATTCCTTGAACAACTAAAGCAGCTAGTTGATCATCGGCCAAGTTTAAAGAGAAGCACAAGTTCCTGGTTTCTCGAAACCTCTGAAGAAATTCAGTGCCTGATTCATTAGTCTTTTGTCTTATAGTTGTCAGATCGGTAATCTTCTTTTCTCCAGTCCTAGTGTAAAAATATGTATGAAACTTCTTCTCCAGGTCAACCCAATTGGTAATGGAATTGACTAGCAATGATGAAAACCAAGTGAAGGCTGGCCCTGATAAGGATAGAGAGAAGAAACGAACTCAATGGGCATCCTCATCTAACGCTTCGCCCAATTGTGTAAGATACCGACTGATATGTTCTATCGTGCTTGTACTGTCTTGGCTAGTGAACTTAGCGAATTCTAGGAGCCTATAATTTGTGGGAAGAGCGACCAAATCATACCATTCTAGATATAGGCGTTTGAATGAAAAAGGTTAGTCCTTTTGGCTTTAGATCAAACTGATTTTTCATCATCTCGGTCACCCTCAGCAATAATTCATCAGCTTGCAGATTTGGATTTATCTGTACCTACTGACCCATCTGTGGATTGAAATCTTGTGTGCCTTGATATCCTGGATTTGGCATCATGTGAAGGGTGTTATAATCAATGCCATAGTGATACCCTTGTGGAATCTCAATCTGCTGGGTCCTTTGCTGGCTTGCTGCTTAAAGTCTCTTATTATAGACATAAGGATCTATATCTCTACGGATCCTTTGAATTGATGGTGCTATTTTTTGAGCCGACGATGGTATGTGGCCTGATGTGCCAAAATTGATCACCTGGTTCTGATTTTGCCCCATCGGCTGTTGCACATGCTATTCTGATGGTCTAGGATTGTACTATGTCTGATTTGCAGTAGTTCCTTGAGTTTGTTCAGATAAACCCTGAACTATCTGGACATCACCACTACCAGCTGGTGCTGCTTCTTGATGGCTGGTACCGACTTGATTAGTCCCTTGGGTTGACGAATCTAGAATGTTGTAATAAGCTGGCCCACCTTGACCAACTGGAAACCCATGAATCGCCTCTCTCATGGCATTGTGGAATATGTCCATGAAAACTTCGTTATGGCTTGATATGGCATCACGAATAGATTTGTCTACAACTTCCTTAAAGACAAATAGATTTGTCTACAACTTCCTTAAAGAAACGCTTATCTTCAGCTTCAGTTGTGTCTGTCTACCCATGTAACAGAACTCTTGGTAGTGAAAATTTCTGAATAATTGTGTTGTCATGTGTCCCACCGAGCAAGCCAGAAACATGTATCGACACAGAATTTTCATCCCATGCCGAGGACACACGTTGCAAGCTGGAAGGCTCTGCTCGATGGAGCTATAGATCCGCCTAGCTTTAGCGTAGGGGTGGTCGATCCTGCACACTTGTGGCAGAACCTCCTAAGTTATAGGACCCACATGCACTTGTCCCTGTCCAACGACCTTTGACAACTATGCATATGTCCCTGGTAACTTAAGAAGTCTATCGGGTGTCCTCGGGGAACCCTGAATCATCCACGATTTCCGAGCAGGATCACATTATAGAGTCATTGCAGTATTACAACATTTATTCAAATATATACATCAGAGTAAAATAGCAGAAGTCTTATGATAACTTAGTTTACAAACCAGTTGTTTCAAACCTTACAAACTAAGTTCAATAATTATTACAAACCATAGTAGTAGTGGAGTGGTATAATTAACATAAACATAACACACAAAATAAGCATCCTGCCCAAGGATCACACATTCACTTATCGTCATCGATAGGAACAACAGTCATGCAGCAAGGTCCAAAATAGACCTGCTCATGAGGCTCACCTGCAACAAGGGTCAACAAACCCTGAGTACAAAAGTACTCAACAAGACTTAACCAGAATAAAAACTGAGATGACTTAGGAATGCAGGCTCAGGGATTCAAGATATGGCTTTAGCAATAATCAAAGTTCTTTTGCGTAAAAGCTCTTTAACAAAATTCTTTACTTCAATATGTAAAACTTTATAAGTACCACAATGAATCTGCCATGATCCATAATGAGATCATGAACTTCATATCAAACTCTTTCTCAAACCTTACTCAAGTTCCAGTTATTAACTACGATGATGAATAGTGAGTTGAGTCTCCATAACTGAGGGGCAACGATGATTCGAACCGATTATAAACCCAGCAGGGAATTCCAGACCACATGACATTTGCAGCTCCCCGACTTACATATATCAACCTACACTCAGATCCTCTAAAACAAGAATGGGTCCGCGCCACCTGAGAATACAGTACTCCACCAATCCAGCCCATTGCCACGTGGGTACACGCTGTTCCCACCATCTCTCCACTCCCAGTGCACGAGTAGCCATTCTCATAATAGAATAGCCGAGTTAAGGCTTACCAGAGTATGTGGTTAGTACTACAAAGTCTCACCTCATGCAATTCAACAACGGACGGACCTCAATAGACACAGGCGGAAAGAAGCCACTCACAAGACCTCCACGTCTTGTGGCTCTCACACACCGAGTCCACCCGGTCTAGATTTATTACTCCACATGCTCATATTGCATGAGAACATAAGTAACCAAACGTAACCAAAGATCCATTTAAAATTCACAGGTGACAGGTGTGGCAGAACCTCCTAAGGAATCAGGCCCACATGCACCTATCGTTGTCTTAACAGACCTCGGATAGCGTACATGAGTTCCCAACAACTCAATAGGTCTGTTGGGTGTCCTCGGGAAATCTGAATCATCCACGTTTCTCTTTTCAAACAGGATCCCAATCACAGTCATTGCAAATTACAATAGTTTATTCAAATATATACCAGAGTAAAAGATAGCGGAAGTCTTAAGATAACATAGTTACAAACCAGTTGTTTTCAAACTTACAATACCAAAAGTGTCATACAACCATAGTAGCGAGATAATATTACATTAACTTTATTTATCATACAAACTAGTGCCTTGTCCAAAGGCCATTCATCACTCCTCATCGTTATTGTCTTCAAACACAGACATGCAGCAGGGACCAAAACAAGCCTGCGCATGCGACTCACCTGCAACAAGGGTTAACAAACCCTGAGTACAAAGGTACTCAACAAGACTAACCCGACGTAACGGGGTGTAAGACTTTAGATATGCAGGGGTTTGGGACAAGGTAAGGATGTAGCAAAATTCAAGTCCTTTGCCAAAAGCTTACTATATTTATCCTATTCTCAAATTTTACCCCTAAGTCCTTTTAGTTCTTTATCTCAAACTAAATGTACATTTCCCATAATTCATTCCTTCTCATTCCATTCTTTTTCTCATATTTTAGTAATTCACCAGTCCTGCATTGCTTCTGTAATGAATCGAGTCTCCATATCCGCGGAGCACCGGCAATTCGAATTGATTCAAGTCCCAGCTGGGGATTCCTTATCACACGACATATGTAGAACTTAATCTTGCATATATCAACCTCGTTATCGGATCTTCCTATACTAAGCCGTCTCCACGCCACCCGAGAGCACAGCACACCTCAAATCCAGCCACATTCCAGCCACGAGGGTACATGCTACTCCCGCCATCTCTCCACTCCCAGTGCGCGGGCATTCGTCTTAGTATCGGATTAGCCGAAGTAGGCTTATCGAAGTATGTGACCAGTACTACAAAGTGTCTCGTTCAGAAGATCCACAATGAGTGGCCTTTAAGCGACATAGCCGGCAACATTACCCAACATTCAAGATAAGTTATCCGACTAGTCTCTAGTTCATTCTACATTCTTTCTTTCTTTGGCCAGTATGCCATCTTTGATTATATCGAAACTTTTACTTTGAAAGCCTACCATAAAGCATACAAAGCATTCTACACCTTTGTAAATGAAAACATCTTCAAGGATGGTAAACAAGTAACAAGGTAGGTAATGCATCAAGTAGGTAACATTTGAAGTAATCAACTTAATGCAGTAAGTAACATAAGTGATAAACTTTTCAAATTAACAAGGTAATGGTTTAATGCATAAACCGGGGCTTGCCTTCGTTGACGATCTCCGGTTCTGGATCAGTACCACAATTATCAAATCCCATGACAACCGGGGATTCTCCCAGAACTTGCTCAACTAGAAACGTTTTGTTCTCGGGTTCTACACGAAATGATAACATATGCTTTAACATGATGATAATGTAAACATGATGCTTTCATGGTACATGAAATGTAAAAACACCCACAAATGATTTTATTTCACGGTACAGTTGCAAGCCAACAAAACCAACCTGTAACCCTATCATTAAGAACCACACATGTGACTTGACCTAATGGATCTTGGAACCCTACTAGTCACAAAACATGACCAAAACAAGATCCAACACTAATCAAACACTTAGGGTTTGTCTTTATTTATTTATTTTTATTAATTTGGAATTAAGCCCAAAAATGAACTTGTTCCAAATGGCCTAAAAATTTTATGTAAGATTCCTCATGACAAATTAGTGTACCAAAACAAATTTCATAATTTTTGGAGTTATATAGTGACTTACAAAAATCATAGAAATTGCATTTATTAATTAATGGACTGAATATTTGAACATTAAAAATTTATTCAAATTTCATGTTTCAAAATTTTAACACATACTAGATCATGTATAGAAGCTACCCAAAATTTTTCAGAATTTTTGGATGTATAAATAAATTCCTATAAAATTGCAAAATTGCTGCACTATTCAAAAATCAGAAATTAGCAAAAGCTCACTGTTCTCTCTCTCTCTCTCTCTGACAGGTCGACCCCGTGTGTCAGCGTCACAGAGACAGGGCGCGGCGGCGCTACCGACTCCGACCGGCAAAACGCGCCGTCGGCGGGGCTCCGGCGAGGGGACTGGTACCAACAGGATCACCACCTCACGGCGGACCTATCCCGACCCTCGGACAAGCAGCAGGCATACCGGAGATGACTCTACGACGACCATGGTGGCCACGGCGGCGATAAACGCGGCAGCACACGGCGTATCACCGGCAACAAACCAGTAGAGTCTAAAGCGAAGGGTGAAACACGATCAGGGACTCACCACGAACACGTTGATGTGCTCGGTGGAGTCGGAGACACTCTGGAACGTCCTGGCCACGGCGAGCTTGACGGTGGCGGAGCTCCGGCCGGGCTCGGGGAAGAAACAGTTGCGCCGGGCGACTCCGGCCAACCCAAGTGGCGTAGGCAAGCCACAAAGAGGCGCAAGGCCAAGGCGATCACGTAGGCGTAGCTGGGCACAGCGGATGCAGCTCGACGGAGGCTACGGCGAGCAGCGGAGCACGACGGCGGCGGTGCAGAGCAGAAAGGGAAACGGGAGGAACGACGGTGGCTATGAGGCTATTTATAGCCGGGATGAGCTCGCCCGGCTGCGACAGCGCACGACGGAGGCACCATGGCGATGGTGACATGCCTGCACGCGGGAAAGCGGCGAAATTTGATCGACGGTGACCCCCGCGTGGCGCCGGCGGCAAGCAGTGAGGTGGAGATGATTTTTGAAATAATTACAGAACTGCCACTGCTTTCATTTTTCAAATTACTCAGAAATTTTCTAAAGAAGTTGAAAATCTCCAAAAATGAAAGTTGTTCAATTTTTCAAGTACTACAACTTTGGTTTAAGAAACATTTTCAAATTCTGCCTCTATTTTGAAATTCAAATTTGGGGTACATTTAAAGATTTGAATCATTTCAAAATTACTCCAAATTTTATATGTAAACTTGAAAAACTTTGAATACCAAAGTTGATCTTCATAAAATAATCTCCAACTTTGCTTTTTGCCTCAACCCCAAATTCCTCATGGATTTTGAATTAGTAAAAAGGGGCAAAAAGGACTTTTATAATTTGAATATGAATTCAAATTTGATTTGTCTTCCTTTCACTTAGATTTTGATTTTTGACCAGTAACATGGCCCATTTAGGATTATTTGAGTCAAAGGACATATGACCTCACATGATCACATGAAATTTAACCTTTGTGGTCATGATCTGTATTTAGGGTTTTTGAAACACATCACATGAAATAACAGTATTATGAAATAAACCTTATTTAGTGAATGCATTCAAAACTTTATACTATATGAATGCTTTGCAATGCACATGATGACATGTCAAATTTTAGTATTAGGTCAAAACACCAGAGGTGTTACAACCCTTCCCCCTTAAAGAAATCTTGTCCCGAGATTTAAAACTTAAGGCTAAGTAATGGAAAAGGAAATGTGTCAAGCTAACACATCACAACTTTATTCAAAAGGCTAGTGAGGGGGTTTTCCATTCTGTTAACAACAAGACGAGTTACAATATAGACAAGGTATTGCAACTAGATAGAAGCGAAGAAATCAGGAAAGTTCTCTTCTAAGTAATCCTCGGACTCCCAAGTAGCTTCATCTTCCGTGTGTTGATTCCATTGTACTTTGTAAAACTTGATGGTACGTCTACGAGTGACTCGATCTTTCTGATCTAAGACTCTAATGGGGTACTCGGCATAAGTCAAATCAGGTTCTAGTTCTACATCACCAAAGTTGATTTCTTGGTCAGGTACTTGAAGACACTTCTTTAACTAAGACACATGAAAGATATCATGTACCGCTAACATTTGATCTGGTAACTTGACGCGATAGGCGACTGGTCCACATCGTTGTTGGATCTAAAAAGGACCTACATAACGGGGTGCCAACTTTCCCCGAATCCCAAAACGATGAACTCCTTTCATTGGTGATACCTTGAGGTAGACAAAATCTCCCACTTTGAATTCCAGCGGTCGTCTCCTCTTGTCAGCATAGCTTTTCTGTTGGGATTGAGCTACCTTCATATTGGCTTGTATGAGTTTAACCTTCTCTTCAGCTTCCTTGACCACATCCGGTCCAAAGAACCAACGTTCTCCAGCTTCTGACCAATTTAAAGGTGTTTGGCACCTACGGCCATACAGTGCTTCGAAGGGTGCCATTTTAATGCTCTCTTGATGGCTATTGTTATATGAGAATTCAGCTAAGGGAAGGCATTCATCCCATTTAGCACCAAAGGAAAGGACACATGCTCTTAACATATCCTCAAGAATTTGATTTACCCTTTCAGTCTGTCCGTCTGTTTGCGGATGATAAGCAGAACTACGGAAAAGTTTAGTTCCTAAAGACTCATGTAGACTTTTTCAAAACTTGGATATGAATAATGATCCTCTATCAGAGACAATGGTCTTGGGTGCCCCATGCAGACTGAAGATTCTATCAAGATAAAGCTTTGCATACTGCTCTGCTCGATATTTATCTCTGACTGGTAAGAAATGAGCTATCTTGGTTAGACGATCAACAATAACCCATATTGAATTGTAGCCTGCAGATGTCCTAGTCAACCCTACTATGAAGTCCATACAGATATCTTCCCACTTCCAAGATGGAACTGGCAAGGAATGTAATGGACCTGCAGTCTTCATATGAACCGCTTTGACTCTCTGACAAATGTCACACTTGGCTACATATTGAGCTATTTCTATTTTCATTTTGGTCCACCAATATCTCTTTCTCAGATCATGATACATTTTGTTGCTACCCGGATGAATGGAGTATCTTGTAGAATGAGCTTCATCAAGAATATGCTTTCGCAGCTCTAGATTTTGGGTACTACCAACCTATCCTTGAACCATACTGTCGCAGAACCGACCAATTTATAAGAATACAAGTATAATGGCAATCCGCAAGCGGTCGCACTGTCATACTTGAACCCATATAAACCCGGTAGTCCGTCGAGTACCACGACGGGTCTCGATAAATGATTTACAACAACCAAGATCGTACAGGATTCAACATACATGCCACATATTACATAAAGTTCACAGATACTTTTCGTCATCAGAGTACGAATAAAAGTTATTACAAAACAAGTTTGATAAACAAAGCGGAAGCAAATAAGTTCGAGATAAAGTTTTCCAACATAGTTTAATACAGTGCCAAACCAGATCACGGTCCACAAAAGCAAGGATAGGAATTACTAAGGAAGCCTGCCCAAGGCTTACTCCTCATCCACAGTGGGATAGAAGCAACTCTTGCAATAACCATGATACACAGTGCCATCTGCAACAATGGGAAAATAAACCCTGAGTACGAGAAGGTACTCAGCTAGACTTACCCGTCATGAACTAGAAATAAAATGACTCCAAGGATTATGCAAGACTGTATAAGTGGACGTAACTTGACAACATTTTTGCGAAAAAGGCAATTAACCGTTGTACAGTTGTGATTCTTTTATCAAGTTAATTATAACTATCCATTTCTAGGTTAGCAACTATCCTATGCCAAACATGTGGTATGTTATTTAGAATCATACAATAGTAACCATAGCAGATATTGCAATTCCATATTCATTTGAACCATCACGTTTCATAACACAATTACTACGATGTTGGAGCTAGCCAAGTTTCTCACTATCCGGGAGAGACGGCAATTCGAATCGATTTCAACCAGCTGGGAATTTATTCCTAACACAAACCCAGATCTATCAGCCACGATAGTCTTAGGTCACCTTTGGTACAACTCCGGTACACATTTCGTGGGTTCGTACTGCGCCGCACAATCTGGAACACCAGATGCCAGGATGCTCAGGCCAAGCCTGCCCTTGGGCTCAGTCTGATCGTTCCCCGGAAGGAGCGCACAACACAACGATTCCCGGCCTGAGTTGAATTACTCGGCTTCACGGTCGGAACGAGTTATCCGGCCAGCTAAGTGAGAGGCATGCGTTCAATCTTGTCAGAAGTTCCAACAACGGTACGGTCCTTGATCGACACAGACGGGGATAAGTCCACACCCAAGACCTCCATGCCTTGTTGCTTCCCTATCGACCTCCCGTCCGGTCTCAATTTACTTTTACCACATGGTTCTGTTCCACGATAGCAGATATAGCCAACCGTGCTCCGGTATCCACCTATATCTCGCAGGTGACAGGACATCACCCGACTTCTACCGGTCTAAGCATGGCTAAGCATATATTCGATCCTGGACCTATACCGGTTAAAGGGTTAATATCTGGACAAGGAATGTACATGCATCAAGTGGTTTCATTCAACTCTTATACCTAATGCATCAATCATAAATACGTAAGTAAACATTTGTAAATTACTGGGAGACTTATAATGCTCCGGGGCTTGCCTCGCAGAAAGGAAGTAGGACGATGGTCAGGGCACTCCGGAAGCTCTTCAGGGTTCTGCTCCACGCCTTCGGGAGCTGCGGCTTGCGGATCCTCCTGCGGGTTCCCTTCCTCGGCTTCTTCGAATTCCAGCAACGTGATCTCTTCCTCCGATCCTAGATGCATGAGTATGGTATAAGTATTACGAATGCATATATGTTAACAAGTGCATCACGTTGTTTGAGTAGGTGCATATCTCTTCTCGCTTACTACTTAACTACTTCTACAATGCATCGACTATGCCATAAACAGTATCTACTTGTTTCACTCATAACTGGAGTTCTACAAATCCGAAAACAGTGATCTTGGACTTTCTGGAAAGCTTATCAAATTTTCTACAACTTTGTTATTAACCATTTTTACAGTCTACATCAGTTTCAACATGTAACTCCTCATACTCTAGAATCAGTCCAGAAATGATTTAACATGCAATACAAAGTAATAGCACCTCTACTTTAGGTAATCATTCACCAATTGACAACCTAGAACCTACCAACAGTTTAAGCATACTAAATATAGTTAGGATAATATAATGGCAAAGCCCAAACTATTTATTAAATTGCCTTTATTATTTTATTTAGATATCTAGGTTAAATAATAAATATATATCAGATGTGCTTAATAAATTCTCAAAAATTTACAGAGCCTTACTAATGCTATCAAAGGACTACTATAAAAATTTCAGGTCATTTTCCTAAGTAGAACATTCTATACAAAAATGATAAGGAAGCAAGGCTTGAATTAACATAAATGGAAAATCCTATTGAAAAGTGTCAAGCAACAGATTTCTTATTTTTCCTAACATCCATATGGTACTAGTATCACCTCCAACAAATTTCATGAATTTTGGACTCATAATTAATTTATAAAAATTCATGCAAAGATTAACTATTTATAAAAGAAAAATCTATAACTATAGATCTACACATGCACTGGTCCTCAAATTTTTATCCAAGCTCATATATAACAAGAATAGCTTACCACAAAAATTTCATAATTTTTGGAGCACAGGAACTCTAGATATAAAATAAACAAATTTAAATGCATTCAAAAGCACATTTGAAATCCCTATTTAAATCTCCAGAAATTTCTACTGTTGAAGCCAAGAACATATTTTTCCTAAATACTACACTTCCTAAGGAACACTTACAAATTTATTTCACAATTTTAGGAGCTACCAAACTAAAGATACAAAAATAACAAAACAAATCAAAAACTGGAATATTTGAACTAGCCTACAACGCTACTGTCGCTGACCGGTGGGACCCGCTGGTCAGCAGGGCCCGCCTGTCAGTGAAACCGAAACAGAGCCGGCGGCGCTGAGCAAGCTCGCGCGGCCGGGTCGACGGCGAGCCACCGGCGGGGTAACATCATCACTACGCGATCTACTTGACCTAGCGCATCTATTGAGACATGAGGAAATTCCTTGAGCAACCCTTAGCACTCATCATAATATCCCCTCAGAGCATCTTCTTGGCACTCATATATGTCGACCAACTGATTAATAACTAACTATGAATCTCCAAATACCTCAATTGCTTTGGCCTTTACTTCATGAAGAAGCTGAAGCCCCTTAAGAATAGCTTCATATTCTGCCTAGTTGTTGGTAATCATTGGCTCAGTTGGAAAACCAAACTCAAAACTTGGCCCCTGAGGTGAAATAATAACAATACCAATGCCACCACCTTGCTTGCATGATGACCCATCAAAGAACAACGTCTAGGGTACCGGCTCCACATAGCCAACACTTGGCTTATGATGTTGGGTGATAAAATTGGCTATTACTTGCCCGTTGACTGCTTTAGCCAATTTGTATCTCAAGTCAAACTCTGACAATGCAAGAATCCACTTTCCCATTCTTCCATTTAATATTAGCATTGATAGCATGTGCTTGATCACATCAGTCTTAGAGACAACTGTACACTCAGCCGACAACAAGTAATGTCATAATTTGGTGCAAGAGAAATATAAGCATAAGCATAACTTCTCAACGGAAGAATATCTTGTCTCTGGATTCAGAAGCCTTCTACTGAGATAGAACAACTCATTCTTTCCCTTTGAATTCTTGCATCAGGGCCGATCCAATCGTATGGTTATCAACTGATATGTACAACTTGAAAGGCTTACCTTGTTGAGGAGGGATCAACACGGATGGACATTTCATGTATTCTTTTATCTCCTCAAACGCTTTTTGTTGTTCATCACCTTATTTCAATTCTTGATCATTTTTCTACTTCAACAAGGGAGAAAATGGCAGAACTCTCTTCGACAAATTTGAAATAAAGCTCCTGATAAAATTAATTTTACCAAGCAAAGATTGTAACTCTGTTTTAGTAGTCGGGGGCACTACCTCATCAATTGCTTTCATGCTTTTTTGACCAATTTTGGTTCCTCTCTCGTGGACCGTGAAACCTAAGAATTGTCCAGCTGATACTCCAAAGGCACACTTATTAGGATTCATCTTTAGACCATGTTTTGTTGTGCACTCCAGAGTCTCTCACAAATTAGCTAGATGTTCCTTGTACCCCTTGGATTTTATCATCACATCATTAATGTAGATTTCAACAATCCTGCCGATCAACTTATGAAAAATATAATTCATTACCATCTGATAAGTTGCACTGGCATTCTTCAGACCAAAGGTCATTACAACCCATTCAAATAAACCGATTGCACTAGGGCATCTAAAAGTTGTCTTTGCTCTGTCTTCCTCAGCCATGAAAATTTGGTTATATCCTGCCTGGCTGCTACATCTACCAATATATCAGTTATCAGCATCAGATAACCATCCATGGGTGTAGCCTTGTTTAGATCTCTAAAATTGATGCAAACTCTTAACTTCCCATTCTTCTTATACACAAGAACAACCTTCGATATCCACTCTGCATATCGGCACGGTCGGATAAATTTTGCTTCTAGTAATCTTTCAATCTCCTTTTTGATATCATTAAGTACATTTGGGTTGAATCTCCTCGGAGCCTATTTAAACGACCGATACCCAGGTTTGATTGGTAACCGATGTTCAACAATCGATCGGTCTAGACCAGGCATCTCATAGTATTCCCAAGCAAAACAGTCTTTAAATTCTTTAATAAATTGACTAACTCTTGCTTATACTCAGGATCCAACTTGACACTTACATACGTCGGCCTAGGCCTATCTCTAGAACCAATATCTACCTCTTCTAATTCATCGGCCGACGTGAAGCCATGTCCCAGCTTGCCATTTGTACCATCTATCGGATTATCCATTAAAACAAACTCTCAGAGCCGATTGCTTGGATCGGCTGTTGGCCTTCATTACTAATCTTAATGAAGCCTCCTTCCCACAACTTGCCAGAAAAGTATTCGAAGTCTTCTAGCTCCCAGTATACTGGATTGGCTATTGCGATACTCATAGATTCATCAGCATGAACCAGCTCGACATCATCTCCATGCCATTAAATCAAACACTGATGCATGGTTGATGGCACACAACAGTTTGCATGAATCCAATCATGACTAAGGAGTAAACTGTATGACCCTTTTCCATCTATGACGAAGAATGTGGTGAGCAAAGTCTTACTTTCGATTATCAATTCAACGTTCATTGCCCCTCGGGTCTTAGACACATTACCCCAAAAATCCTTAAGCATCATGTTGGTTTCAATCAAATCTCCTAGCCCCTTGCCAAGTTTATGAAAAGTGGTGTAAGACATAAGATTGACAGAAGCACCTCCATCCACAGACAGAAGCACCTCCATCCACCAACATCTTGCTCATTGGCTTCCCATCAACAAAACCTTTTATATATAAAGCCTTTAAGTGCCGATGCTTGACTGGCTTATCGAATATAGCCTGCTGTATAACTGTCAACTTGGCAACTATTTCTTCATACTCTGATTCATTGAAATTTGAATAAACTTCTTGATCTGCTGGAGCTCTAAATTCTAACGACAACAGAAAAGCCATTTGAATATTAGTCGATGGTTGCCTTCTATCGGCTATTCGCTTAGCACGCCACACTTGAGGTCTACCAGATGCTTGAGCCTATTCCAGTTCTCTGTTCTTTAGCCGTTGCACTCTTCTTTTCTGGCTTCTTGTTAGACCTCCTGGACACCATTGGTCTTCCCGCCAAACATATTCTTCTTCATTACTTTCTTCTTCATAATTAACCCAGTTTTGATCAACAACTCGCTTTCTCAGCCGATCATGAACACTTCTATTTTTTAGGCACCGATCTATGTTATTATAATGATACTCATCTTGAGCATGGATAGACCGGCGGTTGGCTTGAGATTGCCTGAACTCCCAATACTGCTCGCTGCACTCTGGATAGTTATTCTTGGTAGGCAATTTCAAACCTTCGTTCCAGCAATGTCTGAAGAAAGGACAATTCCAATGTAATTCAACTTGCCTTCTTTCATACCTCTCTTTTTCCTATCGATGCTGGTTTTCTTCCTCTTCTAACCAATGCTGATAATCCTTTTCCTTCTGCCCTTCCCATTTATTCAACAAAATTCGAGATGTAACACACGGCCTTATCGCCCCATCCTTCGATATTTCCCCCCTGCTCATATCGGCTCTTTTGTTGGTCATGACACCTTCTAATTTCTATGTATTCATTAGCCAATATTTGCATCTCGGGATCGACTGTTCTAGTTTCTCTTGATCTTGTTGATGTTAGGACCTTAGTCTTTCCTTTGAGCAGCCTGGCATCAACCATATTCTGATCTCTTGGGAAAGGGTTATCATCAACTTTCATCTTTCGAGGCGTATCAAATTTGAGCCTTCCTTGCTGAATAGCCCTCTGTATATGCTGCCGGAAAACTCTGCATTCATTAGAATGAGATGTTGCATTATGAAACTTGCAGAACTTCTTATTCTTCAACCGATCAGGTGGCAACATAACATGATTATCAGGTAACTTGATCTATCCTTTCTCAAGCAAGAAATCGAAGAGTTTGTCTGACAATGTAACGTCAAAATCATAGCTCTCTTCGACTCCTCTTCCCTAAGGATTTGGCACCATTACCGTCTTCTTACCCCAATTCCATTTAGCCATAGCAACCGCTTCTTCTTCATCATCTTCATAGCCATCATCGACTGAATATGGATTATAGGCTTTGACCATTGTGGTACTTTTCTAGAATTGAGTATCTCTACGCATATTCTAGAATCAGCTATTGAGCGCTGCCACTTGTTGAGCCAATTGACCCAAGTTGTCAAATTCTTGTCCTAGCAGCTTCTCTCTCTATGTCAACAACATTCCTTGAATGGCCAAAGCAGCTAGCTGATCATTAGTCAAGTTTAGTGAGAAGCATAAATTTCTGGTCTCTTGAAATCTCTAAAGAAACTTAGGGCCCAATTCATTAGTTCTCTGCCTTATAGTTGTCAAATCGGTAATTTTCTTTTCCCCTATCCTAGTGTAAAAATATGAATGAAACTTCTTCTCTTGGTCAGCCCAATTGTCAATGGAGTTAACTAGTAGTAATGAAAACCAAGTGAAGGCTGGCCCTGACAACGACAAGGAGAAGAAACGAACTCGATGGGCCTCTTCTAAAGATGGCAATGGGGACCCGCGACCCGATACCCGATGGGTATTTACTCCATTAGGGTCTAAATATGGACTAAACACACTAACCATTGAGAATTTGATGATGGTTCCTAAATCAAAGTTGGCGATCTCACATAGCTCTACAACTTTCACTAATACAATTTTTGCTAATTACAAATGGATTAGGAGATAGAGGTGGAGGAAGATGCGCTGTCAGATGGCCTGATGGCCGTGAATGCCACGCACATCGTGGTCGACCAGCGTAGGCTATGTGCACTGCCTGGTGGCCATACGCCAGCGTTGGCCCGGTTGGTTGGGCCAAAGGGGAGTAAAGAGGGAGGCATCATAACTGCTCCCTCCATTTCTCTCTCTTTCGCCCTCGCTCTGCTTCTCTCTCTCCCATAAGCGAAACCGAGCGTCGTCGCCATCGCCACGGTGAGCTTCGCTGAGCTCGCGCACAGCCATCGCCGCTCCATTTCCTAATCACCCATGCCAATAGCTCTGCCTTGCTCCGGTCTACCACCTCGACCCAGTAGAGCTACCGTTCGAGCCCAAGGTAAAGGCCTATGGCCATTTCTGTCGCCGCGACATCACCAAAGCACTGCCGTGCTCTTGGCTCATCGTGGCTAGGCCGCTTCACTACATCTTCTGCCTTCCTATCGTTCGGTCTGTAGTTGCCTTAGGTCACTGCTGCTCAGGCCAAAGCTAGGGTTGATGCTATCACACCATCACATGGGAATGCACTGCCGCTCCCGCCATGCCCGCCATGGCCACGAGCTCAAGCTCGCTGCGGCCAGCAGTCCCTAGGTATCGCCATCCCCCACTCGAAGATGTTTATGCGTAGCCATGAATGATAGCTCCTACCTCAAAGTTGGAGACCCACCTCTTGCCGCTGGTTTTCTAGAACAGCAAGTGCCACCACCATGCACTGGGCGCCACCATGCCGCCATGCTCGCGGTCAGGCTTCCCCACCGCTTCACCGTGGCTAGATCTTGCTCTAGAGCTATGCTAGGGCACTGTAGAGGTAGGACCATCCTTGCCGAAGCCTACCATGGCTGAAGATGGCCAGTGCGTGACTGCGCAACCACCGCCGTCCACCATGCTCGCTGGTGAGCTTGCTCCGGTGAGCCATCGACCCAACCTGGGGTACCCCTGGGTGCGGGTTGATGTGAGGAACACGACGGAGGTAACCTTATCGCCGGAGACCTCACCGATGGTGAGCTATCTCCGGTCAACCTCCATCCTCTGTTTCTATTTCACTGACGAGCGAGCCTCGTTGACCGCGGGCCCCATCTATCAGTATGTGTGTTCTTTGATTTTCTTATTTTTTTCACAGATTTGAATACATGTTTCAAAAATTCATATCTAGAGCTTGGAGTGTCCAAAATGAGTGAACCAACTTTTGTTGGATTCATCATGAAGTGTAATATTTTATAAAAATATGAAACCTACTGTTTGGGATATTTTTCTTAGAGAATTAAATTGAGCAAATAAGTGCTTTTAAAGTAGTTTATATCTTGTAAAATGCATAACTTGAGCTAGGAAAGTGATAAAATTGTGATTCCAATTTTTCTAATCTTGTGTTGACATGCTCTAGCTTAGAAAAATACTAAACCTACATTAAGCATACTTGGTATATGGTCTTCCTATTTAATCTTAAATAATTGCTAGTTCCTAGTGAAAATAAATAGGGTAAAAATACGTAACTAATGATCATGTAAATTTTTACATAGTGATATGGTGCTAGGATGAATGTAAGAAAAATAGGAAATCTGTTGTTTGACATTTTTCACTAGGCTAAACTATTTTTGCTAAAATAAGCCTATGCAACTTGTTATTTTTGTACAGTAGACTTTTGGGGTCATATGTAGACTATTGTAATTGTCTCAGAATTTACTGTGCAATTTTGATATATTTTCCTTATTTCACATTAGTGTCCAAATAAATTAATAAAGGCATTTAAATAATTTATTTGGGCTTGACCATTATGTTTTCTAAAGTGTACATGATGTCTATGAGCTATTGGTACCATTGGTTGTGCCCAAATTTGATTGCTTGTATGCAGAGAAATATTAATTGCTCTATAATTCAATTTTAGTGACTGTTTTGGACAATTTCTGTTATTAAGTAAATTGCATGGGTAAAATAATGTTTGCTATGAATCTTGTCAATAACAAAGTTGTATATAACTTACTTATCTTGCTTGTGTCACATTTTCATGGCAATAGGCCAAATGGTTTGAGAGTTATAGCTGTTAGAACTTGGTCTCCAGAAATGCTTATTCTCTGGAATTTCTGGACAGATCTAGGAAATTGCTTTGTTTGACCTTGATAGCCATTGAATCATGTTGAGATGACTACAAGAAGTTGTATGCAGTTTTATAAGCTTTCCAGAAAGTCTAAGATCATAGTATTTGGTTGAGTAAAACTCTAGATATGGCTTCTGTTTATAGCAGGAAATGACTAAGTGAATTATAATTGTTTGTCTTATAAGTTTTCCTGTCACTTGCAAGATATAGGTAGATATCTGAGTAGGGTTGGCTATAATTGTTATCATGGAAATAACCATGTGTTGATGAATAAAAAGGAGCCCGAGCAGGATTGTGATAGAGAAGCAACAAGGCATGGAGGTCTTGGTGCCTATTTATCCTCGTCTGTGTTGGTTAAGGACCGATTCACTGTACATCCTCATGTCATGTTGAACGCATGCCTAGCACTTAGTTGGCCGGATAAGTTGTTCTGACCATGAAGCCAAGTAGCTCAACTCAGGCCAAGACCCGGTAAGTGAAAGTGCGCACACTGGAGGCAGTAAGGATGTGTGGGGAGCAATGGCGTGAGTCCAAGGGCAAGATGGGCCTAAACTTCCTAGCAGACTGGAAGTATCCCTGAGGGTGCGGTGCGGATCGGACCCATGACTATACCTGAATTGTACCAAAGGTGACCTGACGTGACCCCAACGGGGGAAGTATGGGTTTGTGTTAGGAATAACTCCCTAGCTGGTTAGAATCGATTCAAGTCACCGTCGCTCTCGGATAGTGAGAACTTGACTGAGTAGTGGCAACGTAGCATTAATTGATGGAACTTGATGGTTATGATGATGCTCAAATATTACACCGGATATGGTTACTAATGCTTGTTAGCTTAATCAAGTGATTACTCTATTATAGGTGCTAATCTAGATATGCTTAATTGAATAGGTATTCAAATTGATGCTAGAGGTACTAAATCTCCAAGTTATGTTACTTAAGCTTTTATGCAAAATGTTGTCAAGCTAACTCCACCGATAAAGCCTTGCATACTCCTTGGTGTCATATTATTTCTGGTTTATGACGGGTAAGTCTAGCTGAGGACATTCTCGTACTTAGGGTTTATTCCATCTTGTTGCAGATGACATGATGTATCATGGGTACTGTAAGAACTGCCTTCATCCAACCGTGGATGAGGACTAAACCATGGGGCATGGTACTCCTAAGATATCCTCTCTGTTTTGCTTTTGCTGGAAATGACCATGTGAAAGGTCCTAATATGGCTAGAGGGGGGTGAATAGCCTATTTAAAAATCTACAAACCAACTAGAACAATTTGATTAGTATAACAAATAGCAAAATGCAAACTTGCTCTAGCTCTACAAGGGTTGCAAGCCACCTATCCAACAATTCTAGTTACTATGCTCACTAGACACTCAATTTGCTAAGTCACTACTCACTAAGAGCTCTCACACTTGCTACACTAAAGAGCTCCACTAGATGAACTCAAAACAACAAACCAAGCTCTCAATTCTAACTACACTAAAGAGTTTGCTACAACTAGTTTGTGAGAATATAAATGAGTGAGTAGGGTGATTATACCACCGTATAGAGGAGTGAACCAATCACAAGATGAACAATAAATCAATCACTAGGAGAATACCAAAGGGCAAGAGACAACCAATTTTCTCTCGAGGTTCACGTGCTTGCCAACACGCTATGTCCCCATTGTGTCGACCAACACTTGGTGGTTCGGCGACTAAGAGGTGTTGCATGAACCTTGTCCACACAATTGGACATCGCAAGAACCTACCCACAAGTGAGGTAACTTAGTGACATGAGCAATCTACTAGGGTTACCTTTTGGTGCTCCGTCGGGGAAGGCACAAGCCCCCTCACAATCACCGGAGATGGCCACGAACAATCACCAACTCGTGCCAATCCTCCTCTGCTGCACCAAGCCATCTAGGTGGTGGCAACCAACAAGAGCAACAAGCAAATCCAGTAGTGAAACACGAACACCAAGTGCCTCTAAATGCAATCACTCAAGCAATGCACTTGGATTCTCTCCCAATCTCACAAAGATGATGAATCAATGATGGAGATGAGTGGGAGAGCTTTGTCTAAGCTCACAAGGTTGCTATGTCAATGCAAATGGCCAAGAGTGTGAGCTTGAGCTGGCCATAGGGCTTAAATAGAGAGCCCCCACGAATAGAGCCACTGGCTCTCTATCCTCTGAAAAATATGGGCGACCGGATGCGTCGGATAGATCGACCGAACGTAGGACCCTAGCATCTGGTCACGCGATGCATGCCACGTGCCCCCTGCTTCAAATACTGATCATCCAATCTCAACGGTCATCAGTACATTTAAGTTATGACCGGGCGCACAATAGTGTAGGATCGAACATAGGACCCTAGCATCCGGTCACTTCTAGTAAGGTTACAGTCACGACTGGACAAGTCCGGTCACGCCCGATCGTACTCACCCAGCGTCCGATCACTTGCCCTCTTCTCTGTGTGTCACAACATCAGCAGGCCGAGAGTACCACTTTATTTTATAATTGACCGGACGCTGCTCCCTAGAGTCCGGTCACCATGTGACCAGCGTCCGGTGCACTCTATGAAACCCTGTCTTTTCTGTACAGGGCATCGGTGGCACCATCGGTGAAGTTTTGAACCCTTGCTCCCAAGTGCTAAACACAATGTGTATCACCTTTGTGCATGTGTGTTAGCATATTTTCACAAACATTTTCAAGGGTGTTAGGACTCCACTAGATCCTAAATTCATATGCAATGAGTTAGAGCATCTAGTGGCACTTTGATAACCGTATTTCGATACGAGTTTCACCCCTCTTAATAGTATGGCCATCGAACCTAAATGTGATCACACTCGCTAAGTGTCTTGATCACTAAACCGAAAAGCTCCTATCAATTTCACCTTTGCCTTGAGCTTTTTGTTTTTCTCTTACTTCTTTTCCAAGTCTAAGCACTTGATCATCACCATCATCAAGTCTTGATCTTCATTTGCTTCACCACTTGGAGTAGTGCTACCTATCTCATAAACACTTTGATAAACTAGGTTAGCACTTAGGGTTTCATCAATTCACCAAAACCAAACTAGAGCTTTCACCGTGGTATTGGCATGTATTTGAACTAAGTGTGATGTTGATGTCAAACTACTTTGCTTCTGTTATTTAAACCTGGTTTGTAATAACTATGTGAACTCTGATGTATGTGAGATATTTGTGAACTATTTGTGAACTATGATGTAACATGTGACTGGTTATGTTGAATCATGTACGATCTTGGTTTATATGTTGGTTTGTTTGATATCCTTCATGATTTCATCAGACTACCGAGTTTATATGGGCTCAAGTATGATAGTTTGATCGCTTCGGTGTTTGCTATTGTACTTGTGCTCTTATAAATTGGACGGTTCTATTACACAACCCTTCTAAGGGCTTGATCATGAAAACCCTTGCCATCACCTGTGAAAGTTCGAGGAAATGTGTTCGTGCCTGAGCATCTCGAGCATGACACAAGAAACTCTAAGGTGGAAATTGTTTCCCTTCTCTCTCATAGAGAAGGCAAAGCAATGGTACACATTTGCCGTAGAAAGTACAAATGGGGACTGGGATGAACTTAAAGACAAGTTTTGTCTTGCATTTTTCCCCACGTCCCCTATCGGCTCTCTACCATGGGCAATCCTTGACTTTGAACAACGTGAGAAGGAGTCTATAGGTGCAGCCTAGGCTAGGTTTTCAAAATTACTACATACCAGCCCAGACTTGTCTTTACCCGATAGCATATTGCTGTGACTCTTTTGTTTGGGTATTGACATGAAAGCTGACCTATGCCTAGACATGACTGTTAGAGGTAGATTTACACACAAAACTATGACAGAACAAGTTGAATTCCTTGAGCACTTCATAGCCAAACAAACTTCTTCCGTCATAAAACCCTTCCAGGCAAAAGTCACGTTAGGTGTTGAGGAGTCCTCATCAGTCAAGTCCAAACCTTTAGTATCATTAGGTTCAACTCATGAGCCCTCATCCGAACCACAAACACTGAAGGAAAGAGTACTTCATCCTTTGGAGTTCCCTATTAAATTCGAGGATTTTGGCAATACCTTGAAACGCTCCTAGCATGAAAAGCACATAAAGGAAGTTTCCCCCAAGGTAGAACTATCGAAGGAATGGTTAATGAAAGTGAAACGTTCTTCCGAAGCAATTCAGATTCTTTCACCTTCCACGACCATGACTTGTTTGTTAAGGGGAATAGTTGTGGAAGCCCTGCGCAACCCCACAGTCTGGACTAGTATCATATCAGAATTCCTTGCAAAAAATCTTTTAGGCAATATGCCGCTAGTCCTGACCAACAAACTTTTCAAAAGTCCCCCAGGACTCATCTTTGAATGTTGTGGGATTACCAGGGCCATGCCAATCATGATTGACAAAATTGAGGTTTTCATAGATTTCCACATCTTTGCCATCCTTGAGTTTGAGCTTCTCATAGGCTACCCTCTTGAAAATCTTATTCAAGAAAAATATCCCCATGGGAGCCTTAATGAAGAGTTTGGGAAAACTGCCTCCGCCACTCACCTAGAAATCCCAATGGCAGAGCATCTTCCCAATCATGACCCGTTTGATGAGGTGAAGTTCATATCCCTGTTCATTTCACATAGGTTTCCTTGTGAAACAGAACGTGCTTCATCACCCTGGCTCAAACTTGAGCCGTGTCTCTCTGGCCACCAGAACGTTGTTCTCGATAGTGGTCGAGATTCAACATTGCCCTTACATGATATATCTTGTAAGAAAGAAAACAGTGCCATGGACAACCCTGTAGTACCGACTCTGGAGTCCAAAAGGAGGAATTCCATAAATGAGCATGAAAGTTTCACTTTTGAGACCCCTCATGTTGCTACTCTTATTCTAAAATTGTGATAATTGATCATGTGTTTATTATGGGATTAAAACAACTTGTTGCTACTCTTATTCTAAAATTGTAATAATTAAAAGCTGAATGCAGTTAAACCTATGTCAAGCATTTTAAGCATCATGAACCCCATGTTACACTTATTGAGTACGACACGTACTTACGCTTGTTTACTTTCATTATTTGGATAAAAATCCTGGATTGGTAACAGATGGCTATGGTAATGATGACTTTCCTAAGGATTACTAGACTTGTGGTCAACCAATTGATGTCCTTGTGATATGGAGCTTCCGTGAGAGATTTTTTTCTTTATACTTCCGCTACATTTATGTGAAAACTATGTCTTATTATTTGTGATGTAATAAACACTTGTGATGATGCTATTTATAATTTGTCGGCTTTTGTGTGTGACTGATCTCTGGGCGCACATAAGATTTTGCATCACATTTTATCCTTAAAATCGGGTGTGACATATTCCCAAGCAAAATAATCTTTAAATTCCTATTTATACTCTTGTTTATACTTAGTATCCAACTTAGCACTTGCATACGTCGGTTAGGCCTATCTCTAGGACCAATATCTATTTCTTCTAACTCATCAGCTGACGTAAAGACATGTTCTAGTTCACCATCTATACCATCTATTGGATTATTCATTAAAACAAACTTTTAGAGCCAACTGCTCGGATCGGTTGTTGGCCTTCATCATTGATCCTAATGAAGCCTCCTTCCCATTGCTTGCCACAAAAAAACTCAAAATCTTCTAGTTCCCAATACATTGGATCAGTTGTTGCTATACTCATAGAATCATTAGCATGAACTAGCTCAACATTGTCTCGATGCCACTAAGTACGTGTCGTACTCAATAAGTGTAACATGGGGTTCATGATGCTTAAAAGGCTTGACATAGGTTTAACTGCATTCAGCTTTTAATTATCACAATTTTAGAATAAGAGTAGCAACAAGTTGTTTTAATCCCATAATAAACACATGATCAATGTAAACAAGAATAATGAATAGCATAAACGCATAATTCTTAGTGATCATCTATTCCATAAGGGTTCTAAGGCCGCTTGTGACCGTGAGCATGGCTGATATACCAGTTTTACACTCTGCAGATGTTGTACACTTTCACTATAAGTCATGATACCCATATGCTCGGGTTAATTACTCCCAAAACACTTCTAAGGGGAGCAGGTAGGGTTCACTATGAAGTCTTTTAAAGGTTCATCTAACAAGTTAGGGCCATTAGATTCACTCGGCAAATAGATGTTGGAACCCCCCTGTCGAATGGCACAATTCCATCACGGCTATACACATAAGAGTAGAGACTGTCCTATACCCGATTCATCAAGCCATTCTTACGCCAATAAAGGTAACCACTAACAAGCTAGAAAATGTCCTCATACTGAGATAAAGCCATAGCCATGTAGCCCTCACAATTGTACTATAAGTCCCGAATGATCAATTACAGATAAGTCCTTAGAGAGAGGAATATGAAGCATTTAGAAAGTAGCTAAACACTCTAGCCCCCTGTTTCCAAGTTGCTAAAAATCATATTTTAATGTTTATTGCATATACGATTAGTCAAGTTACAAGATCTTGGTTTAGTTGAGCACTAGAGAGCTACCCAATGCATATCCCATAGGAGACAAGGTATAAGTTTAATTCTAGGGAATCCCTATCAAGGTGACATATGCAATATGAATTAAATGTATTAAAGTTGATAGGAAACAAGGATGATCCCATGCTATACTTGCCTTGAACAAAGTGTTCCTGCTGATCCCGCTCGTCAAAGTAGTACTTTGATCACCCATGAATTGCTCACCGTCTATACTCGATATTCACAGCAACATACAAGCATCCAGAAGCAATCATGCATAGCAAACAAAAGCTATAGATTAGAATAGTACACCAATCAGCATAAAATCAAGATGAGAATTTTGTAAAACGAATCTACATCTCGCTATGAACACACAGACGCGAAGATCACAAAAATCAGAGCTAAAACGAAGAAGTTATGAATTAAATAAGATTTCCTTTATTAAAATAATAGATCAAATCTAACCTCAAATTTTAAAAGTTGAAAACATGTCTAACTGTAGGATGAACATGTAGATTACTCAATTACGAACCTAACGCAACTTGAACGAATCAAATCGGAGCTAAAACGTGAAAGTTATGGCCTATGGAAACTAGTGGCAAAACTGTAAATAGATGAAAACATATTTTAAAACTAAACCGAAAGAAAATACGCTTTTAAATAAAGACAACATATTTGGTAAACACGCTTTGGACTACGGGTTTGATTTCATAAACTGCAAGGACTCTTTTGAAAAATAGGCAGGCGAAGGGGTATCGGGCTCTGTCGACCGTTGGATCTTCACTGTATGGTCAAGATTAAAACATAGAAGGGGAATAGGGTAATGCCGGCTGGGAACAGGGATGGCGCGGCGGCGTCTTTGCCAGCGATGGTGATTCTTCACCAAAGAAAAGGGGTAAAGGGCATAGAGACCTCGGTTTGGCTTGGGATCTGCATTGGTAGCAAGAGAGGGAAACGACAAATCTATTATGGCGATCTATGGCGGCTTTGAGTGAACTGAGGAAGCTGGCTACGAGCAATGGAGGCTTTGGGGCGACGGCGATGCAGGGTAAGCAACACAGAGCGAGATAGAGAGAGATAATGGGCTTAACAGGTTCATAAACTCGATGAAAAGCCCTGCATGATACTTATAGTCACAGAGGAGTAGCCAATTGGCACGGCGGCGTAGAGCTTCTTCACGGCGAGATCTCGATGGCAGCGCTAGGGCATAGGACGACTTAGCGGCTTATTCTAGGGTTTAGCGAGGATAGAGCGATGTTGAGGCTCAGTATTTATGAGCCACACGGTGTAGGGAGCATGCCACCGAGAGGGCTCATAGCGGAGGCGGACATGGCCACGGCGTGGAGTCCAGGCTACGTACAAGCGAAGGTGGAGGAAACAGCTGATAGGTGGGCTAGGGCTGTCAGTTACCGAGAGCGGTGAGGGTGCGGGCACGCTGCCACAACAAAGCTGTGCTACGGTCTCAGCTAGGCCGACTATGGGAATCGGCCGAGAGAGTGAGGAGAGGGAAGAGAGCGCTTGGGCCGACGCCTGAATAGAGAGAAGAGAGGAGAAAGGACTGGGCCGGGAGCAGAAGCCCACGCAGGGGAGTGAGAGAGGGGAAGAACAAGCTGGCTGGGCTGAAAGGAGGGAGAGGAGAGAAATGTTTTTCTTCCTTTTTCTTTTTCTAGAAATGCTTTTCCAATTCCATTTTCAAATAGGGTTTTGAATTCTTTTGAATTTTGAGCAAATCTAGACATCACAAAATACAGTATGCAGCAGCATGAGTGCATCAACATGTAGCTAGACCTTATAGTTGATTTTAATTTCATATAAATCATTATTTTCTACATTTGCATGCACACACATATGCATAATTAAATCATTTTCTCCTATTTTTAAAACCATGTAAATTTTAGGGTGTTACAGAATATTAAGAAATGCTTGGTCTAGATCAATCAATTGTTGAACATCAGTTGTCAATCAAACCTGGATATCGGCCATTTAAACAAGCTCTAAGGAGATTTAATCCAAATATTCTTGATGATATTAAGAAGGAGACTGAAAGTCTACTAGAAGCAAAATTTATTCGACCTTGCCGATATGCAGAGTGGGTATCGAGTGTTGTTCTTGTGTACAAGAAAAATGGGAAGTTGAGAGTCTGTATTGATTTTAGAGAATTGAACAAGGCTACACCGATGGATGGTTATCCGATGCCAATAGCCGATATATTGGTAGATGAGCAGCCGGGCACAAGGTAATTAGTTTTATGGATGGTAATGCAGGTTATAATCAAAATTTTATGGCTGAGGAAGACATAGCAAAAATAGCATTTAGGTGCCCCGGTGCAATCGGTTTGTTTGAATGGGTTGTGATGACTTTTGGATTGAAGAATGCTGGTGCAACTTATTAGAGGGCAATGAATTATATTTTCCATAATTTGATTGGCAAGATTGTTGAAATCTATATTGATGATGTAGTGGTGAAATCCAAAGGGTACAAAGAACATCTAGCTGATCTACGGGAGACTTTGAGTGCACAAGAAAATATGGTTTAAAGATGAATCCTAATAAGTGTACCTTTGGAGTGTCAGCTGAACAATTTTTGGGTTTTATGGTCCACGAGAGAGGAATTGAGATTGGTTAGAAAAGTATGAAAGCAATTGATGAGGCAGTGCCTCCAACTAATAAAACAGAATTACAATCTCTGCTTGGTAAGATAAATTTCATCAGAAGGTTTATTTCAAATATGTCAGAAAGGATTCTGCCATTTTCTCCTTTGTTGAAGTTAAAAAATGATCAAGAATTTAAATGGGGTGACGTGAAACAAAAAACGTTTGAGGAGATAAAAGAGTATATGAAATCTCCACCTATGCTGGTTCCTCCTCAGCAAGGTAAGCCTTTTAAGTTGTACGTGTCGGCCCATAGCCAAACTATTGGATCGGCCTTGGTGCAAGAGTTTGAAGGAAAGGAATGGATTATTTTCTATTTAAGTAGAAGACTTTTGGATCTAGAAACAAGATATTCTCCTATTGAAAAGTTATGCTTATGCTTGTATTTCTCCTACACTAAGTTACGACATTATTTATTATTGGCTGAGTGTACAGTTGTGTCTAAAGCTGATGTGATCAAACATATGTTGTCAATGCCGTTATTAAATGGGAGAATGGGAAAGTGGATTCTTGCATTTTTAGAATTTGATTTGAGGTATGAATCGGCTAAAGCAGTCAAATGGCAAGTGATGGCCGATTTTATTGCTCAACATCATAAACCAAGGATTGGCTATGTGGAACCTATGCCATGGACATTATTCTTTGATGGATCATCATGTAAGCAAGGGGGTGGCATTGGTATTGTTATTATTTAGCCTCGGGGGGCAAGTTTTGAGTTTGCCTCTCAAACCAAACCAATGACTACCAATAATCAAGTAGAGTATGAAGCTATTCTTAAAGGACTTCAACTTCTTCAGGAAGTAAAGGCCGAGTCAATTGAAATATTTGGAGACTCATAGTTAGTTATTAATCAGTTGATCGGCCTGTATGAATGTAATGATGATATTCTGAAGGGGTATTATGATGAATGTCAAAAGTTACTTGAGGGGTTTCCCCTTACTTCTCTTTAGTATATTCCGAGAGCATAGAATCAAGAGGCCAATCGGTTAGCTCAGAATACATTAGGTTATTGAGTGTTCCAAGAAATCTTAAGTAGTGAGACCTTAGCTAATGATTGGAGAGTTGAAATAGTCGATTACCTCAAGAATCCATCACAGAAGGTTACCAGAAAATTGAGATATAAATCGGCTAAGTATGTTTTGTTAGATAATCAGTTGTATTTCAAAATAGTCGATGGGGTTTTGCTTAAGTATTTAAGTCAAGAGGAAGCAAAAGTATTGAGGGGGGAAGTCCATGAAGGAATATACGGAGCTCATCAATCGGCTTATAAAATGAAATGGGTTATTCGCAGGTCTGGATATTTCTGGCCAACAATATTAAAAGATTGTTTTAAATATTACAAGGGGTGTCAGGATTGTCAGCGTTTTGGTAATGTTCAGAAATTGCCTGCATCAGCTATGAACCCAATAATTAAGCCATGGCCATTCCAAAGCTGGGGAATTGATTTCATTGGCTAGATTTTTTCACCTTCAAGTAGAGGGCACAAGTTTGTATTGGTAGCAACTAATTATTTTACTAAGTGGGTTGAGGCAATTCCTTTGAAAATAGTAACTTCAAAGAATATGATTGATTTTATCAGGGAGCATGTTGTTTATCATTTTGGGATTTCTCAAACTGTTGACACAGAATTTTCATCCCGTGCTGAGGACACAAGCAGCAAGCCAGAAAGGGTCTGCTCGATGGAGCTGTAGATCCGCCTAGCTTCAGCGCAGGGGTGGTCGATCTTGCACACTCGTCCCGAGACGTTCCAGTCAATTTGACCCTGTAATTGACAAGGAGAGAAAGTTCATCAGTAATTAAGGGCAGAACTTGCCGGTGTTGCCAGACAGTCCTGAATGTGCGGCTATGAGAGCCGATATGAAAGGAGATCGACTAAATAGTCGATTCCAGCATATTCATGAGAATAAATCGATCAAAGCTCATTGGGTTGTATAAGAAGAATCGGTTATCAGTCAGGATAAATGTCTTGATTTAAACAAATATTAATCAATGGCAATAAGATGTCAACAATGATCGGTTTGTGCTGAGTCAATGATTACAAGTAACCAAAACCCTTTTTGTATAAGGAAACAATTCAACACCATTCAACCGTTTAATAAAGATAAATCTAATGAACATGTTAGATCTCATCTATTGCTATGACCAGTGGGGCATGAGGCAGAATCATGCATGCCATAGAAACAACGATAGACTCGACGACCCTAACTTATTACTAATATCAGTGGGGCATGAGGCAGAATCATGCAGGCCGTAATACAATAATAAGATCATGGGGCTAACATATCTTTCAACCTATCTTTACTTCAACGGTCTGTTGATGCGAACTGTTCGTGAAAGCACTCGATATCGGCTAAAACAGCCGATTCAGGCATAACGCACAGCTAAAGTCATGCTTTTATCAGGAATAGATCTATCAAATAACAATTCCCACTCCATGGTGCTAATAGTGGGGTGTGAGGCAGAATCACACAGGCCATGATAATGGGCCATGGAACAGTTCTCGCTAGCCAATAAATCTACTCAAGACGCAACATGCTCTAACCGCACGCTATGCACGATCAAGATTGATGTAAAGCAGCCGATAAAACGTAACTCGTCGTTTAATGTATAGATTGGATTAGTTTTAGATTAACAAACGATGGGCTAAACAAGATATAAGGCCGATCTAGATCAATCCCAATCGGGCAGAGTGATATTGCTGTAATTTAGATAAATAATGAAAGCAATAAGCAATATCGGTAACTTAATGAATCTACCAAAGACTGTCATTCTAAGGTAGAGCCGATAACTTGACCTTGATCTAGTTCATGCAGTGGGGGTCGACCGGATCGATGCAACCATATTTGAACTAGGCAAGAATCGATAACTAACTTATACCAGAGTCGCAATGGAGGTCGACCGAATCGATGCCGCCGTATGAACAGAGGTATAAGCCATGACGGTACTTACAACAAGCAGTGGAGGTCAACCGGATCGATGCAGCCGTACTTGCTGAAGAACTCGCCGAGATCTACTCTGCTCCTACTCCTAAGGGTGGCTGGAGCTAAAAAAGTAAATGACTTGTATATTGGATTGATTATTGTTCCTTACAATAGCCGGGGTCTGATATTTATACCCGGACTCTAAACACGAATCCTACTCTAGCATGATTCGTTACAATCCTTGGCATAAACAAAAACATTCCTAATTTAAGATAACTTGGACTCTAATCTTTCCCTTTTTGTAGAGTCCGATATGTAGTTTCCTGGCGCCAACCGTAGTTCATCATCGCTATCCGCTGACGTCATCCTAAGAGATCCGATTCTAGAGTCGTATCTGAATTGGCTGACATCGATCCTCCTTGATTGGCACAATCTTGGAAGCCTACGAGTTTCCATGTTCTTTTTCCCAAATTTTGGTGTAAACACATGCCCCCCAATTTTGGGATAAAATGGTTTTATTCCAAAATTCCAGCTTATTGGTTTACCGCGCCATAACCGCTATATCCTAAGACGTCCGCATAACTCCTGACTTCCTGGCCTAAGTCTCATATAACATCTCAATAGTATCTCTTTCGACGCACTCGGCCTTTTTGCTTTCTCCTCCTTTCTTGAGCCAACTCCAATAGCCAACGCCGTCATCACCAAGGCCTCAAACCCTAGCAAATCCGCCGTTCCATCGAACCGTCATTCAAGCTATCTTCGTCAGATCTGAACCTGCTCTGGCCGTAATGGCAACCAACGACCACATTCTTGAGGTATGTTTCCAAGTTTCCACTCTCCAAGTGTCGGCCATTACCCATATTTCTTCTCTTCTTGAATTTATTTTATCCGATTTCTAGGAAATGAGGAACGAGATCTTGATTCCATCAGCTGTCATTCCTAAAGTTTATTTTCTCGGGCCTATGGGTGATCCTAATCCATCCGATTTTATCTACCAAGAAACCAACTAGATCCCCTTTAAATAGTCTATAGTGGATTCATCTTCCTGGAACAAAACTCCCTTTAGAAACTAGCCTAAAGCGCCTAAGGGATGGAGATATTGGTTTCGTAGGGTATCCGTAAAAAAGGGCGGAGACTAGGAGCTTTATGATCTAAACCAGTGCCTGACACTTTTGTTATCCGAAATGGATAGGAATGATTCACTCTTGATCTCTGCTTCTTATTTCTAGTCTAATGCTTTGAATGCTTTTATTTTTGGCCATGGCCCAATGACCATCACTCTGGCCGATGTATATATGTTGACTGGCCTTAGAATTACTGGATCAGTGCAACCCTATGAGTACTTGAGTGCCAGCTCCAAAAGATTGGCCAAGATAGCAGACTGCACCAGATGGGCAAGTTACATTTTGAATCATGTCGAAGATGAATCATCTGTCAGTGAACGAGAATATGTGGCTTTTCTGAATATGTGGCTAGAGAGATTCATCTTTTGTGGGTCGTCTTGTGGTCCGACTTACAATCACAAACTCATGGCAGAGCACCTTGCATTAGGCAAGGATATCCCTCTTGGAAAATATCTGCTAGGAGCTGCTTATCATCTGATGTACCAGGTGGCTGCCCAATTACTGAAGAATGAACCAATACAAACTATCAGCGGCCCTTGGTGGCTGATACAATTGTGGCTCAATTTGTATATGCACAAGATTGTAAGGCCTGATCTCAGAGACCTGAACTTTCCTTCCTCTAATTTTGATGAGGAATATATAGGCGAAGAAGGAAGACCTCGACAGTGTACGAGTTATGGTGAGGCTGCATCGGCCATAATAATTGACTTTGATGTTGGCCACTTCTTCAAAAAGTTTTACAGAGGGTTTGATGTGGCCGTCCTGACTTGGCTACCTTATAATGAGGATGATGAACTGACTTTTCCATTCAAATTCCAATTTGAATCTGGCTGTTCGGACGAGACAGCGGTTGCGATCTTCAATTCCTTTATTAAGCCCTGTGTTCTCCTAGCCGAATTTTGTCATGGTCGTGGCAAAATGGTTAAAGGTTCCTCCATCCTAGGCAATCCTCCAACCTATGAGTTTTACAACCCTTCTTTTGTGGCCCGTCAGTTTGGCCTTGGTCAACTTCCCCCTCGCCTGTTCTTCAAGAACATCCTAAAGCCGAGAGAAGATATTAGTGATGTACTGGAAGCTTCCAGAGCCTTTCAATTGGGATCAGATCTTCCTTCCTTTTCCTTGCATGACTAGGTCAGAGCCAGTTTTTCTTCCAACCTCTTTGACTCCTGGTGGCAAGAATGGCGTTCCCATCTCTTCTGTGGGCTAGTCCACCCTCTGTGTATAGCTCTGGATGGGGAATTTGCTTCTGACAATGAGGTAATCTTTCATTCCCTTTTCAGAGAGATTACTTGGTGAATTCTCTTGCCAACCGTTCTAACCTATCTTTTTAGGACATTGAATTTGATCCTCCAAGCCTGGATAGGAGAGGGCATCCTACAGATTACCAACCGTCATGCCCAGTTTCAAGGATGGGATCAACCGCACCTTCTTTGAAGAAGTTGATGAGAACCCCTGCTGCTCCCATGATCGTGACACGTCAATCCCCAAAGCGCAAGGCGGTTCTAGGGGTAACTCAGAAGGCCACTACTGGAAAAAAACTCCATAGGACAAGGCCATCAGCTGCTCAGGTGAATGATTCATACTTTCCTCAAACTAATGTTCAACTTTCTGATCCCATTTTCTCACAGTTATTGAGCATTACGTCCCAGTCTACTTTGGGTGCGGGCCTACTATCTCATGCGCTTGATTCAACACCAACCAAACCTTGGTCAGCCGATCCTCAATAGGAGCCAATTTCGGTGGAAGTAATCGATGCTTCCACAATGGCAGAAAATGTGAATTTTTCCTTGATGCTTGTCAAAGTATTTTCTTTAACTTTTTGATTTACTTAGTCTGTTACCCTTCACCTAACTTTTTACTTGTGCCAGATACTTCTCAAGGAAACACCTGACAGTCCGCTTAGCAACCCTGCTAGCGCTGAAGATGGTCTTATTGCCATCCATACTCAGGCTATTGATTCCCTAGCTCGACAAACAACTGATGGTCAGGGAGTTACTTGTTCCATTCGTTTCTTTGCAACAAACATGAATTAAAAATCCTTCCTTGTTATTGCAGACACTAATGCTGGAAGCTCGGAGCCGATTCAACTAGATGTCGTTGATGCATCATTAGCTATTCCTCCTCTTCTGATAGAGGCTATTACAGAGAAGGTACTGTATCTTTTTTGCCATCCGCTTTTTGATAAACCGATTCAAACCTCCTAATCGAGTTTTCCCTTGTACACAGGCACTCAGTCTTCTAGCCCAGAGCTACTCTCTCAATCTTGAGGAATATTTTGATGAGGATGAGATCAGATCCTTAGCTACTCCCTCTAGCGAAGCCCTGTCGGAAGAGACCAGAAATTGGCTAAGACACATATTGCCAATGATTGAGAAGAACATAGCCGATTTGGTCCAAGATACTGATTCAATGCAGAGAGTCTTCTTGGCTATAAAGGGTGATCTATGTCCAGCCCTCTCTAGAGTCTTGTCATATTCGTCTGCTTTTGAAGATCAAGCCCTGAAGGTGAAAAAGATTCAGAGGAACCTGTCCAATCGTGAAGCTTTGATGGCCAAGGATAGCTCTAACAGGCAAGAGGCTAAAGAGTTGATGCGGCTGATTGATGATCTGAAAAATTCTTCCCCTAGGACCGATCCAGAGCTTTCCCAGCTAGAAATCAGACGTGCTGAACTTGAGAAGGAACTGGAAAATGTGAAGGCTGCTATTGATCGTCGCAAGTCTACTCTGGCCCAAATACCCGATGCCATCAAATAGAAGAAACAGGAACTATTGGCCAAAGTGAAAGGAAGCAGAGCCATCCATAGTAGTCTTGAGAACACTCCTGGAACAGCCGAAGAATACGAGCAAAACATTGCAGAAGCTGATGTTGTCCGACTAGAAATATGGAAAATTATCTAGGATGTTTTGAACTTGTAATCCATAGGTTAACTCATGTATTTTGCGTAAAACTGATGATAACCATACTTTCTTGCTGTCTCGTTGTATTTCTTATTTTGGCTAAAGAGCTGATTTAAAACAGCCGATCCTAGACCTCTGATATCACTCCAATTGAGTCTGAAAACATGGCTTTCATTAAGAGAACCCTTCGATTTTTTGCCTTCAGTCGCCCAACGTCGTATTCTCTTTGGCATTAGTGAGGCGACGATTCGCCTTCTATTAATTACGGTTGTCCACTGCACTTCCTGAGACGTTCACCTCTTTTGCTTTGTGGCTTCAAATACCAGCCGATGGTTTTGGCCTCGAACACATCTCCACTAGCAACTGTTCCTTTGCACTTCTTCCAAAACCATGTACGGTTCCCTTCCCTTCTCATAGATCTAATCAAATCCATGGCCGGTGAGGATAACCACGACAAACGAGCAGTGGAGGAGATCCCAGAGGAGAACATGCCAGTGAGCCAGCGTCTCCGACGCATGAGGTGAGATTAATGACTTCTATTTATGGTGACGATTCTGTAAATCCCCTATTCATGGTGATGAACTTTTCTACTTTGTTTCTAGGTTCATCGTGAACGACAGCCTTCGTCCTCTTCCCAGGGTCGGCGATCCCTCTGACGTTGTATCTTCTGCTCTGGCTTCATCGTTGGACTCCTCCGACTTGTACAATGGCAACGACGCCTGGCGCTTCCTTCAGGAGTGGAGGGCGGCTCAAAACCGCTACTCCGAGGTGACTCAAGAGAATGGCCAGCTCGAGATCTGCCTTGGGGTTTCTCAGGCCGCTCTTTTTGCAGCCGAGGAGGAGGCCAGCACCGTCCGAGCGTGGCTGGCCGAATCCGACGCCACGGTGGTGGGTAAAATGAACTCCATGAAGGTTTTTTACTCTGATTTTCATTATCTTTATCTTGATAGTCTTCTTGTTTTTGTGATTGTCAGCCTTGACAGCACAGTTGGAATCTCTCCAACTGGCAGCGAACGCGACTGTAAACGCCGTCAATGCCCAGGGTTCCCTTGTCGACGCTCATCTCCAAGACGTCCCAGTCCGCATTTGGGAGATCACCCTCCACGGCATTCATCATGGTGTGGTGGTGGCGCTGACCGCGGCACAAGTCTAGACTAGGTATGAGCTCCACACCATGGAGACTAGTTTCCCAATGGGCGACGGCCTTGAGGAGCATGAGGACCTGCTCGAAAAATTTGTCATGGTAGCGGAGGCCATAGTAGACATCACATCCACCCAGGATGTGGTGAACAAGATCTTTGATTAGATTGTATCTAGGGTCATCCGATGAACAAAGACTCTTGTTCTTTCCGTGAATGCACCTCAGTACAATGCTCCTGTGTATGACTATTTTTATCTTTTGTTTTTGCTCTATAGGTGATACATATCGTATCGGCTTTTATTGTCTTTGAAGATTTTCGTTTTTTGAACTAGAGGCGATACCTTTCTGGTACCGGCTATTAGAGCCGAGAACGAATCGGCTATCAAATATTGACTGGGTGTCAAGATAATGTACCACAGAACTTTTTCATATCAAAAGTCAAACGATTAATCAACCCAGGTCAAGGAACCTATTGAACGAAACAAACCTTCTTTAAGAAATCCATTAACTCCAAATCGCACTTACACTTTGACTCAGCATTCACATACGTCGGCCTAAACCCATCTTCAAGACTCAACGCTTATTTTTCCTTTAATCCAATGACCGACGTGAAGCCGTGACTTTTCTACTAAAACAAACTCTTAGAGCCGATCGCTTGCATCGGCTGTTGGCTTTCATTGCTGATCTTAATGAAGCCTCCTTCCCATGACTTGCTAGAAAAAACATTCGAAGTCTCCTAATTCCTAGAAGACTAGATTGGCTATTGCGATGCTCATGGACTCATCAGCGCAAACTAGTTCGATGTCATCTCCATGCCATTGAATCAAACACTGATGCATGGTTGATGGTATACAACAATTCGCATGAATCCAATCACGGTCGAGGAGCAAACCGTACGACCCTTTTCCATCGATGATGAAGAATGTGGTGAGCAGAGTCTTACTCCCGATTGTTAGTTCAACGTTTATTGCCCCTCGGGTCTTAGATGTATTACCTCCAAAATCCTTAAGCATCATGTTAGTCTCCATTAGATCTTCTAGTCCTTTGCCAAGTTTACGAAAAGTAGTGTAAGGCATAAGATTGACAAAAGCATCTCCGTCCACCAACATTTTGTTCATCGGCTTTCCATCGACAAGGCCTTTCATATATAACGCTTTTAAGTGTCGATGTTTGACTGGTTTGTCAAATATTGCTTGTTGTACAACCATCAACTTGGCAACTATCTCCTCATACTTTGATTCATTGAAATCCGAATAAACTTCTTGATCTACCGGAGCTCTGAATTCTGATGGCAACAGAAAAGCTATTTGTATATTAGCCGATGGTTGCTCCCTATTGGCTATTTGCTTGGTACGCCACACTTGAGTTTTACCGGATGCCTAAGCCTGTTCCACCTCTTTATTCCTTAGGCGTTGCACCCTTCTCTTCTGGCTTCTTGTTAAACCTCCTGGGCACCACTGGTCTTCCTACCACATATATCTTCTTTTAGTGTCTTCCTCTTCATGATCAGCCCAGTCCTGATCAATGACTCTTTTTTCAAGCCGATCATGAATACTTTTATTTTTTAAGCGCCAATCCATGTTATTATGATGATATGCATCTTGAGCATGGATAGATCGGTGGTTGGTTTGAGACTGCCTATACTCCTGATATTGATTGCTGCATTCTGGACAGTCATGTCTGGTAGGCAACTTCAAACCTTCATTCCAGCAATGTCTGAAGAAAGGACAATTCCAATGTAATTCGACTTGTTTCCTTTCATGCCTCTCTTCTTTCAGTTGATGCTGGTATGCTTGATCTTTCAACCAACGCTGATAACCCTTTTCCTTCTGCCGCTGCCATTTATTCAATAGAATCCGAGATGTGACCCACGGCTTCATCGTCTCTGCTTTTGACGTCTTCCCCTGCTCGTATTGGCTCTTTTGCTCAACACGACGTCTTCTAATCTCTCTGTACTAGTCAGCTGATATTTGCATCTTGGGATCGACTGTTCCAGCTTCTTTTGATTTGGTTGATGTTAGGACCTTAGTTTTTCCTTTGAATAGCCCAGCATCAACCATGTTTTGATCTCCTAGAAAAAGATTATCATCAACTTTCATTTTCCAAGGCGTATCAAATTTGAGCCTCCCTGCTGAATAGCTCTCTGTATATGCTGCCTAAAAATCCTGCATTCGTTGGTGGAATGAGAAGTAGCATTATGGAATTTGCAGAACTTCTTATTCTTTAATTGATCAGGGAGCAACATGACATGACCATCGGGCAACTTGATCTGCCCTTTCTCAAGTAAGAAATCAAAGAGCTTGTCTGATTTGGTGACATCAAAGTCATAGCTCTCCTCAACTCCTCTTCCCCAAGGATTTGGCACCATCACTATCTTCTTGCCCCAATTCCATTCAGCCACAGCAACCTCTTCTTCTTCATCTTCATAGCCATCATCGACTGAGTATGGATCATAAGCTTCAGCTACTATGGTACTCTTCTGGAACCGGATATCTCTGTGCATGCTCTAGAATTGGCTATTGAGCACTGCTACTCGTTGAGCCAATTGTCCTAAGTTGTCAAATTCTTGTCCCAGCAGCTTTTCTTTCCACATCGGCAGCATTCCTTGAACAGCTAAAGCAGCTAGTTGATCATCGGCCAAGTTTAAAGAGAAGCACAAGTTCCTGGTTTCTCGAAACCTCTAAAGAAATTCAGTGCCTGATTCATTAGTCTTTTGTCTTATAGTTGTCAGATCGATAATCTTCTTTTCTCCAGTCCCAGTGTAAAAATATGTATGAAACTTCTTCTCCAGGTCAACCCAATTGGCAATGGAATTGACTGGCAATGATGAAAACCAAGTGAAGGCTGGCCCTGATAAGGACAGAGAGAAGAAACGAACTCGATGGGCATCCTCATCTGACGCTTTGCCCAATTGTGTAAGATACCGACTGATATGTTCTATCGTGCTTGTACTGTCTTGGCTAGTGAACTTAGCGAATTCTAGGAGCCTATAATTTGTGGGAAGAGCGACCAAATCATACCATTCTAGATATGGGCGTTTGAATGAAAAAGGTTAGTCCTTTTGGCTTTAGATCGAACTGATTTTTCATCATCTCGGTCACCCTCAGCAATAATTCATCAGCTTGTAGATTTGGATTTATCTGTACCTGCTGACCCATCTGTGGATTGAAATCTTGTGTGCCTTGATATCCTAGATTTGGCATCATGTGAAGGGTATTATAATCAATGCCATAGTGATACCCTTGTGGAATCTCAATCTGCTGGGTCCTTTGCTGGCTTGCTGCTTGAAGTCTCTAATTATAGACATAAGGATCTATATCTCTACGGATCCTTTGAATTGATGGTGCTATTTTTTGAGCCGACGATGGTATGTGGCCTGATGTGCCAAAATTGATCACCTGGTTCTGATTTTGCCCCACCGGCTGTTGCACATGTTGTTCTGATGGTCTAGGATTGTACTATGTCTGATTTGCAGTAGTTCCTTGAGTTTGTTCAGATGAACCCTGAACTATCTGGACATCACCACTACCAGCTGGTGCTGCTTCTTGATGGCTAGTACCGACTTGATTAGTCCCTTGGGTTGACGAATCTAGAATGTTGTAATAAGCCGGCCCACCTTGACCAACTGGAAACCCATGAATCGCCTCTCTCATGGCATTGTGGAATATGTCCATGAAAACTTCATTATGGCTTGATATGGCATCACGAATAGATTTGTCTACAACTTCCTTAAAGACAAATAGATTTGTCTACAACTTCCTTAAAGAAACGTTTGTCTTCAGCTTCAGTTGTGTCTGTCTGCCCGTGTAACAGAACTCTTGGTAGTGGAAATTTCTGAATAATTGTGTTGTCATGTGTCCCACCGAGCAAGCCAGAAACATGTATCGACATAGAATTTTCATCCCATGCCGAGGACACACGTTGCAAGCTGGAAGGCTCTGCTCGATGGAGCTATAGATCTGCCTAGCTTCAGCGTAGGGGTGGTCGATCCTGCGCACTTGTGGCAGAACCTCCTAAGTTATAGGACCCACATGCACTTGTCCCTATCCAACGACCTTTGACAACTATGCATATGTCCCTGGTAACTTAAGAAGTCTGTCGGGTGTCCTCGGGGAACCCTGAATCATCCACGATTTCCGAGCAGGATCACATTATAGAGTCATTGCAGTATTACAACATTTATTCAAATATATACATCAGAGTAAAATAGCGGAAGTCTTACGATAACTTAGTTTACAAACCAGTTGTTTCAAACCTTACAAACTAAGTTCGATAATTATTACAAACCATAGTAGTAGTGGAGTGGTATAATTAACATAAACATAACACACAAAATAAGCATCCTGCCCAAGGATCACACATTCACTTATCGTCATCGACAGGAACAACAGTCATGCAGCAAGGTCCAAAATAGACCTGCTCATGAGACTCACCTACAACAAGGGTCAACGAACCCTGAGTACAAAAGTACTCAACAAGACTTAACCGGAATAAAAACTGAGATGACTTAGGAATGCAGGCTCAAGGATTCAAGGTATGGCTTTAGCAATAATCAAAGTTCTTTTGCATAAAAGCTCTTTAACAAAATTCTTTACTTCAATATGTAAAACTTTATAAGTACCACATATGAATCTGCCATGATCCATAATGAGATCATGAACTTCATATCAAACTCTTTCTCAAACCTTACTCAAGTTCCAGTTATTAACTACGATGATGAACAGTGAGTTGAGTCTCCATAACCGAGGGGCAACGATGATTCGAACCGATTATAAACCCAGCAGGGAATTCCAGACCACATGACATATGCAGCTCCCCGACTTACATATATCAACCTACACTCAGATCCTCTAAAACAAGAACGGGTCCGCGCCACCCGAGAATACAGTACTCCACCAATCCAGCCCATTGCCACGTGGGTACACGTTGTTCCCACCATCTCTCCACTCCCAGTGCACGAGTAGCCATTCTCATAATAGAATAGCCGAGTTAAGGCTTACCAGAGTATGTGGTTAGTACTACAAAGTCTCACCTCATGCAATTCAACAACGGACGGACCTTAATCGACACAGGCGGAACGAAGCCGCTCACAAGACCTCCACGTCTTATGGCTCTCACACACCGAGTCCACCCGGTCTAGATTTATTACTCCACATGCTCATATTTCATGAGAACATAAGTAACCAAACGTAACCAAAGATCCATTTAAAATTCATAGGTGACAGGCAATCACCCGGCTAAGCATGACTAAGCATAACTAGTCATTTACGAATTTAAAACAGGTAACAAGGTAGATATGGAAAAACAAGGTTGGTGATGCACCAATTAGGTTTCCACTTGACTCCTAATCACTTAATGCAGTATAGAAAAGCAAAAGTGATAAAATTTGTAAAACACAAGGTAGGGTTAAATGCATCCGGGGCTTGCCTTCGTTGACGGAAAAGTTAGGTTCCTACGACGTTCCACAATTATCCGATCCGACCTCAACAGACGGATTAACCTCCTCTATAACTTGATTAACTACCATGTGTTCACCTTCATTCACTACACGTAGTAACAATGCCATGTTTAACATGATGCGGGATATAAAACATGATGTTCGATGATGGATGCAAAAATTAACAACTCGAATACAACTTTCCTTCGCGGTACAGTTGCAAGTCAAACTAACTAAATCTTTTTCGTAACCCATACATCAATTGCCAAGGATCATTACCAACTAATGACCCAAGGTCATCACTCAATCAAAAATTCAAGAAAAAACCTAAATCATTAAAGGTTACTATTTGCTTTTACGAATTAATTATTTAATTCAAAATTATGAAATAAATCAACTTATTCTAATTGAGCTCAAAATTTTAGTAAAGGTTCATCACATGATAATTAAGCGGCAAAACAAATTTCATAATTTTTGGATAATTAATTAAGCCTAGAAAAATCATGAAAACTCATTTAGTAATTAATTGAGCAATTTGTATCACGTTCAAAAAGTACTGAAAATCAATATTTCATATTTTTATTAAATAATATACATCACAGAGAGGTCACACAAAAATTTTCATAATTTTTGGAAGTTTAAATAATTTTACACAAAAATAACAAAAACTATCACTATTCATTCAAATCTGCAAAATAGAAAAATCCATTTTGAACGCTGAGTCACTGACAACCGAACCCACATGTCATCTTCAACCTTCGGCGTTTGACTACGGCGACGATGGCACTGACCGACATAATCTCACCGCCGGTGAGACCAACAGCGACGTCGAAGACACCAACACGATCACCATGACTAGGCACATCGATTTGTGGCACTACTGAGATTAATTACGACACGACACAAGCACTTCGCCGGTCATGGCGGATACGGTGGCTCGGCGACACTACGCCGGTGATAGGAGCCCGGTAGCAATCAAATAGTCCAGCAGCTCACCCCGAACGTGATGGAGCAAAGAGCGAGGTCGGAGGATCAACGGAGATGTTGGTCGACGTCCACGGTGATCACGGCGGCGCAAACAACGACGACGGCGGTGAACCGGTGACTGTGATGGACAGATTGACCAAGCAATGAGGTATTTAGCACCACGGCATCGAGACAAAGCTGTAGGTACACTGAGCAAGAGCCAAGACTCACCGGAGAGCGCTGGCTGCGGTGAAATGAGATCACCGGTGAGGTTGCCGGCCGCGAGGAAGAAAGGTTCGCACAGCGGGTTCCCGGCGGAATCAGGCAACCCAAGCTAGCAGGATGGATGCACAAGAAGGAGATAGAGCTAGAACTGGCTTAGCTGCGACGGTGGAGACACTACAGCGATGGTGCGGGCTCGCCGGAGTTGAGCTGAGGCGACGGGAAAAACAGAGCAAGGGAAAGGAAGAACGACGGCGGCTCCAGGGCTTTATAGGGCGGCAGAAATGCAAGGAGGAGACACGTAGTGCCCTGCCCATTCCAGCGCGAAGCCGAGGGTGGCCACAGGCGCGACTGGAAGCCCGGAGAAGGACGCCGGCGGTGGGGCGGTCGCCATGGCACTGTTCCACTTATTTACAAAATTGCCATTTGTTTTCAAAGCCAAATTACTCCCAATTTTATATAATAACTCAAAAATCTCCAAAAATAAAAGTTGTTCAAAATTCAAAGTTCAACAACTTTGCTTTTATAACCACCCCCTAATTCGGCCTATATTTTGAAATGCAAATTTGAATTCAAATAGGGGACATTTAAAGAATTACGCCTTTTCAAATTACTTCAAATTTTTCATAACAACTTTGAAAACTCCGAAAACAAACTTTGTATAACTTGACAAGCTCTACACTTTTGCTTTTAGGCTCAACCCCAAAGTATGCTTATATTTTGAAATGAGTTTTCAGGGTAGGTTTTAAATACTGAAAATCAGGGTTTTCTTGAAAATTCAAATCCAAACAAACTTTTGAACTTGATTCAAACAATACAATTCAACACATACCACATAAAGGTAAACTTGTTTTAGTGTATGCATATCAAAATTTTCACTAACACATGAATGATGTGCTATGCATATGATGACATGGCATATTTTAATATTTAAACACCTAAGGTGTTACAATCCTTCTCCCTAAAAGAAATCTCGCCCCAAGATTCAAAGTCATAGGGTAAGTAATGGAAAAGGAAATGTGTCACACGAACACATACAAAATCTATCCATAAAACAGCTGAGGTCCCTTTACAAAACACAATTTGTAACAACCGAGCTCAACTAACATTACTCTATATTGACGCAAGAAACTCTGGAAAATTTTCTAGCAAGTAATCTTCGGATTCCCAAGTAGCTTCTTCTTCGGAATGTTGATTCCATTGTATCTTGTAGAACTTGATTGTCCTCCTTCGAGTAACACGGTCTTTCTAATCCAGAACTCGGATAGTATATTCGGAATAGGTCAAATCAGGTTCAAGTTCCACTCCTTCAACCTCAACATTCTGCTCAGGCACTCGGAGACACTTCTTTAATTGAGAAACATGGAACACATCATGCATAGCTGAAAGATGTTCGGGTAACTTCAAGCGATATGCCACTTTTCCATACCTCTCTAAAATTTGAAATGGTCTAATATATCGAGGTGCCAACTTGCCTTTAACACCAAAACGGGTAACTCCCTTCATTGGTGATACCTTCAGATATACAAAATCTCCCTTGTTAAACACTAATGGTCTACATTGTTTATCTGTATAACTCTTTTGTCGGGACTGAGCTATCTTCAAATTACTTTGTATTTGCTTAACCTTGTCTTCTATTTCTTTCACGAGGTCAACTCCAAAGAATCTTCTTTCCCCGAGCTCAGACCAACTCAGTGATGTTCTGCATCTACGACCATAGAGTGCTTCAAATGGAGCCATTCTAATGCTCTCTTGATAACTATTATTGTATGAGAACTCAGCCAAAGGCAAACATTCATCCCACTTCTTGGAATAGTTAAGAACACAACATCTTAACATATCTTCAAGTACTTGATTGACCCTTTCAGTCTAACCATCGGTTTGTGAATGATAAGCTGTACTATATAGTAGTTTGGTACCCAATGAAGAATGTAGTTGTTTCCAAAAGCTAGAGACAAACTGTGTACCCCTATCTAACACAATGGTCTTTGGTACTCCATGTAGACTCATGATTCTTGCTGGATACATCTTGGCATACTAGATAGTAGGATATATACTCTTGACTGGAAGAAAATGTGCTGACTTAGTTAGTCGATCTACAATGACCCATATTGAGTCAAAACCTTTTGATGTCTTGGGTAGACCAACAATAAAGTCCATACTAATATCCTCCCACTTCCAAGCTGGAATAGGTAATGGCTATAACTCTCCAGCAGACCTCAAATGTATAGCTTTCGCCTTTTGACAAGTATCACACTTGGCTATATACCGGGCAATTTCTATCTTCATTTTGGTCTAGTAAAACCTTTGTTTCCTGGATGAACAGATAGCCTAGTAGCATGTGCCTCTTCAAGAATTGACTGTCACAACACAGGAACCTTGGGTACCACTAAGCAATTCTTGAACCATAACACATCTTCATCATCTACTTTGAAGCATTCCGCTTTCCCATTCTTGATTCTTTCTTTGATATAGGCTATACCCTTGTTTTCTTTCTGAGCAGCAATAATCTGATCTCGAATAGTGGCTTCAACAGTTATATTGGTTAAACTTCCTTGTTGAATTACCTCTATACTCAACTTTTCTATCTCTTGGCATAAAGTCAAACCCATTGTTCTTACTGTCAGACAATTGCAATGGCTCTTTCGACTGAGGGCATCTGCAACTACATTTGCTTTACCAGGATGGTAATGTACTTCCAAGTCATAATCTTTAATCAATTCTAACCATCTTCTCTGTCGCATGTTCAAATCCGATTGAGTAAAGATATACTTTAAACTCTTGTAGTCTGTATAAATATGGCACGTATTACCAAGCAAGTAATGCCGCCAAATCTTCAGAGCATGGACAATTGTTGCTAACTCTAGATCATGAGTGGGATAGTGCTCTTCATGTTGCTTAAGTTGTCTGGAAGCATAGGCAATAACTCAACCTTCTTGCATCAATACACATCCAATACCAATACCAGAAGCATCACAATAAACGTCAAATGACTTCTCGATATCTGGTTGTGCTAATACTGGTGCAGTGGTTAACAATCTCTTCAAAGTCTGGAAAGCTTCTTCACACTCAGATGACCAGACAAACTTGGCTTGGTTCATCCACAACCCAGTGATGGACTTGGATACTCTAGAGAAATCTGGAATAAAACAACGGTAATATCCCAGCCATTCCCAGAAAACTCCGAACCTGATTGAATAGTGGTTGACGGTTTCCAATCAAGCATATCCTTGACTTTGGTCGGGTCAACAGCAACTCCTTCAACTGATAAGACATGTCCAAGAAACTATACTTCCTTAAGCCAGAAGTCACACTTACTGAATTTGGTGTATAATTGATGCTCTCTTAAGCGGGTCAGGATAATTCTGAGATGTTCCGCGTGTTCCTTCTTATTCTTGGAATAAACTAGGATATCGTCAATAAACACCACTACAAACTTGTCTAGCTCAGGCATGAACACTGAATTCATCAGATACATGAAATGAGCTAGGGCATTTGTCAAACCAAAAGACATTACCAAGTATTCATATAACCCATATCCTATGGTAAATGTCGTTTTGGGAATATCTTCAAGCTTAATCTTGATTTGGTGATAGCCTGACCTTAAATCAATCTTGGAGAAAACTTTGGCTCTGGCCAGTTGATCAAAAAGAAAGTCTATCCGAGGTAAGGGATACTTATTCTTAATGGTCACTTCATTCAACGGACGATAGTCAACACATAACCTCAGGGTCTCATCTTTCTTTTTCACAAAAATTGCAGGGCATCCCCAAGGTGATGAACTAGGTTGAATAAATCCTTTCTCAATCAACTCTTGCAACTGAGTCTTCAACTCGGCTAATTCCTTAGGAGGCATTCTATAAGCTCTCCAAGAGATCGGAGCTGTTCCTAGGTTTTAACTCTATGTTAAACTGAACATCCCTATCTGGTGGTAGACCGGGTAAATCCTCAGGAAAAACATCAGGAAATTCACAAACTACCAGGGATATCTCTAATCTCCTTAACAAAAGTTGCACAAACTCTTTCCACTGATCTCCTTAAGGTAGGATAAGAAGCTGAGAATTACTATCAGGCAAACTCACCCTTAATGTCCTATTCAAAGCATCTATAATAGCCTTATGCTGATACATCCAATTCATTCCCAAGATCACATCTATATCTTGATCCTTGAGAATAATCATGGTAGTGGGAAAAATATGCCCACCTAGGTTTATGGGTACCTGGTATACCATTTTCCTTAGTACATAGACATCCCTCGAGCGACTGTATAAAGAAATTTTCCTTTGTTTCCCTGATTGGAATTGCATGCTTTACGACAAAGGTTCTATTGATGAATGAATGAGATGCACCAGAATCAAAAAGCATAACAGCAGGGTGATCGACGATAGGAAACATACCCATCATCACTGGCTCCCCTTCCGGAGTTTCCCCAGCTTGAATATAGAACACCCGTCCTATCTTCCTCTCATCTTTGCCCTTCTGAGCATTCTGATTATGGTTCTTGTTCTGTGCTTGACCCTGTTGTTGATTGGCAGGGGCCTTTTGATAATTTTGATTAGCATGCTTGGGATATGGACATTCCCTGGAGAAATGACCAGACCTTCCACAATTGTAACAGGGATAATTGTGACCCTGGGACGTTAGAGCATTGCCACCAGAAGCATTTGTCTGTTGTGCACTTGGGTAAGTTATAGCAGGACGGACATTTGACTATTGCCCGGCTTGGAACTGCGGCGGACAATAGTGGTTGACTGGATGATAGATTAACTTTTGCCTCTTTTGATTTCCACCAAAAGATCCAGACGGCACACTCTTCTTTTTCTTGATCTCCTTATGCTGCCGATACTTTTCCTCAGAAGCAATTGCAATATTCACTGCCTCATGATAAGTAACATTAGCACATGCAGTCATCATTGTCTGTAATTTGGTATTCAGTCCTCTCATGAACCATTTCTTTTTCTTGGCATCGGTATTGACATGTTTAGATGCATACTGTGACAGGTGATTGAATCTACCCACATATTGCATAATCGTTTGATCCCCTTGCTTCAAAGCAAGGAACTCATCCAACTTCATGGCCATCACTCCTTCTAGAATATAATGAGCTCTGAAGGCAGTACAGAACTCAGCCCAAGTTATTAGAATGCCAGCTGGCTGCATAGCCACTAGATTTGCCCACCAGGCACCTGCTACACCTCTAAGTTGCTGGGCAGCAAACACAGGTTTCTGCATCTTCATGCATGGAATAAGATCAAATTTCTGCTCCATGGTCTGAAGCCAATCATCAGCCTCCAATGGTTCATCGGCCTTGATGAACACTAGTGGTCTTGTATCTGTAAAATCAACATACGTAGCCTCCTGCCTGTTATGATTGCGGCCATGATTTCCTTGCACCATATTTTGATTACTCTGAGCTATCTCTCGAAGCAATCGAGCATTTTCAACTAGTCACATGGACCGGTGCTGCTATAGCATCAGCCAAAGTCAGTGGAACTGGTGGTGGATCAGGAACACCACCCTCTTCATGCGAAGAACCAAGAATATCTGAAGCACGAGTATGAGGCATGTGTTCATAACAAACCAACTTTACTCACAAGCTTTTATTAAAAGATAAACAAGCTTACTACAACACATTACACTGGTTTACTTATTTAAGCACAAGTCCACACCTACACAAGACTACTAAACTTAACTAGATCTCACTATTTACAATTCTACTCTTCTCCTCGACCACATCAAACCTCGTGATCGGTATCCATTCTGGAAACATTTCTGCCTTCATTATCACTTTTATCGACCATCACTAATTCTTCTGGATCTTCTTCTTCTTCCTCCTCTTCAAGTTCATCATCATCAGTAATGATGACACCAGGGTCCATTGCATCAGCTTGAGGTTCATGATTTGGATCCAGGAGGTTGCTCAGCCTATGGACTTCTTCATGCAAAGTAGTATTATGTTCTTCTAAATCTTCTACATAAAATTCTAGCTCATGCGCTCTAGCTCTAGCTACATCTTCCCTATGCCAAGCCTCATTTCTCCCTTCCACCATACGAACTAACATACGCTCGCAGTTCTTATGAGCGCTGGTGCGACACTTCAATTGATCTTTTAACTTGCCCACCGGGATGGCATCCAAGGCTCTATCTCTAGTAGTCTGTGCTAACTCTATTGAAAGTCTCTGTATCTCTGCCTAGGGATCAGGCCTAGAGCTGCTACTGCTAGCACCGTCATTTCTAGGGGCAAGTTGGTGACAAGGAACTCCTTTAGGTCCAACGAACTTATGGGGTGTTACCTTGGTGCGAGCCATACTGTAGGAAGCAAGATTAATCCAATTAAGACAATCTGATCAAAATCTAAAGAGCAGCCAGGATGGATTACATAACTCAACCCAGACTCACTACCCAACCCAAACTTAGGGTGAAGGAAGTAACAAGTGAATTAATCATGATGCATGAATCGTTCTTATGAACAAAAACATCAAAGCTTATAAGGTACATAACCATAGTTATTTTTATATAGGGCATAATAAGATTACTACTCCACCACACAAAGCCTTTTTAATCAATTAAGGAATGGTGAGAATGAAATAAGATAAGCCAGAAGCAATTTGGACCAAATTAACAAGTTATATTTATTTGTCCCAAATCATTTTAAAGTTTTTGTAAAACAATACAACAAAGACTTTGTAATGATCGCTCTGATACCATTCTATGGTAGAACCTCCTAAGTTATAGGACCCACATGCACTTGTCCCTATCCAACGACCTTTGACAACTATGCATATGTCCCTAGTAACTTAAGAAGTCTATCGGGTGTCCTCGGGGAACCCCAAATCATCCATGATTTCTGAGCAGGATCATATTACAGAGTCATTGCAGTATTACAATATTTATTCAAATATATACATCAGAGTAAAATAGCGGAAGTCTTACGATAACTTAGTTTATAAACCAGTTGTTTCAAACCTTACAAACTAAGTTCGATAATTATTACAAACCATAGTAGTAGTGGAGTGGCATAATTAACATAAACATAACACACAAAATAAGCATCCTGCCCAAGGATCACACATTCACTTATCAGTCATCGACAGGAACAACTAGTCATGCAGTAAGGTCCAAAATAGACCTGCTCATGAGGCTCACCTACAACAAGGGTCAACGAACCCTGAGTACAAAAGTACTCAACAAGACTTAACCAGAATAAAAACTGAGATGACTCAGGAATGCAGGCTCAGGGATTTAAGGTATGGCTTTAGCAATAATCAAAGTTCTTTTGCGTAAAAGCTCTTTAACAAAATTCTTTACTTCAATATGTAAAACTCTATAAGTACCACATATGAATCTGCCATGATCCATAATGAGATCATGAACTTCATATCAAACTCTTTCTCAAACCTTACTCAAGTTCCAGTTATTAACTACGACGATGAACAGTGAGTTGAGTCTCCATAACCGAGGAGCAACAACGATTCGAACCGATTATAAACCTAGCTGGGAATTCCAGACCACACGACATATGCAGGTCCCTGGCTTACATATATCAACTTGCACTTAGATCCTCTAAAACAAGAACAGGTCCGCGCCACCCAAGAATACAGTACTCCACCAATCCAGCCCATTGCCACGTGGGTACACGCTATTCCCGCCATCTCTCCACTCCCAGTGCACGAGTAGCCATTCTTGTAATAGAATAGCTGAGTTAAGGCTTACCAGAGTATGTGGTTAGTACTACAAAGTCTCACCTCATGCAATTCAACAACGGACGTACCTTAATCAACACAGGCGGAAAGAAGTCGCTCACAAGACCTCCACGTCTTGTGGCTCTCACACACCGAGTCCACCCGGTCTAGATTTATTACTCCACATGCTCATATTTTATGAGAACATAAGTAACCAAACGTAACCAAAGATCCATTTAAAATTCATAGGTGACAGGTAATCACCCGGCTAAGCATGACTAAGCATAACTAGGCATTTACGAATTTAAAACAGGTAACAAGGTAGATATAGAAAAACAAGATTGGTGATGCACCAATTAGGTTTCCACTTGACTCCTAATCACTTAATGCAGTATAGAAAATAAAAAGCAATAAAATTTGTAAAACACAAGGTAGGGTTAAATGCATCCAGGGCTTGCCTTCGTTGATGAAAAAAGTTAGGTTCCAGCGACATTCCACAATTATCCGATCCTGACCTCAACAGACGGATTAACCTCCTTCGCAACTTGATTAACTACCACATGTTCACCTTCATTCACTACACATATTAACAATGCCATGTTTAACATGATGCGTGATATAAAACATGATGTTCGATGATGGATGCAAAAATTAACAACTCGAATACAACTTTCCTTCGTGGTACAGTTGCAAGTCAAACTAACTAAATCTTTTTCGTAACACATACATCAATTGCCAAGGATCATTACCAACTAATGACCCAAGGTCATCACTCAATCAAAAATTCAAGAAAAACCTAAATCATTAAAGGTTACTATTTGCTTTTATGAATTAATTATTTAATTCAAAATTATGAAATAAATCAACTTATTCTAATTGAGCTCAAAATTTTAGTAAAGGTTCATCACATGATAAGTAAGTGGCAAAACAAATTTCATAATTTTTGGAAAATTAATTAAGCCTAGAAAAATCATGGAAACTCATTTAGTAATTAATTGAGCAATTTTTATCACATTCAAAAAGTACTGAAAGTCAAAAATTTCATATTTTTATTAAATAATATACATCACAGAGAGGTCACACAAAAATTTTCATAATTTTTGGAAGTTTAAATAATTTTACACAAAAATAACAAAAACTATCACTATTCATTCAAATCTGCAAAATAGAAAAATCCATTTTGAACGCTGAGTCACTGACAACCGACCCCACATGTCATCTTTTACCTTCGGCGTTTGACTACGGCGATGACGGCGCTGACCGACGTAATCTCGCCGCCGGTGAGACCAACAGCGACGGCGAAGACACCAACACGATCACCATGACTAGGCGCATCGATTTGTGGCACTACTGAGATTAATTACGACACGATACAAGCACTTTGCCGGTCATGGCGGATACGGTGGCTCGGCGACACTACGCCGGCGATAGGAGCCCGGTAGCGATCAAATAAATGGCATAGGAAGGTCCAGCAGCTCACCCCGAACGCGATGGAGCAAAGAGCGAGGTCGGAGGATCAACGGAGATGTTGGTCGACGTCCACGGTGATCACGGCGACGCAAACAACGACGACGGCGGTGAGCCAGTGACTATGATGGATAGATTGTCCAAGAAATGAGGTATTTAGCACCACGGCATCGAGACGAAGCTATAGGTACACTGAGCAAGAGCCAAGACTCATCGGAGAGCGCTGGCCGTGGTGAAATGAGATCACCGGTGAGGTTGTCGGACCGCGAGGAAGAAAGGTTCGCACCGTGGGTTCCCGGCTGGAATCAGGCGACCCAAGCTGGCAGGATGGATGCGCAAGAAGGAGACAGAGCTGGAACTGGCTTAGCTGCGACGGTGGAGGCACTACAGCGACAATGCGGGCTCAGCCGGAGTTGAGCTGAGGCGACAGGAAAAACAGAGCAAGGGAAAGGAAGAACGGCGACGGCTCCTAGGGCTTTATAGGGCGGCAGAAATGCAAGGAGGCGACACGTAGTGCATTGCCTGTGCCAGCGCGAAGCCAAGGGCTGGCGACAGGCAGTGACTGGAAGCCCGGAGAAGGACGCCGGCGGTGGGGCGGTCGCCATGGCACTGTTCCACTTATTTACAAAATTGTCATTCGTTTTCAAAGCCAAATTACTCCCAATTTTGTATAACAACTCAAAAATCTCCAAAAATAAAAGTTGTTTAAAATTCAAAGTTCTACAACTTTGCTTTTATAACTACCCCCTAATTCGGCCTACATTTTGAAATACAAATTTGAATTCAAATAGGGGACATTTAAAGAATTACGCCTTTTCAAATTACTTCAAATTTTTCATAACAACTTTGAAAACTCCGAAAACAAACTTTGTATAACTTGACAAGCTCTACACTTTTGCTTTTAGGTTCAACCCCAAAATATGCTTAGATTTTGAAATGAGTTTTTAGGGTAGGATTTAAATACTCAAAATTAGGGTTTTCTTGAAAATTCAAATCCAAACAAACTTTGGAACTTGATTCAAACAATACAATTCAACACATACCACATAAAGGTAAACTTGTTTTAGTGTATGCATATCAAAATTTTCACTAACACATGAATGATGTGCTATGCATATGATGACATGGCATATTTTAATATTTAAACACCCGAGGTGTTACAGCACTCCTCCCGAGACATGACAGTCAATTTGACCCTGTAATTGACAAAGAGAGAAAGTTCATCTATAATTAAGGGCGGAACTTGCCGGTGTTGCCTAGACAGTCCCGAATGTGTGGCTATGAGAGCCGATATGAAAGGAGATCGACTAAATAGTCGATTCTAGCATATTCATGAGAATAAATCAGTTAAAGCTCATTGGGTTGTATAAGAAGAATCGGTTATCAGTCAGGATAAATGTCTTGATTTAAACAAATATTAATCAATGGCAATAAGATGTCAACAATGATCGGTTTGTGCTGAGCCAATGATTACAAGTGACCTAACCCCTTTTTGTATAAAGAAATAATTCAACACCATTCAACCATTTAATAAAGATAAATCTAATAAACATGTTAGATCTCATCTATCGCTATGACCAGTGGGGCATGAGGCAGAATCATGCAGGTCATAGAAACAACGATAGACTCAATGACCCTAACTCATTACTAATATCAGTGGGGCATGAGGCAGAATCATGTAGGCCCTAATACAATAATAAGATTATGGGGCTAACATATCTTTCAACCTATCTTTACTTCAACGGTCTCATGATGCGAACTATTCGTGAAAGCACTCGATATCGGCTAAAATAGCCGATTCAGGCATAACGCACAACTAAAGTCATGCCTTATTAGGAATAGATCTATCAAATAACGATCCCCACTCCAATCACACAGGCCATGATAACGGGCCTATGGAACGATTCTCACTAGCCAATAAATCTACTCAAGACGCAACATGCTTTAACCGCACGCTATGCACGACCAAGATTGATGTAAAACAGCCGATAAAACATAACTCATCGTTTAACGTATAGATTATATCAGTTTTAGATTAACAAACGATGGGCTAAACAAGATATCAGTCTGATCTAGATCAATCCCAATCGGGCAGAGTGATATTGCTGTAATTTAGATAAATAATGAAAGCAATAAGCAATATCGGTAACTTAATGAATCTACCAAAAACTATCATTCTAAGGTAGAGCCGATAACTTGACCTTGATCTAGTTCATGCAGTGGGGGTCGACCGGATCGATGCAGCCATACTTGAACTAGGCAAGAATCGATAACTAACTTATACCAGAGTCACAGTGGAGGTCGATCGGATCGATGTAGCCGTACGAACAGAGGTATAAGCCATGACGGTACTTACAACAAGCAGTGGAGGTCGACCGGATCGATGCAGCCATACTTGCTAAAGAACTCACCAAGATCTACTCTACTCCTACTCCTAAGGGTGGACGGAGCTGAAAAAGTAAATGACTTGTATATTGGATTGATTGTTGTTCTTTACAATAGCCGGGGTCTGATATTTATACCCGGAGTCTAAACATGAATCCTACTCGAGCATGATTCGTTACAATCCTTGGCATAAACTGAAAACATTCCTAATTTAAAATAACTTAGACTCTAATCTTTCCCTTTTTGCAGAGTCCGATATGTAGTTTGCTGGCGCCAACCGTAGTTCATCATAGCTATCCGCTGACGTCATCCCAAGAGATCCAATTCTAGAGTCGTATCTGAATCGGCTGACATCGATCCTCCTTGATTGGCACAATCTTGGAAGCCTGCGAGTTCCCGCGTTCTTTTTCCCAAATTTTGGTGTAAACACAAACCATTACCATTGATCAAGGGACAATGTTGACATCAAAGGAATTCAGAGATTTTGCTACCAGTATGGGATCCAATCAAATTTTGATTAAGTTGATTAAGAAGAAAATTGAAGAGCAACCAAGGAAGTGCCACTTGACACTTAATGAAGCATTGTGTGCATATAGGATGGCTTGCCTTGGATCGATTAAATCATCACCTTATGAGTTAGTATATGGGCATAATGCAGTTCTTCCTTGGGAGTTTTAGACTGGATCAAGACGTGTTGTATTACAAAATGATTTGATAGCCGAAGTCTATAAAAACCTTATGATGGATGATTTGGAGGATTTAAGTTGTCATCGGCTATGCACTCTTGAAAATATTGAGGCCAATAAATTAAGGGTTGCAAGGCATTATAATAAAAAGGTCAAGAACAAACTAGTTTTGCGAAGGTGTATTAGTTTGGAAAGTAAGATTGCCAGTTGGGTCTAAAGACATCATGTTTGGCAAATGATCACCTAATTGGGAAAGTCCTTATCGGATTAAGCATTGTGTGAATGGTAATGCTTATATTTTGGAAATGCTAGAAGGGGAAGATGAATTTGATAGAGCAATCAATGGAAAATTCCTAAAGAAGTATTATCCTAGCATTTGGATTAATACTTGGTAGCCGATTTGTTTAGTCGTCGGCTCTAATAGCGGTACCAGGAGGGTATCACCTTTAGTTCAAAAATCAGCCCTAAGGGGAAAAGCCGATACAATATGTATCGCCTATAGAGCAAAAACACACACAAAGACAATTAGATTTATATTTTAGCAGATTCAGAAACATATTCATAAAGAGAAGCAAAAAATTTATTCATTGATAGTTTGTTCCTAGTACAAACTAATCAAAAACTTTATTGATTACATCCTGGGTGGACATAATGTCCACGATGGCCGCAGCTGCATCGTCAAAGTCCTCCATCAAGTCCTCGTGCATGTCGGGGTCATCGACCATAGGGAAGCCTGGCTCCATGGTGCAGAGCTCGTGCCTAGTCTGGACCTACACCGCAGCCAGGGCTACTGCTGCGCCGCTATAGACACCATGGAGGGCGATCTCCTGGGCGCACGCTAGGATGTCGTGCAGGTGGTTGATGAGTATGGGGTCGCAAGCGTTGATGGCCGTCGTAGCCACGTTCGCCTCCAGTTAGAGGTTCTCCAACTACACCATTAGGGCTGGCAATCACAGAAACAAAGAAACTGTCAAGACAAATATAAAAAAAAGAATAGAGATTTTCTTGGGATCCATCTTACCCACCACCATGGCATCAGACTCAGCCAACCATGCCCGAGCGGCATTGGTTTCTTCCTTGGCGGTGAGGAGGGTGGCTTGAGAGGCCTTGAGGTGGATCTCAAGCTAACCATTCTCCCAAGTTGCCTCGAAGTAATGGTCCTTGGCTGCCCTCCATTCTTGGAGGAAGCGCCGGACATCATCGTCGGTGTAGGAGTCAAAGGAGTCCTACGATGAGTCCGGTGTGGGGGCAGCAGCAGACTCAGCATTGGAGGGCTCGCTGGCCCTAGGGAGGAGGAGGAGGAAGCCTGTTGTTCAAGACAAACCTGTAGACATGTTAGAATGTAATCTGTTGATAGGAGCAGGAGTCATTTGGTCCTACCTCATGCGGTAGAGTCGCTGGCTCACCAGCATCTCCTCCTCTAGGAGATTTTTTGCCATGCGCTTACCACTGTTGTCCTCACCTACCATGGGTGCTGTTAGATCTTGGGAGGAGAAGAGGAAATTACTACAGGGTCTGTGAAGATGGAAGGATGCAAGATAATGAGAGTAGTTGCAAATGTAGATGTGTTTGAGGCCAAAGCCCTTGGCTAGTATTTATAGCCACAAAGGCGAGACGGTAGATATGTTGGGACAGTGTGAAAGTAACCCCAATTAATGGAAGGGGAAGCGTTGCTTCACTAATACCGAGGGGAACACGGCATTGATAACTGAGAAGGGATTCGAAGGGTTTTGTGATAAATGCCATTTTTAGATTCGGTTTAGTCAGAGTGAAGTCAGAAATCGAAAATCAGCTAATTCAAATCAGCTCTTCTAGCCAAACCAAAAAGTACAGTTATCATCAGGTTTATGTGCTACAGGTATTGGAATGTAAATTACAAGTTAAGAGCATCATGACTTGCTCGTAGTGCTTTTAGTCGAATAGCATCAACTTCTGCAATTTGTTGTTTATCTTCTTCGACTGATCCGGGAATGCTCTCAAGGCTGCTACGAATGGCTTTGCCTTCTTTGACCTTGGTCAGCATTTTTGCTTCTTCTGTTTGATAGCTTTGGGGATTTGAATCAAGTTGGACTCATGATGTTTGATGGTGCCTTTCACACTTTCCAGTTCTTTTTCAATATCAGCATGCCTGACTCTCAGCTGATTTAGTTCTGGTTCAATTTTGGAAGAAGAGTTCTTCAAATTGTCGATCAGTTGTGCTAATTCTTTGGCTTCCTGTTTGTTAGAATTCTTTTTGGCCATCAAAGCTTCATGGTCGATTAGATTTCTTTGAGCCTTTTTCACCTTAGGAGCCTGGTCTTCAATATTGGATATAGGTAAGGCTTCAGCAAGATTTGGGGTCAAATTATCCTTGATGGACAAGAAGATTCTTCTCATTGGGTCTGCATCCTGGTCCAAATCGGCTATATTTCCCTCGAGCATTGGCAACATATCTTTTAGCTGCTTTTTGGTCTCATCTGATAAAGTCTCTTGGAAAGAAATGGCTAATGACCTAATCTCATGTTCGTCTATGTATTCTTCAAAGTTGAAGGAGTAGCTCAGAGCTAGAGAATTAAGTGCCTACATGTGAACAAAAGGAATCTTATTAGAAATGGCAAATAAGTTGACAATGAGATGAATGGTGAGGAGGACATAGTACCTTTTCTAGGAAGAAGCTCTAGCTGAGAAGAAGGAACAACCGATGATGTGCCAACATCTTTTTCAACATTTGGTTGAATCGGCTCTGGACTTTTGATGCTAGTGTCTACAAGCATCAAGAAGTTTTTTGGTTTATATTTGTTATAGAAGGACAAGAATGAGCATATGAATTTCTTACCATCGACTATTTGCTGAGTTGGAGGATCAATGGTTTGGGTATCAGCATCAACAGGATCATCTTCAACTATTGGGGTGTTAGACTTTTGCTCTTGTGCAGATGTTTTCTCAGGTGGTGTCTGATAAAGGAGAATGATCATAGAAGAGTGAGGATTACATAAGATTAAAAGTATTAAGGAGATACCTTGGTAGCATCAGGAGGTGAAGTAGAGAGGTTCTTATCTCCTGCTATTTTGGGTCTGTCAGAAGCATCGGTTATTTCAGTTGTAATCGGCTCCTTAGGAGGATTAGCCGATGAGAGGTTGGTAGATGCTGATTCAAATGCTTGGGATAACAATTTGGCACCTAGGGCAGATTGAGATGCAATAGTCGATGGCTGCAAGAAAGGGATTGAATTAGAAGTTGGATATTATCTTAAGAGGGAAGATAAGTTAAGTTACCTAAGCAATTAATGATTTTGTTCTGCGAAGTCTCTTCCCAATGGTGGTTTTCTGAGTTACACCTTGGGTTGCCTTGCGTTTTGAAGACTGATATATGAAGTATTGTTGGGGCAGCTAGGTTTTTCATTAACTTTTTCAGAGTGGGTGGAGTTGATCCCATTCTTAAGGCTGGACATGGTGGATAATATTCTATGGGATGCCCTTTCCTATCCACGCTTGGCAGATCAAATTCGGTATCCTGCAAAAGAATTTGTTAGATGAATTGATGGGAGAACTTGTTAGATAATCCGTCTAAAAGAAAAAGTAGTAAATTACCTCACTATCAGAATCAAATTCTTCATCTAGGGCTAAACAGTTGGGATGAGTTGGACTGCAGAAGAGGTGAGAGTGCCATTCTTGCCACCAGGAATCAAACAAATTTGAGGAGAAGGTAGCTCTTGTCCATTCATGTAGCCAAAGAGAAGGAAGATTTGATCCTAGTTGAAAAACTCTATAAGCTTCCATCATCTCACTGATACCTTCTCTTGGCTTCAGAGTGTGTTCCTAAAGAATAGCTGAGGAGGTAGTTGACCAAGGCTGAATTGACGGGCCACAAAAGAAGGATTATAGAATTCATAAGTTGCAAGGTTATCTGGGAGTAAAGAACCAGTAGCCATTTTACCATGGTCATGGCGAAATTCGGCTAGCAGTACACAAGGTTTGATAATACAACTAAAGATTGCAGCAGCTGTTTCATCTGAGCAACCTATTTCAAACAGAAATTTGACTGGCAAAACTAGTTTATTGTCTTCATCCTCATCATAAGGCAGCATAGTGAAGATGTTTGCATCAAACCCTCTGAAAAATTTCTTTAAAAGATGGCCTATATCAACAACAATTGTTATGGCTGATGCAACTTCACCATAATTCATACACTATCGAGTTCTTCCTTCTTTTCCTTTATAATCTTCAGCAAAGTTGGAAGAAGGGAAGCTCATATTCCTAAGATTGGGTCTTTGTCGATGTTTGACTACCGATAGCCTGCCACGGGGGTCCCCGGGGCAGTATGTTTGGGCTTTAGCGTATGCTGAATTCGATGGTTAATGCAAGAGATAGTCAATTTATCCTAGGTTCGGACCCTCGATCTTCGATCAAGTAATAGCCCTACGTCCAGTCGGCATTAGCCTTTACGTTGGGTTGATCGTAAAGTGTTGTGTTGTACAATTGTTCTCTTGAACTCCTGATCCAAGGAGCCCTGCCCTCCTTTATATAGTCAGGAGGTCAGAGTCCTAGTCGGTTTACAATAAGAGTTCCTAGTAGGATTACAGAGTAATACTACTACTAAGATTATAGGGGAAGAATCCTAATTAGACTAGGTCTTCTCCCTTCCTTGCGGGGTATCCCATGGGTCCCGCACCGACAAGCCCCCAAGCACTTCATGGTTTAGTTCTGGAAGCCTCGTCTTGTTCCTTCAAGTCTCGTCGAGTAGGAACAAGCATCGTCCGAGTGCTTTCCTGAGCGAAACCGTGTAGCGCTTCATGAGATCTTTGCATGGTGTGTACCTTTTTGAAGAAAAAAGTACTCCCATTTGGACATAGCCCCCGAGCCTCTTGCTGTTTGGCACAAGGAGCTTGAGGGTTTTTCTTGAAATCGTCCTAATTCTTCGTCGAAAGGCTCCTGAGCATATACTAGGGTTCTTTGTCGAAAAGAGCTCGGATATAGTTATGTCCGAGTTCTTTTTGTCGTGTGGTCTTGAAGTCGTCTGTCTTGAAGAAGTCTTCTGAGTGATGTGCGCTTTTTGAAGGAAAAAGTGCACTCACTGAGTGTAGCCCCGAGCCTCTTGCTATTTGGAACAAAAAGTTGGAGGGTCTTGAATTTTATGTTGTTTGAAAAGAACTAAGAACTTCTCCTGTTGCAGCCCCCAAGCATTTATCTGGGTTGTTTTGTTTAGGAAGAACTCGGATGTAAGGTCTTGGCATATTCTCTGGTAGTCTGCTTTTGTCAGATGTAGTCGCATGGTGGTGGTTGAGTGTGAATGTTGTTTGTTCACGAGTTGTACAGTGTTGGTATATCCTTTTGAATATGCTTGTCCTTGAGTACTGTTCCTTCATGCCTGAGTCCTTTTTTATTGAATTCTATCTTTTCACTGTGTCCTTTGTTAGGCTTGTTTCGTTTGAGCTCCTGGTCCACGTGCACCGCTCCTTCGATCTATAAATACCCTCCTGGAGTGCTATTTTGATTCATTGAGCTTTTTGTTGCTTGTTCTGAAGTCTCTGTAGTCATGAATATGGTAGTTTGTGAAGTAGAGCAGCCTCCTGGGCGTATTTTGCAATTCTTGTATGTCTTGCCGTAGCTGGAGGGAGTCTTGTGATAGGGATTAGAGGTAGGCTAATCCCGTAGTAGGAATGTACCAGGATGTACGTGGTGGTAGTTGGAGGAAGTCTTGTGATGTGGGCTTCGTTCCTTCATCCGGACAGTTCTGGGTTGATCCTCGTCGCCTGTCCTGAGACTGTCCGGTGTAGATCAACACCATATCCAGCATCACATCGGTCTTGGGTAGACAGATGCCTGCCGGCCTTCTCTGCTCCATGTTGTCCCACTGTGCTGCTGATTTCCACCTTGGATGCACTGCGTCCGTCCTTTGAAGAAAACAGTGTAGCCGAGGGTGGTTTATCCTTCCGAGTAGCAATTTGGGACATGTAGTCGTTCCAGAGCCTAGCCGTGTCCGGGTTCCTCTTTGCTACTTTGCTTTTCGTGGTACCGAGTTCGTTGGGTCTTGTAAGATGTGTAATCTTCTATTTTTTAAACAAGTTATAAAATGGAAAGGATCTTGTCTTCTGAGTTGTAATTCTTTATTTTCCTGATGTCCCGGATTGTTGATGAGGTTTCCAAGTTCTTTCTGTAAGGACCGGGTTGTTGCGCTCCTTGTGAGATAACCCTTCTTTGCTTCATTGTTGATGAGTTCTTTTTATGGTGATATGATAATTCTGCCATGGTGTTGGATGGATAAGTCTGAAATCTGCCCGTTGAATTGTACCGTTGTGTAGATTTGAGCCATCCGTCATTTTAGCTGCGTCGGTAAATGAACCATTGCGTCCTCATGCCATGTTAAAACGGGCCTAGGTGGGCCACATTTTTACCAGTGTAAAATCTATTTAAAGGCCTTTCTCCTCCTTTTCTTTGGTACCCTACCTTTGCCTTGAAAACCCTAGCCTTTGCACCTCTACCGTCGTCATTGCCGCCGCCATCTGAGTGCTGCCGTCCAGAGCTTTCTCTTTCCCTAGTGCCTTTTTGCCTCCATTAGTTCATGGGTAGGAAGAAAGCCGCGAGCAAGTCCTAGGCAACCTTCATGGACGAGGAGTCGTCTCTTTCCGTGATCGAGAACCAAGAGTTCGTGGCCATGAGGGCTACCTAGAAGGCTTGGCTGGCTCCGACAACGACTGAAGACTAGCTTCGCTGAGCTTGCCGGCTGATGGTCTGATCCTAGAGCAAGGGTATTGCTGAATGGAGAGTTCCTGGGCGAGCATCGGGTCCCTGCTCCAGCTCCTAGTGAGATTATTCTTTTTGTCTCTTTTATGCGTGCTGGACTTTGCCTTCCTACTTCCGCCTTCCTTCATCAATTTCTCGGTTATTTTGGGGTTAGTCTGAACCATCTAACTCCCAATGTCGTCCTCCATCTTTCTGTTTTTGTACATCTCTATGAAGCTTTCCTTGGAATTCCTCCTTCTCTTTCTCTTTTCCGTCACTTCTTTCGTCTGAAGCCTCAACCCCGCCATGAAGACACCAATGTTCTTGGCGGCTACGGGATTCAGTTTCACTAGGGTCTTAAAAGCAAGTTCTTTGACTATGACCTGGTTGATTCTGTGTTGGATTGACGTGCTGACTGGTTCTATGCCGCCAATTTGATTCCTTCTCTCGCTGTACATTCTAGATCTGGTCCCTCGGTTAACGACCGATGGGAAAAGAACTCCCTGACAGTTGGACGAGCTCCTAGCTATCCAGTCGTTCCTTGAGCGGATAAGCACTCTGAAGCAGCGAGGCTTGACCAGCTTTGGAATCGTCTCGAGTTTTCTTCGCCAGTCGAGTTCAGCCTCTTGAATGAGCGAGAGAACTTTGGCTTCGAGTACTCTAGGGCTGAGGATTCTTCATGCATGGTCCCTACCCTTGAGTTGATCGACGAGGAGGTACTCAAGCGTCTTCAGAAGATGCTAAAAGGAGCAAGCATTGTCCCGCTTACCGTCTCCGAGTTCTGTGCGAAGAACCCGCCTCCAGCTGTAAGTTGTTTTCTCTTGATGCGGGTACTTTTTGCTTGTATCTATTTTCGCTTAATCTTCCTTGTCTTGTTTTCTTATTCTTTTTGTAGGAATTGGGGCGTAACTTCGTCGACCCGATTCCCCTTCACGACCTCCCTACCATCGTGGGGGCTAGGGGTAGTCTTGATGGGGCTTCTTTAACTAGTAAGTCGCAAATCGCCGTAATGCTTCCTAGGTGTTTCTTCCACATTTTCTGATGTATATGAAGAGTATGTTCCTCATCTAGTTCCTCGAGGCCCTCGTAGTGTCGGCAAGAGGGGTCGAGCGGATAGTTCTTCTTCTTCTCCATCTGCTGCCAAGAAGTCCCAGTCAGACAAGTACTCATCCAGGTACTCCAGTCATAGCTAGCATGCTCTTAGGTGAGCATATTAATACGCTCTATCCTTTTGTTGTTTGCTTATATCTTTGACCGAGTACTTTTGTCCTTTTTAGCTGGAGCCATGGTGGCCTTGGTTGAGAGTGAGGAGGATGAGGTTGATGATGTGCCTCTTATTGCACGTCGATGAGTTCTTTTTTCATCTTCCTATTGTTGAAACCCTCCTTTATTCTGACTCTGGTCTTCATTTCTTTGTAGTAATCGGTTCTCGGGTACCAGTTCTTCTAGAGGTCCGGCGCCGAGTTCTTCTGTAGCTCCGTTATCGAGTTCTTCTGGGGCTCCAGTACTGGCTACGCCGCTCTTGTCGCAGGGTGGCGGTGATGTTTTTGCTGCTGTGGTTCCCCCTGCGAGATCTTCTTTTGGCTTTATGAAGAAGAAGAAGATAGCTGGGTAAGTGAATTCTGGTTTTATTTCTTTACTTCTGTTCTCCTTTTTTCTTATTCTTTTTGACGAGTTTCCTTATCAACTTTCAGGCCTTCGTCTTCCCCGAGCCTCCAGTTGACTTCTTGTCAAACCTCTGGTGCGCCCTTGCGTACTGAGTCTCAGGACTTGGAACGTATGGTCGCCGAGGTGGCTGTGAGGGGGGCAGAGTCCACTGCTGCTGAATTACTGGCTCCCAAGGTGACCGTGGCCATGGCGGCAGGTTCATCTGAGGGGTTGGCCATTCTGGCTCCTGAGGTGACTGTGGCCGTTGCTTCCTAGGGGATTGCCCAGGTCTTGTCTTCTGAGGTGAGTACTCTGAAGACTGAGCTTGACCTCTGTCGGGCCGAGTTGGAGTCTGAGCGTCAGACGCATCAGAATGAGGAGAAAGCCCTCCGCACCCGGGTAGTTGAGGTGGAAAAACAGCGGGATGTGGCTGCCCAGGAGGCCTTGAAAAATATGGAGTCCATGAAGAAAGAGTGCCATGGTATCGCGAGTTCTTTTTTGCTTCCCTTTGTATTCAAATTTGCTTCTCTGCTGACTTGTATTTTCTTGTTTGGTCTAGCTATCCGAGTTGAAAAGCAGAAGCTCTCGGAGGGTATCGAGGAGATGAAGACGCTCATTCGAACTAGCCATAATAAGGATGAGGAGGTAATTACTCAAGCTAAAGAAGAAATCACGCTTGCTAAATTGATTAGGCGTGGAGCTGACAGAGATCTTGTGCAGGCCCAAAAGACCATCGAGGACTTGACTGGTAAGTTGGCAACGGCTACTGAAAACTGGAAAGCTTTGTGGAAGTCTTTTCTTTCAGTAGCCGACCTTCTTCAAACTTCAGCAGACGATGGTCATTCTTGGGCTCAATTCATTCCCCAAGTGCCGACCCATTTCTAGGAGTTCATGAAGCGTTGTGCCCATCTTTGTACCAAGAGCGTTCTTGCCCAGGTCTGGGTTCTTTCCCTAGATTTTCCTTTGTCCAAGGTCGCCGATGAAGCCGAGAGCCAAGAGTACTTGGATGTTGTTGAGAGGTTGGAGCCTGAGGTTGATGACTTAGCCAGGAAGATTGTAGATAATCTTAACATTGATGTCTCTACTCCTGATGACAATGCTTGAATGTAATCGACCTTTGTACTTCGGCTTTTGTAACAGAATACTTATACTTTTTCTTGAATGAAGATCCTTTATCTTTGTTGACGTCTTCTTTGTCTGGATGTCTAATCCTTGCTTACTCTTTAAATGTGTTGTCCAAGTGATCAGAATTTTGTCCGAGTAGTTATCCCTTCTGACTTTCATCTGCATTGTATAAACCACTCGGTGTATGTAGATCATTGTATTTGACAAATTTTCTTGTTTTGCCGAGTACTTGTCTGGCTTTCGTCTGTGCCGTGTGAAACAACTCGGTGTAGATCGTTGTCTTGACAAACTTCGTGTTCTTGTTAGTACTGAAAAGACTTAGGACCGGTGATCTCAGCTTTTTTGCTTAACTCGAGATGTGATCAGCATTCTGGTGTATCCCCCGAGCACTTCACAGTAGAGTTCTAGAAGCCTCATCTTGTTCCTTCAAGTCTTGTCTAGCAGGAACAAGCGTCGTCCGAGTGCTTTCTTGAGCGAAACTTTGTGGTGCTTCTTGGAACCTTCTGAGTGTAGCCCCCGAGCCTCTTGCTATTTGGAACAAGGAGCTAGAGGGTCTTGTCTTGAAATTGCTCTGATTTATGTTCAGGCTTATTTTTAGTCGTTTTGCTTTTTAGTTCAGGTGTTAGCTTATTAGCTACCCTCATCGGCGGGCTGAAGCATGTTTTCAGCTCTTTTGCTCTCGGCCGGTATGCTCAGGCGTCTTTTCAGCCATTTTGCTTTTTGGTTCGAGTGTTAGCTTATTAGCTACCCTCATCGGCGGGCTGAAGCATGTTTTCAGCTCTTTTGCTCTCGGCCGGTATGCTCAGGCGTCTTTTCAGCCATTTTGCTTTTTGGTTCGGGTGTTAGCTTATTAGCTACCCTCATCGGTGGGCTCAAGCATGTTTTTAGCTCTTTTGCTCTCGGCTGGTATGCTCAAGCATGTTTTCAGCTCTTTTGCTCTCAGCCGGTATGCTCAGGCGTCTTTTTAGCCATTTTGCTTTTTAGTTCGAGTGTTAGCTTATTAGCTACCCTCATCGGCGGGCTCAAGCATCTTTTCTGCTATTTTGCTCTCGGTCGGTATGCTCAGGCGTCTTTTCAGCCATTTTGCTTTTTAGTTCGGGTGTTAGCTTATTAGCTACCCTCATCGGCGGGCTCAAGCGTCTTTTCAGCTATTTTGCTCTCGGCCGGTATGCTCAGGCGTCTTTTTAGCCATTTTGCTTTTTAGTTCGGGTGTTAGCTTATTAGCTACCCTCATCGGCGGGCTCAAGCATCTTTTTAGCTATTTTGCTCTTGGCCGGTATGCTCAGGCGTCTTTTCAGCCATTTTGCTTATTGAAGACAACTTCGGAGAAAGTCATAACAAGACATATGTTTTGTGGAAAGACCATCTTTATTGATCGTGAATCGTTGATAAGCCATAATAATACATATGTTGTTGATGAGCGATATCTTTGTTGATCATGATCGTTGATCTCTTATGTCTTGTATACATATTTTCCCTTGAGTTGTTTTCATGCATAGAATCTTAGTAGCTGACTGATGTGCCATGTATTGTTGACTTCTTTTCCATCTTCAGTTATCAGCTTGTATGTGCCTGGTCCAGTGACTTTTATGACGATAAAAGGACCTTCCCATGGACTGAGTAGTTTATGGCGTCCGTTGGTTTTTTGTATTCTTCTTAGTACTAGGTGTCTGACTTGTAATGATCGAGACTGGATATTCTTGTTGTAGTGGTGTCTTAGTCCTTGGAGGTATCTTGCTGATTGGAGGGTAGCGTTTACTCTGACTTCTTCTGTACTGTCGATTTCTAATCTTCGGGTGTGTTCTGCTTCTCCTTCATCGTATTGTTCTATCCTTGGTGACATCTAGATCAAGTCTGCAGGTAGTATGGCTTCTGATTCGTAAACCAGGAAGAAAGGTGAGTATCCGGTTGCTCTGCTTATTTGAGTCCGTAGCCCCCATACAACCTTGGGTAATTCTTCAATCCATTTTGATCCATAGTCCACTAGTTCTTCATACAGTCTTGGTTTTAATCTAGCTAGTATGAGTCCGTTTGCCCTTTCTACCTATCCATTGGCCTCTGGATGTGCGACTAATGCGTAATCTATTCTGAAACCGCAGTCATGTGCCCAACTTTGGAATTCTATGGTCATGAAGGGAGAACCCAAATCCATGATGATTCGATTGGGCATGCCGAAGCGGTGCATAATGTCTTGGATGAACTCGACTGCTTTGGTTGCGCTGTATTTTGCGAGTGGTTTGAATTCAATCCATTTGGTGAACTTGTCAATTGCTACAAAGATGTACTCAAAGCCGCCTTTTGCTTTCTTGAGAGGTCCTACTTGATCCAGCCCCTAGCAGGAGAAAGGCCAAGTAGGTGGTATGCAGATGAGGTTGTGAGCTGGCACATGAGCTTGTCTTGCGAACATTTGACAACTTTTGCATCTTCTGACGAGTTCTTCTGCGTCTTTCAAAGTGGTTGGCTAGTAGTAACCGGTGCGGAATGCTTTACCGACTAGTGTTCTTGAAGCGGCGTGATTTCCACAGCAACCTGAGTGTATTTCGTCTAGGATCTCTTTGCCTTCTTCAAATGAGATGCATTTTAGGAGTACTCCTGATGATGCAGCTCTTCTATAGAGCTCTCTCCTACTAAGACCTAATTCTTGCTTCTGCGAACAACTCGGGTAGCTTCCTCTTTTTCCGCTGGCAACTTATTCTCTTTGATGTAATCAATAAAAACCTGGGTCCATGAAGTGGTGATTACCAAAATTTGGGTGTCTTTAGCTGAGATTTCAGGGGTTATCTCACCGGGTTGTTTGATAGAGGGAGCTGATAACTCCTCTATGAATACACCGGGTGGGACCTTCGCCCTGTCTGATCCAAGCTTAGCGAGGATATCTGTCGCAATATTAGAATCGCGCAGGACATGTAGAATTTCTAATCCTTGAAAATGTTTTTCGAGCTTTCGTATTTCAGCACAGTAAGCACCCATGTTTTCTTTGGTGCAGTCCCAATCTTTGTTGACTTGATTGATTACCACTGTTGAATCGCCGTAAACGAGTAAACGCTTGATTCCGAGGGTAATTGCCACTCGTAGCCCATGGATGAGGGCTTCGTATTCTGCTTCATTATTTCTAGCTTGCCATAATATCTGAAGGACGTACTTGAGTTGCTTTCCATCTAGAGAAATTAGGAGGACGCCTGCACCGGCTCCACCTAGCTTGAGTGATCCATCGAAGTACATCTTCCAGTGATCAAGGATGGTATTTGACATAGGTTGTTGAATTTTTGTCCATTATGCCACAAAATCAGCCAGGGCTTGAGATTTAATTGCCTTCCGTGGGGTGAAATCGATATTGAGAGCACCAAGTTCAACTGCCCACTTAGATATGCGCCCTGTTGTGTCTCTGTTGTGTAGGATGTCTCCGAGTGGGAAATCTATTACCACGGTAATCCTGTGGCTTTCAAAATAGTGGTGAAGCTTGCGTGAAGTGATCAGGAGGGCGTAGAGTAGTTTTTGCACATGTGGGTACCGGATTTTTGATTCTGATAGTACTTCGCTGATGTAGTATATGGGACGTTGTACTTTATATACACGCCCTTCTTCTTCTCTTTCTATGACAATCGCAGTGCTGATCACCGTAGAAGTTGCCGCAATGTATAGCATCATGTCTTCATATTTGTTCAGAGGTGTGAGAACTGGTGAGGAGGTGAGGTATGCCTTGAGCTTCTTGAAAGCTTCGTTGGCTTCTTCTGTCCACTCGAACTTGTCTGTCTTCTTCAGCAATTTAAAGAAAGGTAACCCTTTTTCTCCTAGTCTTGATATGAAATGATTGAGGGCCGCCATGCAGCCTGTTAGTTTCTGCACATCTTTGACACTTCGAGGAGGGCCCATCTCTGTTATGGCTCAAATTTGCTTGGCGCTTGCTTCGATTCCGCGATGACTGACCAGGAATCCGAGTAGTTGTCCTGAAGGAACTCCGAATACACATTTGTTTGGATTCAATTTCCACCTCCATCTTTTTAGGTTTTCAAAGGTTTGCTTTAGGTCTTCAATTAGTATATCCAGGTTCTTTGTGTTTACCACTACATCATCCACGTATGCTTCTACGTTTTCTCCGATCTGATCACCAAGGCATGTTTGGATAGCTCTTTGGTAAGTTGCACCAGCATTTTTGAGTCCAAATGACATGGTTTTGTAGCAGTAGGCACCGAATGGAGTGATGAAAGATGTCTTGCTCTGGTCTTGTTCCTTTAATGCAATCTGGTGATATCCTGAATAGCAATCAAGGAAGGATAATAGGGTAGATCCTACTGTTGAATCAACTATCTGATCAATGCGTGGTAGCCCGAACGAATCTTTGGGGCAGTGTTTGTTGAGATCTGTGTAGTCGACACACATGCGCCACTCGTCCGTATTCTTTTTCTATACCAGAACTAGGATTGCTAGCCAATCTGGATGGAGGATTTCTCTGATGAATTTGGCTGCCATTAGTTTTGTAATTTCCTTTTTAATTGCTGCCTTCTTGTCGGGTGAGAATCATCATAGTTGTTGCTTTACGGGCTTGGTGCCTTCATTGATATCAATTCTGTGCTCAGCCAACTCTCTTGGGACACCTGGCATATCAACTGGCTTCCAAGCAAAGATATCTTTGTTGTTCCAAAGAAAGTTGGTGAGCATGAGTTCCTATTTTGCCGAGAGGTGGGCGCTGATGGTTGCTGTTTTGGAGGGATCGCCAGTGCCCAGGTCGATTTGCTTGACATCAGCTTGTTTTGGTGGTGCGAGGATGCTGGGCTTTTTAGCTGGTATCTCTAATTTTTCTTGGCTTATTTCTGTGGCAATAGTTGCTATTTCTTTTCTACCATTGTTGGCTTGTGCTTTGGCTGCAATTTGGATTGCCTGAACGTCGCAGTCGAAGGCGCACTTCAAATCGCTTTGAAGAGAAAGGACACCGTTAGGTCCTGGCATCTTAAGCAATAGGTACGGATAATGTGGTATTGCCATGAATTTTGCTAGTGCTGGGCGCCTGAGGATTGCGTGGTATGATGAATCAAAGTCTACAACTTCAAACTTGATGAACTCTGTACGGTAGTTCGAGGGAGTCCCAAAAGTAACTGGTAGAGTGATTTGCCCGAGTGGCATGGCTGCCTTGCCGGGAACTATGTCATAAAAACGTGTACTTGTTGGTGTAATCATCCCGGTGAGTTGTAGTCCCATCTTCCTTAGTGTTTCTGAAAAGATGATGTTGAGTCCGGCTCCTCCGTTGATTAGTACTTTCGTAATAGTCATATCGGCAATGGTCGGATCTAGAACTAGTGGGTAATGGCCTGCGTTTCCTATGCTGGTCTATTGGTCTTCTCTTGAGAATTGGATTTGATACTCTGACCAATTGAGATATCTTGGTGTAGCGGGTTCTGCTGCCATGATGGTTCGTAACGCTAGCTTTTCTTAATGTTTGCTTCTGGAATCTGGAACCCCAGCGAAGATTACTGCCACTGTCCCTCTGGATTTTTGGAATCCCTTGTCTTCATGGTTGTCATCTTCTTTTTTCTGATTGTCTTCTTTATTGTTCCCCTTACTATCTTTCTTTGTGTATCTTTCGTTGAAGGTGTAGCAATTTTCGATGGTGTGCTTTCCATTGGGGTGTAAGGGGCAACGTATGTTCTCAATGTCGTCATATCTTCTGGGTTTTGAAAACTTCTTTGATTTATCAGTCATTGCTACTATGTTGTCTGGACCATGCTTTCTCTCCTGATGTCTGTTGTTTCGAGGATTTTGCCTGTCCGGGTTGTCTCTGTTGTTTCTATCCAGGAATCTTTCTCGTGTCTTCTCCTCTGTAGTAATCATCTTTTCCACTTTTTGTCTGAATTCTTCATTGTTTCTTGGATTTTCTTTGCAGAAGTCTTGAAATTGCCACCTAGCCATGAGTTCGTGAGAGAAAGCTTCGATTACTTCTCGTTGTGTGATGTCATGTACTTGAGCTCATAGTTCGCCAAATCGTCGATAGTAATTTCTGAGACTTTCACCTCCTTTCTGCTTGAGTCCTTTTAACTCTACGTGGGTGATTGGGTGTGTAATAATACCCGTGAAATTTTCACAGAAAGCTCTTTGCAAGTCCTCCCAATTTCTGATCGATATTTTGCCAAATTTCTTGGACCCAACACTTAAGAAATCATAGGGTTGCATTGATCCTGTTATTCTAAGGCCGGTCAACATGTAAATATCGGCCAAAGTGATGGTCATTGGACCATGACCAAAACCAAAAGCATTCAAGGTATTGGACCAAAAGTAAGATGCAGAAATCAGAAGTGAGTCATTCCTCTCCATTCTAGACAGTGAGAGTGTCAGGCATTGATTCAAGTCATAAATTTCCCAATCTCCAGCCTTTTCTCTGATACCCTATGGAACCAATCCCTCCATCCCTTAGGCATTTTGGGCCAGTTTCTAAAGAGAGTTTTGGTGTTCCAAGGAGACAAATCTACTACATATTGTTTGAAGGGGATTCGGTTGGTTTCTTGATTGATGAAATCGGATGGATCAGGGTCACCCATGGGTCTAAGATAATAGGCATTAGGAACAACAACTGATGGAATCAGAATTTCATTCCTCATTTCCAAGAAACCAATTGGGATGAATTTAAGAAAAAGGAAAATACAGAGTAGCGGTTAACACTTGAAAGGCAGAAGTTTGAAGGCATACCTTGGGAACATGATCGCTGGTTGCCATTGTAGCCAAAATGGATCTAAATCTGAGGAAGGTTACTTGAACGACAACTTGGTAGAGCTGAGGATTTGATAGGGTTAAGGCTTTGGCGGTGGCAGCTTTGGCTGTTGAAGTTTGTTCGAGAAAGAAGGGGATAGTAAGCAGGCCGAGCGAATTAGAAATGATACTGTTGGGGTATTATATAGAATTTGGCCCAAGAAGTCAGGAGCCATACGTTTATTTTAGAATGAGCGGTTGCAACACGGGGAACAGATGGATAGGAATTTTGGAATCAAATCATTTTTATCCCAAAATTGGGGGGCATGTGTTTACACCAAAATTTGGAAAGAAGAACGCGGGAACTCGAAGCTTCTAGGATTGTGTCATCAAGGAATCGATTGGATGAGAATCGGTATCAGCTGATTTAGATGTAATGTCAGAATCGGCTATTTTATGGATGGCGTCAGCAGATGGCGTTCAATAGGCTATACTTGAGTGGCGCCAGGGAGATGTGTCTGACTCTACAAATAAGGAAAATTGGGGTCCAAGTTATTATTAAGTTCGGAAGTTTTTTTTATTCCAAAAATTGTAATGAGTCGTATTTGAGTAGGATTCATGTTTAGGTTCTGGGTATAAATATTAGACACTGGTTATAGTAAAAGGATACGAACATTCAATCAATACAATCTTTCCAGCTTTCACCATCGCATTAGGAGTAGGAGTACTGTAAATCTAGATGAGTTCTTTAGCAAACAGGGTTGCATTGACTGATCGACCTCCAGCTTGCTTGTGAGTACCGTCACGACTTGTATTGTGCTTATAAAGCTGCATTAGCTGATTGATCTTTTATGAGCCATAATATAAGTTTGTTATTGATCTGTATCGTAGTTTATAAGGTTGTATCAGTTGATTGATCTCTTATGAATCATAATATAGATCAAAATTATCGATCTTGTGTTAAATAACTTATTGTTTAATACAATATCACCAGTTATCGAGTCTGCTAAAATTAGTAAGATTTTCCTTGCGGTTTTTGGTTGATTCACCTGTTATCAATCTTGCTATAATTAATGTTTTATTAATTATAACAAAATCACATAATTGAGATAGAGATAGATCGGCATCATATCATCTTAATTGGTTGTCCTTTGATTTGTTCATGCTTCAAATCTTATAATTGACGGCTTAATTCCGCTAGATCGGCTATTTTATCTCTATTCCAGTCAAACATAGTATGCATCCAAAGACATGTTTCAATCTTGAATAAACTTAGTAGTTAATAAGATCTAATCTAATGACACTGCCATAGCTGCATCGATCCGGTCGAACCTCACTGGTAAGACTTTAGATTAGAAATTATCAATTAGTGGTCTTGTTTATGATCAAGATATGTACTCTGTTTGTTTGCTATGACTACATCGGCTATTTTAGCCGATTTGCCTATACTCTCACGCATATAGCATATTTTTATGAATCTATCAACATATAGATGGTTTTATAAATTCTTTGGCTTTAGTTTATTATCATTATCATAGCTGCATCGATCTGATCGAACCTCACTGTTGGTGATAATAGATTAGATTCAAATTGTTTGTAGATTCATTTATATTAGACAGTTGATTTGTTCGCATGTTATATACTCTTTTCATCAAACATATCGGTTCGACACTTTATATCGATTATGTTCTATTTAGCCGATGATGTTTTCTTATATCGCTTCTTATGGATGCGCCGGATATCGACTATTTAGTCGATAGCCTCATTGAATCGGCTATCTAGCCGTACATTTGGAACTGTTTGGTGCAAAATCGACATGTTCCACCTTAAATTACTGATAAGATTTTCTCTCTTTGTCAATTGTAAGTCAAATTGACTGGCTCGTCGTTGGGTTTTTAGAATCAGCTAGTTCTGTGTTGAAGCCAAGCAGATCTCTAGTCTTGTTCCATTCAGATCTTCCGGCTTGCTGTGTGTTGATCATATCACCACATTTTTGTGTCAGCAAGAATACTCCGGTGGTTTAGGACTTGGTGTTTCTAGGGTTTACTGTCATTAGTGGACGGTCCGAACCATGAGTCGGACGCTCCGGTCACTACTAGGAATATCCACTTCTATGACGAATAGCTTTCATTACTGAAGGAACCAAATTCATCATAATTTCAGTTTTATGAGGAAAAATGGTTCGTGATAGAAGTCGCATCATATTTGAAGTTCTATGACGAATCTAGAAATTTGTCATAGAAGTGGCTTGATCTATGACGAGAAACTAACAATCATAGAAGTGTTTTGGCATGCACAGCAGGAGGCAGCCACGTTGGCGGGTATTTCCATTAGAGATGCTTTCCACGTGTACATGCTATAGCCGGTTGCATTGGAGATGGTTCGGGTACATGTCACCTTCTTATTGCACAACGTGGACATCTCTAGTTCTTGCACGTTTCAGGTTCTTACTAGACCACGTGTCAGGTCTCTGTTGTTCCAAATCTATTGGCACACGTGTTGTGTTGCGGTTGGATCACGTGTCACTTCTTCATTGGACCATGTGTCGTATTTTTATTGGTCCACGTGGCATGACCACAATACCCCGCGTGTCTTTCTTTTACTCGGCCATGTGTCATGATGCTATACGTCCGCGTGTCAGTATTTTATTGGGTCACATGTCATGCCCTGAGCTACCCACACATCTTTTTTGATTCGACCACATGGCAGAACGGATTTGTACCACGTATTTGGTTCATATTGGCCCACATGTCCTGTCTTGACACTTACACATGTCATTCACTAGTTCATCCACGTGTCAGATTCTTATTCAATGACATGGCCTATGCTGGATCTACCACGTGCACACTAATCATTACATCAGAAAAAATGATTTCATATCTACACTGCTGCACAAAATAACTACATGCATAATTATATTGAACCTGAATCAAATAACAGCAGTTTAGCTCAGCAGCAAACCACTGACAGAGTTCACATATCAAGTCGCCACAAGTTCGCATCAAAATAGCAAACAAACCACATGTTCACTACATCAACAAGACTGAGAGTTACCGACGCTTAAGAGCATGATATATTCACAGAGCTTATTGTACTCCTCCTGTTGCTATTTCTTGAACTCCTCAAACTTCCTTTCAGTGTTTTCTGCCTTCCTGCTCAGTTGATCCACTTGTTTGGTGAGGCCAGCTAACTTTCCTATTAAGCTAGCAAGTTGTTCCTAAAGTTTGGAGCAGCTTGTCCTATACCAGCATTCTTCAAAGAAAAGGTGCTGCAGCTGGCCTAGGAGAGAACCTTGGAAACAACATCAGCAACAGGTTCTGCTCATATAGTTTTCATAGCTTCCTATGAAAACCAAGGAGTAAACATTAGGTTACAGATTGTGCAAGAGGACTTAAATTGCAGAACCAAGAGATTAGTTCATTACAAGTAATGCATAGGTCTTTCTTAGCCTACTGCCGATAGATATTCATAAGCACAAATCATAGGTAACATATTAACCGTTGTAATATTACAACTTTAAAATGATGGTGCCACTTTAGGCTCCTCCTACATTTCCTTTTATGGCAACGGCTTTAGCAAATTTCAAGTAAAGCAAATGAAGGTACTTACCACTGCTTCTCTTGCAGCATCAGCTCAGTCCTGTGTTGCTACTGTTATGGAAGTTGTTGCAGATTCCCACTGCATCAACATCTTCATGAGGTCGATCATGTTCTTCATCGAGCACTTCTTGATTGTGTCCTGCATCATTCTGTTTTTGTCCTTCTGTTAAAATTGCACATGCCTTTCTGTTGATACAAAAGGCATTGCGTATCTACTATACTTAAATAGGAGGATCACACTAGCAGATTTCTCTACGATTTCATGTAGCCATGTCATCAGAGGGTCCCACAACCACACATCAATATGCAGGAGCTGAACAATCCTTTCCCATACCTGTTCATAGCTCAGGCGGCGCCCGTAATCCACTTCCAAAACTATGAACTAAAGAAGTGAAGAGTCATTGTGTCTGTTGGTCTACCTCCTCCATTTCTCCCACCGATGAGCTGCCCAATTAAGCCTGAATTGTCCCTGCACCCACCGCAACAGCAGGTGCTGCCACCCCTGCCTCGGCGTGATGACAAAAAGCAGCAGTGGTGGAACCATTGATGACGCACGCCGCTCGTGCCTCACCTGCGGGCGTCGCTGTTGCTTACCGGGCTCGCCCACACGCTGCTGATGCCCGTGGCTAGGCTTGCCCGCGCGACGCTGTTTCTCCTTCTTGCCGCAACATCCGCCGCCACAGTAGGTGTCGACGCCTCCCTCGACACGACAAGAAGCAGAGTAGCACCATGATGACGCACGCCGCTCATGCCATCAACCCGTCGCCCACGCACCATTTATGCTCATGGCCCGCTCACCCGCGCGCCGCCTCCTCGTGTGGCCAGGCTCACCCCTGCGCCGTCAATGCCCGTGGCTGGACTCGATTCAGAGGGGATGCGGTAGATCGATTAGGGAAGGAGATACGTGGTTGAGACACCAAGATCTTGGAAGTTGAAAGGCCATCTTGATTTTGTTGGGAGTTTGCAGATCAACTGTGGATTTTGTTCCATGCAAGTTCGTCTGTGCAGTCGGGAGGAAAGAGGTGCAAGTTTTCTTCGCTTGAAGGAACACGAAAGAATGGGCCTGGCCGTTCAACGATTTCCTCTCTCTTTCTTTTCCTATTCCTTTATTCCGGATTGCCGGGGCATGGTCTTTCTGTTGCGTGTACAAAGAAACTCAGTACCAAATCTATCTCTGCCTCTTTTAGAGTTTTAGTAGTTACGAGGAAGAAGCAGAACAATTATTCATGCAATTTTTTTCTAAGATAATTTTGCAATTAACTCGATCCTTTAAATCTTCAATCCTATGTTGTCCTACAAATTTCAAGATGGGACAACCATATTATAATATAATTTTCTAACGCAAAGCCACATATTTATAACTCCATAAGATTTTATCAAAAAACATTATAAAATTTTCATAGCAACGCGTGGGGATATCATCTAGTTTCATATAAAAAGAGTAACACAACCATCACCTACATATGCTTGCAGGTGGGCAACATAGGAGCGAGATCATGTAACCTGGTAATACTTGACTTTTTCATGGTTTCGCTTGTTCTGCTCCGAGACTGCCTATAACCACAATTGTGTTAGACTGCAGCACAAGTAGACCACATAAAGACTAGAGAAGAAATAAATAAGTCCACACACACACACCTTGTTCTTGGAACTTGACCACTTTTGGACAAGTGCCCACCACTGTGCGTCATTCATGCAAGACACAGGAGATGTCTTTCTAATTTTATCAGCGGAGACGCTGTTGAAGTAGGATCGCTTGAACCTATACCGTGTTTGTCGTATAACAGACTAGAATACACTCGTGCATGCTTCTCTTGTTACTTCATCATTGTCGTCAAGTGGTCAGCCTCAACTGCAGAAGTGTGAATGCAAATTAAATATATTACTAAGTTGCTCAAGGCAGAGTTGAATGTCAATAGAGGATATACATACTTATAGATAGCTTGGCCACAAATTCATCGAGATGTTTGATACATCGCTTGTAATGTTTCTAGTGCAGGAGAATTGGTACTTGAGACCTAACTACTCACCTGCCTCTGAGGCAAACTTGGCAGCTTGCAATGGATCATGTGGCATTTTTCCCCCTTGACAACCGAGATGGGAATCCTTGTTCCCATTGATTGGGTGGTTTTGTGAAGCAAAACTCCCTTAGTTGCTTGCCTCGACTTCCTCGCTCTTCTCTATAATGGTACTACACAGTTTTCATATATTCAGATTGTTAGAAAAGTAACATGGATATCAAATAGTGTGACTTGATTTATAGACATGTCTAAGGTAATACCAACCTTCGCAAGTTGGTCATTCTACGGGTGGGGTGGTTGAGTCTCCTCTTCGGCATGGCTAAGGTCATCTTCACATGACCAGTCCGTCATAGGGCTTTGTTCGCCTTGTGCGTGCTGACTTTTGGACCTAGTTGGAACTCCAAGATGCTGCAACTCTGCTAGACTAGTTGGCTTCACTCTCTTGGATTGTCATCCCCCATGACCCATATCGGTGCTGCATTTTGCCCTGCTAGCAAGGACTTCTCTACGGCTTGTTCAACCCATAGCCTGAAATTGGAGAAACAAACTTAAGCGGCAAGCTTGTAAAAATTGCATTGCTATCCACATAGCAAAGAATTGAATTGCACTGCTACCTAAACCAACCCCCTCCCATCCCAACCTAACAAGATAGAACAAGCACCTCAATTGCAAGGGGTAATGGCTCTTCTAAATCTGTATATGTATCACCATATCTTGGAACACGCTCCTCTGCTTTAGGGAGATATTCCAAATGTCAACATGTAGATTACAAAGGCATTTATTGAGTTAACCCTGTACCGAATGTCAACAAAATAGAGCATGACTGTGCAAATTAGGCGCCTAGACTACAGCTTATACGGAAGCTATTACTTGAATAAAGCACATGTGAACTACAGCTTATACGGAAGCTATTACTCGAATAAAGCACATGTGAACTACAATCAACTAAGAAACATGTAACCCCATCACTATCTATATGTCCCAGGTTCAACCACTAGAATACATCATGCATCATAAAAGGAATTTGGGTACCTCTTCCTTTTCCTGGCTACACTGCGTCGTTGGCACGACCCTCTTGTCATCCTTAGTCGCAGAAGTGGTATGATCGGCGTCGACAAAGGGGTAGCAGATCCAATGTGGCGGTCATCAACGATGACACTGCGCTCGGTCATGACAGGTGCTGACATAGGGGGTCTGGATCCAGGCCTATACCACCACTAACGACAAAAGAGCGGACCTGCTATCAATGAAAGGGATTGGATCTAGCTCTGGCTCTAGCTAGGGTTCGGAAAGGTATGAGAGAGGGTGCGGCTAGAGAGTGGAGAGAGAGTCAAGCTGCTATGCCGATGCGCCTAGCTAGGGGTCGGATTGGGGTGGCAGAGGGGGGCTAGGCTTTGGAGCTAGAGGAGATATGGTGCGGCTGGTTTGGCTAGAGAATGGAGATGGAGGCAGAGATGGCGACTCCTTGTGCTTTTATGTGGCCATCACAATACTACAAATACCCTTGTCTGAAATTGATGGTGTGGTAAACCAATTTCCGTGAGGTGGGCAAAAGAGGGAGATCTAATTTTCATGTGAGTGTTGGCGGCACTACTAGGCGCGAGGATTTCATTTTCACCTGAAATCAAATTTTTGCGTGGGCAGATCACCGCCTCGTCTGGTGAGCAGAGAGCCAGAGACCGAATTTTATATATAATGATAATGATGATGATATTTAATACATTAACATGTGTATTAACCATCGGATCACCAATATTAATCCCCCAAGTTTTAGTGGACCCCCAAGTTTCAATGGACGATGACTCCTTGATAGTGTTTATGTGTCGATGATGCAATTACGCAGCACGTGGGAAAGTCTGACGCTAATTAAAGGAATTCTCTCATTACCCAACTTTATGATCAAGAGTATCCAACTTTTCATCTTCTGCGCCGTTTCCGTTGCCGTATGCCCCATCCGGCACCACCCACCCTACGCTGCCTCCCCCTCCCCCCTCTCCTCCCGCACAGGCGCACACCGAGAAACCTATTGCCCAGATCCTTCTGTACTATGGCGATCTACCACGCCGCCATATGTCAGCACGCCACTCCTCCTATGAGCAAGCCGGTCGAGATTGCCTTCTCACCTCGGCATGGTGAGTCTGCCATCTCCTCTTTTTTTCTTCATGAATGTATGGTGTTTGATGAAATGCATGTGTAAACTTTTTTATTGTTGCAGATGGTGTGAGTTAAAGTAAAGTAGACAGAACTACCACATCACAGAAAGAGCCAGAGGTAGGCAAACATTCTCCGAGAAGCAGAGCAACAGGCACCACCATAGCCTAGAAAGAGCTAGAGGAAGGCTCGCTAGTCTCCCAGAAGCAGAGGAACAAGCACCACCATAGCCCAGGAAGAGGCAGAGGAAAGCGGACAGTATCCGAGAAGTAGAGGAAGAAGCAACCAAAGCTATGCTAGCCCTGGAGTCCAAGAATTCTCGCAGGCGGACTCGAACGGCCCACCGACAGCAGCAGCATGAGGTGAGTGCTAAAATGGAACTTAGGAGAAGGAGCTCACTGAGGAATAGCTACAGCTCATGACCAAGTTCCACTCTAAACACCAGACCAGTCGCTTTGCACCTTCCTGGATCTAATCTATAGTTACTCATCGGTGCGCTCGGACTCATGGAGGTTCGATGTGTGCCACAATTGGTGGTACGAGGAGCAGTCGTGGAGGTAATTTAATGTTTGCCAATGGTGGTATGAGGAGCAGTCAAGGAGGTTTGATGTCTATCAATGGTGGTACGAGCAGCAGTAATATTGAGGGAAAGAAAGAGGTTTAGTTCTATGACTTTTGGTATTTTAGCTCAAAGAAGATACGAAGCATCAGGTTCTGCAATATTGAGTTCTGGTTTCCACTACTCAAAGAGCCTGGCACAAAAAAAGAGTTCTAGACTATGACTTAGGAGAGTTTCTTTAGGAGCTACCGTGCTAGAGGGACGGCACTAGCAGACCAAAGGTACTTGGTTAGGATTTAAGAGAGCAGCTGGTACACCCATCCGGCCCCCTCTTTGAGCGCTTCCTAGGCTTCGTTCACCTTTTCAGTGAGGTTGATCGAATTGTGATAAGCTAGGTGCGTCAGTTCTATGCAATAGTGTGGATTCATTCGAAGCATGACTTCATTGGTTTTATGCTCGATGGTCGGCTAGAACGATTGTACTATGACCTGCCTACAAGAACTCCTCAGGGTTAACACTTCAGACAGAAAGCTCCACCAGATAGTCTATAGAGATGCTCTTCCTCCGTGTCGTAGCAGTGCTAGAGGTACTTTTCCTATAGACCAGGAGATTCGGCCGCTCTTCATGGAGCCCTTTGTCGATGGCTCCTTCCATACACTAGACAAACTGATGTCCAAAGGTTTACGTTCTACACATGGCTCTGAGGAAGATAGTCCTGCCTCATGGCGGCAATAGGGAGTCATTAACCAGCTTGCAGCAGTGGCTACTACAATCTATATGGAGAGGCGAGCAGTTTGACTCTGATGATAGTGACTACTGTGACCCTATGTCAGACGACCATGATGAGGGACGGTCATCCTCCAGTGGTGTGGCTGACAAAGAGATGGACAATGTTCCACCTACTATAAACACATTAGCTAAGTAGGCACTACCTCCAGTGTCCATTCAGTAGCCGTCGGAGCTTGGACAAATACTTGCTAGGCTAGTTATTGCCAGGAAGCAAACCAGAAGTGTATAGAATGACAAGAGAGGTGTTTGAAAGCAAGTATCGATAAGCAAGCATGGAGTGTGGTCCTCCTCAAAGAGTAGATCAGCCAGCAATCATCTGCTTTTTGTGAGACCATCAACCAATAAGGACAAAAAATCAATATGATGTGCAATGTGTTCACTGGTTGCGTTAGTGAACTATACAGTGCCACAGGGGTTCAGGCCCCTGACTTTTAGATGCTTCAGTTGCAATGTGGTAGTCAGGTTAACCGCATTACTGGTTATCTGACTGGTCCTAATAATACAACTTTCCACAAAGAGTTACCCATTGCGACGCTACATAAGCAGAGTTTAGCTTCAGGTCCTCATCAGGCAGGTGATCCACCTTCTTCACCCCCTCAAGTCAAGGTGCAAGCCACCATGGAGGCACATATAGAGCCTCTTAGGGCTTCTCCAATGCTCGATATACCTGAGCCAGCTTCAAGTTCTAATGAGGCAAGTGATCCACCTTCTTCGCCCCCTCAGGTCGAGGTGCAAGCCGCCACGGGGGCACATACAGAGCCTCTCTGGGCTTCTCCATTGACTGACATGCCTAAGCCAACTAATGCTAGTATTACTAGTCGAACATAAGCAGAGTTTAGCTTTAGCTCATGAGGCAGCTGATCGACCTTCTCGGCCCAATCAAGTCGAGGTGCCAGATACTGCGTGCGATGCCATAGGGGCACATACAGAACCTACCAGGGCTTCTCCAACGACCACAGAGCCTGATGCGACCATCGAGCCTACTAATCCTACCATTAATAGACTAGAGTCGACCCTAGGGTCTGATACTACTACTTCAGTTCAACAGACAAGAGAGCCCACCTTCATCTTGGTAACCATGTCATGGAGCATGATGAGACATCGGATTCGGACGATGAGATTTTAGTGGACTCACCAGGCGTGTTGCACTCATTAGACGAGTTTGACCTCAATAGCACCATCATGACTTTGATGCCTGCTTCGTCGTCATCACCACATCCTTTGGATGCGCAGTCACCTAGATTCCCTATCAAGAAAGAGACGTACAAGAGATTGGTGATAGTTCTATAGTCGAAGGGAGAGATGCAATAGAAGGTGAGGGAACGGAGGCATCAAAATTTGGATTTAAAATGATTCTTGATGTAATAATTGAAGTCTTGCTTATGACACAATATCTATTTTGTGGTTCTATAATAAGTTGTACATGTTGAACCCTTTTTATCACTATGTTGCCATGTAGGCATCGAAATTTGGATTTAAAATGATTCTTGATGTAATAATTGAAGTCTTTCTTATGACACAATGTCTATTTTATGGTTCCTGTAATAAGTTGTACATGTTGAACCCTTTTTATCACTATGTTGCCACTGTAAATTAAACCTAACATCTATGTGCGATATGAGCGGCATCTATCTAGTCTGACTACCTTGTTGCAACTTGAGTCGTTCCTCTTAAGAGAGAACTACATGGTCGAACAATGCCATTGCAAGTCGAGGAGTCACCCGAACACGAAATCTATTGTATGGCACGTTACAATCATAGAGTAGTAGACTTTCTTTCATGCGCAATCAAATCTTGTGTGTGCATTTAGAAAAGAGTAATAGATATTGTCCGGCGTGTTACAATAACATAGCTTTGGACTTTCTCGTGTGTGCATTCAGAAAAGAGTAATACACATTGTGCCGACGATTGACATTTACAATGCCTGACGTAGCTAGAAGCATTCAGAATAGAAATATGCTAAGTTACTAAGTTACCTACGATCTTTCATAAGAGGAAAGGAAGCTTCCCTAAAACCTAACTCCCTTTCGAGAGGGGAGGCAGGATCCAGCCCATGACCTCTTGATCACCTCATTCGAGCATGTCTAGTGCACAAGCTGATCACATCCAAGCACAAGAAGCAAACACCATGAAAGACAAAGCAACGCGCATAAGTTGCTCTTTGAATTGAAGTGACAAACAAGCCTTTCATTAAGATTGGCCGCATGCGTGGCCGCCATGGTGGCCTCTGCGGCGGTGGTAAAGTCACCAATGAGCTCGTCCTGCTCCTCTTGATTGCCGCCAACTAGGAAGCCTAGTTCAAGCAGGCATAGATCATGGCCAGAATGAAGCTGCGCCATGGCTAGGGCAGCGGCAGCCCCATGGGGCACATCGTGAAGGGCCACCATCCTAATGTGAGTTGGCATGGCCCATAGATGGTCCTCAAGTAGGAGACCCCTAGGGTTCACATCTTTGACAGCGATGAGGGCCACCTCTCGAAGAGTGGCCAACTCCTCCTCCAGGGCTGACAACATGAAAAACCATCAAAACAAGGTCATGGACAATTGGATAGAGCTTCTCAATGAAGGAAACCTTACCGAACGTCCTGGCCTGAGCATCGATAGCTGCCACCCAAGCAGCTGCAGTCTCCTGCTCTAAGGCAGCAAGGGCAGTCTAGACGACATTGAGGGAGAGCTTGAGATGACTAACCTCACGCCGGGTGTCGAAGCTCGGCTCATGGACTTCCCGATGGCCGGGGGAGAAGACCCCTCTGGCTCCGTAGGGGGCGTCAGGAGAGCGGACGGCACCGGAGAACCGCCCGACCTCTAGCATCATGGCATGAAAAATGGCCATCTTACCCAAGGCGCCGCAAATGGGAGCAGAGATGCGGTGAAGGCCCGCTCCTATCCGGAGGGTTCTCCGCCGGGCACTTCCCATGGTCCATCACTCCGGCCAAAGACACGACTCACTCAAGGCTAGAGAGAAGGCGAAGGATACCACCGGAAGACAGAGAAGAGCGATTGCCTCACTCTTACCTCTCTCGTAGATTTATGGCTAAACTAGGCACACTAGGCTCCCTGGGTTTCATGCAAATTTATTACATATTTAATTGATGTGGATTTCCAAGCAACAGGTTGCAGCGGGTGCAGTCAGAAAAAGAGTAATAGATATTGTCCAGTATGTTACAATCACATAGTATCAAACTTTCTCACGTGTGTATTTAGAAAGAGTTGTACACATTGTGCCAACGATTAACATTTATAAAATGCCTGACGTAGGTGGAAGCATTCATTCATTGCCCAGCGCGTTACAATCACATAGTTTCAGACTTTCTCGCGTGTGCATTTAGAAAAGAGTAATACACATTGTCCTAACAATTCACATTTACAATGCCTGACGTAGGTGCATGCATTCAGAACAGAAATACACTAATAAGTTACTAAGTTACCTATGGTATTTCATTTGTCTCGTGGATCAGTTGGAGGCCATTGTGTATTTCACTGTCGATGGAAAGAAGATCTGGTGTCAGGAGCTGCATCCACTCCTAGCACCAGGCCATGGCCTCCTCCTATGTGGGTCACGCATTGAACAACTAGCGCCACAGCCTGTCGGTCCATTTCTCCATGAAGCACTTCCAGATCTTCTTCATCATCGACTCCAGCGACACGACCGGCTTCCACCTAGTGATGAGCATATGGAACACATTGTACCCTTCATTCGGTGGGATGACACTAATGGCAATGATCCAGGATGCCAAGAGTGGTACAACAAGCTTGTTGACGAATGGCGTCCACCAATCGGTCCCACTGAAAGCGAGCTAATACTGCAGCACCATCTTGTCATCGCAATCTACCGTGAATAACCACATGCACAGAGCACCCTACCAATCTTTTCTAGGGAACTCACCCAGTAGGAGGTCAAGCACTTTCTGAGGCTGACATCTCGGACTGCCCACCTCATCAGGTGGTCAACCCACGTGTCCATAGCTGCCATTCCTCCCAGCGGTGGCTTATTGCGGACATTTCCAAGTCCATGCTTCAGGTAAGGCATGATGACACCGTCGACAAACTCGTTCCAATCGTTAGGCCAAGCCGCTTGCTTCCATGGCAGCACAATGTCGTAATTCTGGTGCGCGTTTTTACCAGTACACTTCAATAGGAACTTCTAGACCCTGGTTAGCACCTTGCTGAGCATCAGCTATATCAAGTCCCAGTCGATGGTCGACATCCACGGCTATAGAAATATGTTAACTAGAACAGTCTCCCAAATGCGTCGTACCTATCGGCGGTGGTGGATAGTACGGGCAAGACTACATCATGCAGGAATTCGCTAGCGTGAGGGAACTCTGGCAGTATGTTGTGGAAGAACTATACCAGTTGTTCCTGCTGTGGGAACCTAGTGGGAGTCCACATCTCTTTCAACCATTTCATAATGGGGTCGACAACCAGTTCAATGAGTAGCCTAGCATATGGCAAGGAGGCAGACCCATTGTCCAAGAGTATGTACTTGAGGTTGCTCACCGCCTCCATCTTCCTATTTGGCTGCTCCAGCGGATCATACCACGTCAATTGCTTGAACATCTCCTATAGGATCAGGACCAACATCTTGCGTGCTGTGTCTGGTAGGGACAAATCCATGTAATAAGAGCGATACTCAGTTAGCAACTTCGTGAACTCACTGATAACCGTGTCCAAGACGACCTTGGTGTGGCTCTCCTATGGGCTTGGGGGTTGCATGACCTCGTCATCATGAGGACTCAAATTGCTTGTGCCCTCATCATCAGATGAGGTTGAATCATTGGAGGGATTATTAGCTATAGGGATGATGGAGGAGGCATCGGCATGGTCGGTGCTGAGACCCGAGTACCTATGGCGCACTCGCACCTAGATGAGGTTGGCATCCCCTTGGTGTAGTCTGAGGCCATGGCAGCACTATAGCCCATGCAGTTCCATTATCCGATGAAGCGCTAAGTCGTTCACAGCGGTCGTCATCGGTACCGTCGGACAAGGCGGCGCCCAATGCACATCCCACAGACTAGAATGGCCGGATGATGATGCCAGGCCCCTAGAGACAAACGACACGTGTTGCCTGTAGTCCACGATAGCAATGGGCATGGCATCCTCATCGGCAACCATGGTGCCATGAGCATCGTTAACCGCGGCGCCATTAGCATCGACAACCGTGACACCACTGGCATTGGCAACTGCAGCACCATCAGCATCGACAACCGTGGTGCTAGGGACAGCGCTAGTGTTTTGCTCTATTAGCGTCATATGCTGGATGTTGCCACCTGGTGGGCTCATCGGAGGCCATGTGAAGCTGGCGACAGTCATGTGGATGGATGTCACAACTAAGTGGGAGGCGAAAGAAGTTGTTCACTACTAACTTTTCACTTAAGTACGGGAATGTGTTGTGGCAGTTCCAAACACTAGATGGAGGATAATCAGTAACTGCTGCATCAATGCGGTTGAATTGAGATTGGGCCACATCTCCTCAGGGGCGTCGCATTGCCATGGGCATGGCAACCGTCGAAGTTCTCCCTTTCTGATCGGAGGACGTGGGTGTATAGCTGTTGAGGTTTTTGGGACCCTAAGATAGTCTGAACCTATGAAATATAGATGTTACGGATCACTACGAGTCGATGAACCATGAAATACAGTGCTGGCAACTATCAAGGGCTATCCGACTAGTCCATAGAACCCAACTATCAGGGGCTAACAACTAGTTCTAGTCTATAGAAGCCAACAATTAGTCCTAGGATACAAACAGGTATGGACCAATAACACAACTAATTGGCTAATTTATAGTTTGCTATTTTTTAGCCATGGCTAACTAGTCATAGTCCATCCAAATAGGGCCTAAGATAGTCTGATACTAGGAAATCTTGGCAGGCCGAATAATAGTTTGATGAAACAACAAAATATAGATCATGTCAATTCTTGCACCGAGTTCACCGCATCCATCCACCATTCATCTTGCGCACCTCCACCTTGAGCTTAGCTTCATTATCCTCCTACTCCTCCTCCCATTCCTCGTCATCATCATCACTACAGGTGGCCTCACGAATCACTGCTGAAGAAGCAGGTGTCGCCGATGATGAGGTGGTTGCTTGCGCAAAACTCGTCCCACATGTACTTGAAACATGTGCGCACTTTATTATTCATGAGGGTCCTATCCAAGCCCACAAACTAGGACTGCCCAGCCATCTATAGCTCAGCGACTTGCAGCTGCTGGTAGCCGTGCATGACCTCAAAATCCACTGGCACGTTCTTTGGCTTGCACAAAAAAAGATTGATGAGAAAGACGACACTGGTAACTTGCGACATCGATACGTTCTGCGTCTCGCGTGAGTGCTCACCAGATACTTCACTTTGAGGTTGTACTTCTTCAGGATCACTGCAAAACTCCTCGACCCCGTGAAAGATAGGGAGAGTTGACTGCCGCCGACCTCAATGTCATGCGGGTACTGCTTGCGGCAGGTGGTAATAAGGGTCAAAGACCTTGACATTAATCTATGATCGGCCGCCATACCGCAATACAAGAGAGAACCTGTCATGGAGGTTGAGAGCGTGGGCGAACTGCTTCCATCCCCCAGCGGAGGTACAAGTGGATGCCATCAATGTCATCGAGGAACACCTCCACCTTCCATCGGGCCAGGTTCTGCTCATTGACTAGACAAAGCTTGAGTTTTTGGAGACCTCCAATTGCCCGGGCCATCGCAGTCGGTGGCTTCTGCGTGCACAACAATAAACATAGCCAGATAGAGGGACAAGTTCATTCCCAAAGACAAACCCCAGCAGATCAGAGTCAGCACACAGGAAATGGGTACTTACCAAATTTTCTGCATACATTCCAGGAAGAAGGATTTTCATGCACTCCAGGTCACTCTGGCTCGGTCCTGCCATGTCTTCTTGTAGCCCTGCCGTGCCAACTAGGGAACTTGATAGTCTTGAGGAATCCTTGCTGGTATTTCTTTGTTCTCATTCTCCTCTTGTGAGGGGCTTTCTTTTTTTGTGTTTCTGGTGTTGTCACAAACGCAAGGAGTGCACAAACTATTGGGGCATCAGTGGAGGAGCTAACATGTAAAAAACAGTGCCAAGACTGACGCCGTCTCATCGGCGTAAATGGAGGAGACGTGCTCTGTTTTCATCAGTGTACTCCTACATCTCCGGTCGAACACGCCTTCTGCGGTATGACTAGTTGTGGTTCCCGAGAGAGTGCGACGGCACCTGAGGAGTGAAAAGACCTATCACCACCGCACTAGGCTTTCAAGTCTCAACCATGTCATGGTGGTCAATTCACTCCTGTCCAGCTTTCGTCCTGCATTGACTTTGCTCTCGGCAACTGGGCAAGGTTTCTTTGAGAGGAGTAAGTCTCGGCAACCAGAAAGTCCTACCACCGTATATTTGAAAGTGTTAGATAGTATACATGTCGTATGCATTTGTGCAAACATTTTGGTTCACAAAGGAATATTTACCATTATCTCGATGCACATGTGATAGTCCGAGCATTGCAAATCTGACCAGGCCGATCACATCTCACTCCTGGCAACCGCGCAATGGTTGCTTTGTGCCTCGGTTTGGTGAACCAAACACGTATCAGTAGTGGTAGTAGTCATGAGTGGCTCTGCTCCATGGTGAACCCAACTCGTCTTATTTGGATGTGTCTGATAAAAACTGTTGAACTTCCAATAGCCATGCAGCGAGGAGTTCATCTAAACAAGACTCGGCTCAATATAACGCACAATGGAGGAGGCATAGATGTTGCATTTTTACTGCACATGCCTAGAAAGTCCGCCTCTATCCATTTAATCTTTCGTCAGATGGTAAAAAAGTGTACCCATCTCCAACTAGCTGCTACATGTCTCTGCAAAACCAAGAGAAATTGCTTACCAAAGCAACTCCTCTTTACTCTTCAGTCTGCCCCTCGACTGTTGTGACTACTTGGATAGGAGTGAAAATACCTACCACCACCGCACCAGGCTTTTCAAGTTTCAATCATGTCATGGTGGTCAAAATCTCTTATAAATTTTCTCGATTCACTCATATCTAGCTTTCCTACATTCACTTCGCTCTCGGCAACCGCGCAAGGTTTCTTTGAGAGGAGCAAGTCTCAGCAACCAGAAAGTTCTGCCACCGTATATTTGAATGCGTCGGAAAGTATATGTGTCGTACGCATTTGTGCAAACATCTTCATTCACAAAGGAACATTTACTATTATCTCGTTGCACACTTGATAGTCCGAGCATTGAAAATCTGACCAGGCTGAACACATCTTACTCTTGGCAACTGCACAATGGTTGTTTTGTGCCTCAGTTTGGTGAACCAAATATATATCAGTAGTGGTAGTTTCTAAATTTTTTATAATGAAATTAATGGTTTGTTGCATTTCATGCCTTTGCACTGTGTTTATGTATGGAAAATGAATTTAAATGTTTTCTAAAAATGCCTAGGTTTTGATCCCAACACCATCTTTCGAAATATCATGCCTAATCTCTGAATCCGTAAGTCCTATCGCTCTTGCATTGGTCATTCTTTCTAAAACCCTTGATCAATCTCCAAATCTCTTGTCTGATTTTCTAAAGGTCTTGAGCATACCTTTCTAAACCCTAAAGCCCTAGGTGATCATAGCCCACGTCTTTCTCTCTTGCTCCATGAATATCATACTCAATATCAAATTGTGCCATGATCAATATGAACCTCAACCCAACTGTGTTCTCTCGCTAACGGGCATAGCCTCTCTCCTTTTTGTCATAAGAGCAGCCCAAATTCTTGTTTGTTGCTAACAGATCAAAGTATAACCATTTGTCCTCATCTCTACGCTTTGGGCCAAGCCTAAACCAGCCCCCGCTCCCTCTCTTCTTTCTCCCACCGTATGGTCGACCTCCCCCTCTCTTTTATGTGAAGTGGCTGCCCTCTCCTCTCCCTGGTAGCCCTCCTTTCTTCTCATCTGCTGCCGCCACATCTCTTCCCCTCATGCAGAAATAACAGAAACAACTAATGCCTCCTGCTTTAATCTCTTGGACCTACCTCAATAACCATCATAATTTCTCTCCCTAATTCCCCTTCTCTAACTCTCTATTGATGTACAGAATAAAGAATGAACCCTTCTCACGGCCGGCCATCTCCTCCTGCTGCCCCACGCCCATCCCTTCTCCTCATGCAAGAATAGATGAACTAATTCCTTCCTCTCTTAATTTTCTAGACCACTTTTACTCTATCGGTTTCTCTCATCTTCAATTGCATGAATGCATGCAGAAAACATCAGCCATATCTTCTCTTCTCCCTCCCTCCATCACGCACAACAGGTCGCCATCCTCTTCTCCTGCATGCGGCATATCACCTCCTCATGTCCGCTTGATGCAAAAATAACAGCAGCAGTTACTTCTTCCTTAATCCCTTGGTTCCACCTCTCTTAATCCTCTCTTAACACCATCCTTTTACTTGCTCAGTTTTCTCTATCTCGTGAAATACAGAAGGCTGGCCATATCTCGCCTTCTCCTCCCCACTCTTCCTCTCCTTCCTCCATGACTGCAGCTCCAGCTCCCTCTGCTTCCTCTGCATCAAAACAGAAAGAAAACGCAGCTGCGATTCCGTTTTGCCGCTTTGCTCATCATTCCGGACACCGAGCAAACCATCAGCGAAGGCCGCTGCCGTCGATCCTCTCTGCCGTAAGGTCGTCCTCCCTCCATCTCTCTGTGTGGAATCCCCCTCTCTCGATCTCTCTCTCTCTAGCAACGCAGGAAGGCCCCAAATCAAAGATGGCAGCGCGGTCGTCGACATCCAGCCGAAGCACGCAAGATGTCGCCGGTTATCCCCATGGTCGCTGCATCCCCATCCAGGCCATGTCGTGGTGCTGCACCTCTGCATGGATGTCGTCTTGATGCGCATCATCATCCCCTCGAGTCAACCACCGCAGCCCAAACGATCGTTTACCGCTGCATCGACCCCAGTCAACACAGGCCGACATCGTCGTCCTTCTCTGTACACAACATATGGTCAGTTCCATGGTGAGACCTCACCCTCTCCCCTCTGGTTTGATATCCTGTCTGTTGTTCATCTTGCCATTCACCACTCCGTCACGTGTCGCAGATCATCCATGAAAAGAATCACTGCCGCGCGACTGTCAGCCACCTCGTCGCATGTTGACGATGCTGGCTACCATCGACCTCACCTTTGGTGCTGCAGACTCCCAAAGTGAGACCCCCTTGATGTTCTCTATATGTTTTATCAATTCCCATGGTGATTCAAATCTTGTAATGCAGATTCCGTTGATCCCTGTCATGATCTGCTTGTGAATCATGTGGCTGTCTTTCGCGGACAGCAGCACTGTTGTCAATTGGCATGCGTGTTTCTTGAGATCCTGCCACCCAATCATCGAACCCTTTTTCCACAGTGTAGTTACCATCCTCCAACACGCCCCTGTAAGACGGTTTTGTCATAGGAGTTGAGACACCAAAGATATCATCATCTTCGTGAACGCTATCCCTGCTGTCCTGGCAGCTAGGCTGCTTTGAATTATACTGGCGTTCCCCGTTATTTGGGCAGCCCAATCCTCAAACCCTTCAACCATCATGTGCCCCATATCCTTGCATATGTTTCTGCAAGTTGGTTTGTCCGTAGGTGTAGCAGTGGCCGAGATATAGATACCATAGTAACTGCTACCCCTACTGTCCATCAGTTAACAGCGCAGCCGTTTCGTGATCGTGTTTCCTGGTCAACCAATGCTCAAAATGACATGCCCTTTTGCTAGAACGTACCTCATACAGTCCACAATGACCCCACAACATGGATCACAGATTTGTGCTGATAAGAGCATGCTATCAGTGATCCTACCCCTGCTGTCCGCAGCCGTGCACATCCTGGGTGCACCGGTGTCTGGCCATGTTCCCCATCAACCATTTGTCAAATAATCAAAACCTTCATACAACATGTCCATCATATCCTTGTACATAACTCTGCAAGTTTTGGAGGGCATCCATGCCATGATGGCGGAGATATAGAGTCCATAATGTTTGCTAACCCTGCTGTCCAGGCAGCAGCCACACTATTTTGCAATCGTGTTCCCCTGCCGACTGACAGTCAAAACATCATGCCCTTTTGCCATATCATACTCCATACTGTCCATAGCAGCTCCACAAAATATATCATCTGTTAGTGCTACAAATACGATGCCCTTGATGATCAAAACCCTCACTGTCTACCGGCATGCACGTCTTGTGTGCACTACTGCTGTAATCGTATCCCCCGCTGATCTAGTATGGGTCTCCATGCACTGTCTGACTATGACGTGTTCTCATATATTCTCTACACATATCCAGCAGCACTTACTCATATCTCAAAGGAGTAGTTAGAACAGAATATATCTATTAAACATCCTTGCTAGCCTTGTATCGTCCGTTGTTTCGCTCTCCCCTAGTCCCAGCCATCTCAACCACTACCACTATCATTGAGTCATCACTTTCTATAACTGGTGAGTCATCTCTTAGCCAAAACCAATCCAAAGCTCCTTTTCCCCAAAGTCATGTTGTCGTCAGAGCTTCAACCTCTGTATAAGTTTCCTCTCATCAAGCTTGCATAGTCGTCTCGTGTGATCTAGCTCTTAAATCTTCGTATGCTTACTTCATTCTCATAATGTCTGGTCCATCTTGTATACAAATCCTTCGATCATTTACCCTTCATCTATAAATCCACATGCTCTCTAAATCTTTCAAGTTAGCCCACATACATCATGTCTATTCTATTCCTATCATTTATCAAACTTTCCAACTTCTACCTTTGAACTTTCATGACTTTTAAATCGTAGCTTCGTTTCTAGTAGTCTTTGCGCTCATACATTCGTAGCTGCAAGACCTACGTGATTTAAAACCTTTATATCTTGATTTATAATGCTTGGTGTACTATTTCTAGGTTTGTTTAACATGCTTGTACTGGATGATGCTATCGTTAGAAGTGGAGCTAAGCAAGGATGGTCCAGAAGAGTTGGAAAGTTGGATGGCAAGCTTTTCGAAGGCAAGTGTAACATGAGTACCCTTGTTACCTAATAACCATATATTAACCATTCATGTGCATGTGTCTGATATGATGAAACATTAAGGACCTTACCTAGTATACTTTTGATATCTTATATCCTTGTTACCTATGGGTTTTGCATATGGGTAGACTGACTTAGTTTGCTATCACCAACTATAATGATCTATAATATTGATTAATGATATATGCAACTATGGATTAAAATGAGCTTTTTAGCAACATGGTTAGAAGGGGGCTAGAGCATTGGGCCTTTTTGGGTGCTCTAGTCTGCCCTCCGTAAGGACTGAGTCTTAAAGCGGCCACCCAGGACTTACAGTACAACCACGAGAACTACATGGCTCTGGTCTTAGCCCAGTATCTTGATCTGTTCTAGTTCGTCAGCAGCTTACTGAAAGGGCAAGAGGGGGGTGCCAGCTCAGGTATAGCTCTTGTCCTGCCGCGGTGTGTGCTGGGCTACGGTCATAAGTGTGCCACCTTCAAAGGAGAGCATCTATATCACCTGGTCAATCCAAAACCTTAGTGACTGCTACTTATTAGAACGACTAGTGAAAAGCTTCGTAGTGATCCCTGCCGACTTACCTTCGAAGTGAGTCAAGAGGCTGATCATCTTGGGCAAAGGGCAATCATGACTCATGGGTAAAGATGTACACGCTCTACAGAGTTATTTAAAACTGATATCTCAGTCGTGCTCATGGACACGAGTGGCCTAGATCCTTTTTGAGATAGATGGTTCTATGGATGGTTTGGGTGATGATTATTATTGATGTTAATTATACTTTCACCTTGGGAACTTAAGCATAACCTAGCAACTTAGGTTTAATAAGTAAAATATGACCAACTAAAAGTGTTTATCGTAGTTCAGCCAGTGTCTTGCCTCTTGAGCCTTGCATCCCCTCATGTTATACTTGTTGAGTATGGTGCGCTCACACTTGCTTTACATACAATCAACAAAAATCTCAGATGGGTACCAGATGGTGGATTCAAGTGATGAGTTACACGAGATGTTCCAAGAGTACTAGGTGAGTGCTCCCCCAGTCAATCGTCCCTGTGGAGTATGGAGTCCCGAAGAGAAGATATAGAATAGTTTCCGCCATGCTTTGTAATAGATGTAAGCCTTGATGTAACTATGTTTCGATATATAATAAAGCATTGTTCTTGATATTCTCCAAATTTGTCGCTATATGTGTTGTGTGGACATCCTGGGCACACATATAGTTAGCGCTTGGATATTCTTTGGAAAACCGGGTGTCACACAACTGAGCATACCGAACATGTTCATAATACAAAGCTAGAAATCCAAAGCAAAGTGTTGTTTTAGAATACATGTTTTTCCAAAGATTATACATGAAATCTCCTACAAGTCATCATCATCTTCAGACATGTGATCTCTGCTATTATAGTTACTGTCATCACTGCAATACTGGATTCTAGTATCATCTTCATCCTCGCTGCCTTCAAATATGCCAATTGCTTCCATCTTATCTCTTAGAAGGTCTTCTAAATTGGCTTCAATGATAGTGGCTTCTCCATCATGACTAGCTTCATGCATAATCTGATCACCATCACCCTCCAGCACTTCATGCTCATTGTCAGAACAGTGATCATCTTGGTGCACTTGATGCTCTATTTCATTCACGTCATACATATCCCTATGTTCAAACTTCTGCATGACCCACCAATCTTTGCCCAAGGAGGTGTCATGTAGATAAAAAATCTTCCTTGCTTGTGTCGCAAGAATGAAAGACTCATCCTCATACCACAAAGATCTAATGTTGATGGCTTTGAAATGTCCATCATCTCAATGCCTACAGACTTCGTATTGTCAGCTAGATTGTACCAGTCACAACGCAGAAGAACCACCGTCTTATGTCTTTGTACGCTAGGAGTTATACATCAACTGAACAACATCTCTAAGGACACCATAAAATTCCATTGTTTTGCCTTAATGTGTGACGGCATCCATGACACCACTGTTCTATGTACGTAGGGATTTCTCACTGATCAACAGTGCTCTACCTGACTCCATTAATACTACAAGTTGTACAGACCTAGACTCGGGTATTCGGACCACATAACAGTGCATACAAACCTTCACTGACCGCTATTGGTTTCTCTCTACGCAGCTCCTTGATCTGCACACAAATATGAAAACATAGTCACCACTAATTTGTCGTATAATTCTGCCAATGATCGGCCTAATAGAACAAAAATATGCTAATCACATACATGACACTTAAACCACGCTGGAAACCCTACTGCTAGCCTACTATCAACATCATCACTACTTGCCCCTTCTTTCTGTAAATTTTGTTTGTATATTCTGTAGCACATATAAGCTTTATTATTGGTAACATTTTGTACATAATATAGGAAACAACAAATCAGCATATAAAAAATCATACTTACTCCACATATGGTCCAACCTCATCGCAGTTATTAAGCACATACCAAGCTAGCGCATTGATTGTGGCTTTATTAGCGATGTCCTTTACCCAAGTACTGCCAATGGGCTTGACACCATGCATGAAAACAGAGGTGTCACTACCAGCTGACCCATCATCTGACATATTGTCGTCCCAGTTATATCTTGTTTGAACATCATCCATGAACCTCTCCCAAAATGCCAACGTCTCACTTTCTAAGTAAACCTCCGCAATTGATCCTTCAGGCCTGGACTTGTTCCTTAAGAAATTCCTCAACGTGCCCAGTCGTCGTTCTATTGGGTACATCCATCCTTACTGTATGGGCCCTCTAAGAAGTGCCTCATCAGGTAGATGGACAGCCAAGTTGATGAGAACATCACTCCTTAGGATGTACCCGCTGATCCTCCAACCATTATGCAAGGTCCAATGACCCGAGCTCGAATGTGTCAACTCAACTTAGAGGTGAGCTCGTTCTTAAGCGATCCTTTTCATACTTTCGAGAATAGACTACTACCTAATGATGTTATCTTGCTTAGGAACATAGGAGAGGGTCATGACGAGGACATCACTCCATCAAGCACGTGTCATTATTGATGGAGGTAGCTGCAATAATTTGGTAAGTTCTGATTTGGTCAAGAAGCTTGGCTTGACCACACACCCGCACCCACGTCCATACCATATTCAGTGGCTAAATGATTCTGGAAAAGCAAAGGTAACACAAACTTGCAGAGTTTCATTTTTCATTGGTTCTTATGTTGATTCTGTTGATTGTGATGTGGTACCTATGCAAGCATGTTCACTCTTATTGGGTCATCCTTGGGAACATGACAATGATGCTACACAACATGGTAGAAGTAATAAATACACTTTTGTGCATAAAGGAAAGAAAATTTCTTTGGTACCTTTGACCCCTGCTCAAATTGTACAAGCTGATAGAGAACGTGCTGCTAGTTTGAATGATGTTCAATCTAAAAATTAGCAAGTTGCTAATTCTATTCTCCCACCTAAAAAGGATAAGTCTACATCTATTTCTAAGGCTGAGGGAATTAAATTGAAGGGTGGTGTTATGCTTGCAACAAAATGTGACTTTGCTGAAATTTCTGATGATGATATTTGTTATGCTTTGGTATGCAAAGAAGCTATGTTTTCACTTGATGATATTGTTAGTTTGGTGCCTCCTGCTGTCACTAACCTTTTGTAGGAGTATGAGGAAATTTTTCCAGCTGAGATACCCCCAGGGGCTGCCACCTATGAGAGGGATAGAGCATCAAATCGATTTGATTCCGGGAGCAACCTTGCCCAACCGTGCTGCCTATCGAACCAATCCTGAGGAGACTAAGGAAATTCAACAGCAAGTCCAAGACCTTCTAGACCATGGGTATGTACGTGAAAGCCTTAGTCCTTGTGCCGTTCCTGTACTTTTGGTTCCTAAGAAAGATGTAACTTGGCGTATGTGTGTTGATTGTAGAGCCATCAATAATATTACTATTTGGTATCGTCATCCTATTCCTAGGCTAGACGACATGCTTGATGAGTTGTGTGGCTCTATAATTTTCACCAAGATTGACTTGCGAAGTGGCTACCGCCAAATTAGAATGAAACTTGGAGATGAATGGAAAACCGCGTTTAAAACCAAATTCGGTTTGTATGAGTGGTCAGTAATGCCTTTTGGTTTGACAAATGCACCTAGCACTTTCATGCGCTTAATGAATGAGGTTTTAAGAGCTTTTATTGGTTGTTTTGTGGTAGTTTACTTTGATGATATATTGATTTACAGCAAGTCTTTTGTTGAACATATGGATCACTTACGTACTATTTTTAATGCTTTACGTGATGCACGATTATTTGGTAACCTTGAGAAGTGCATCTTTTGTATAGATCAAGTTTCTTTTCTTGGCTATGTTGTAACTCCATAGGGAATTGAGGTGGATGAGATGAAAATTGAAGCCATAAAGAGCTGGTCGGTTCCCCAAACCAGTCACACAGATGAGAAGTTTTCTTGGTCTTGTAGGATTCTACCGCCGCTTCATCAAAGATTTTAGCACCATTGCTACCCAATTGCATGAGTTGATGAAGAAAGGGGTGGTGTTTCATTGGGGAAAGGCACATGAGGAGTCCTTTGACACTTTGAAGGACAAGCTCGCACACGCACCATTGTTGCAACTTCCAAACTTTGGTAAGACTTTTGAGCTAGAATGTGATGCTAGTGGAGTTGGCATTGGGGGTGTTTTGATGAAAGATGGTAAATCCATTGCTTACTTTAGTGAAAAATTGCATGGCCCTATTCTAAATTATTCCACGTATGATAAGAAATTGTATGCACTTATCCGTTCTTTAGAGACGTGGAATCATTATTTGTGGCCTAAAAAATTTGTTATTCATTCTGATCATGAATCGCTTAAGTATCTTCGCTCTCAACATAATCTGAATCGTAGGCATGCTAAATGGGTTGAATTTATTGAATCTTTTCCTTATATTATCAAACACAAGAAAGGGAAGGATAATGTGATTGCTGATGCTTTGTCTAGACGATATACATTGCTGTCCCAACTTGATTGTTGGATTTTTGGGCTTGAATCAGTAAAAGAGCAATATGCACTTGATCCTGATTTTAAGGACGTGTTGCTGAATTGTAGATAGGGACGTACATGGAATAAGTTTATGATCAATGATGGGTTTTTGTTTAGAGCTAACCGCCTATGCATTCTAGTTGGCTCTGTTCATCTTTTGTTGTTGCAGGAGGCACATGGAGGTGGATTGATGGGATATTTTGGTGCCAAGAAGATGGAGGAGGTGCTATCCACACATTTCTTTTGGCCAAGGATGAGGCGAGATGTAGAACGATACGTGGCTCGGTGCACCACATGTCAAAAAGCTAAGTCACGGTTGAACCCACATGGTTTGTATATGCCTCTTCATGTTCCTTCTACTCCTTGGGTTGATATATCTATGGATTTTGTGTTGGGTTTGCTAAGGACTAAGAGGGGGAGGGATAGTATTTTTGTGGTGGTTGATCATTTTTCTAAGATGGCACATTTTATTTCTTGTCATAAGAGCGATGATGTTGTTCATGTTAATAACCTTTTCTTTCAAGAAATCATTCGCTTGCATGGTATGCCTTCTACTATTATTTCAGATCGCGATGCAAAATTCTTGAGTCAGTTTTTGGCGCACTTTATGGAATAAATTGGGGACTAAGCTGCTATTTTCTACAACATGTCATTCCCAAACTTATGGGCAAACTGAGGTAGTGAATCAAACATTGTCCACCATGTTGAGAGCAATTTTGAAGCGTAATTTGAAGATGTGGGAAGAGTGTTTGCCACATGTGGAGTTTGCATATAACAAGGTGGAACATTCCACCACCAATGTAAGTCCTTTTCAGGTAGTGTATGGTTTTAACCCCCGTGCTCCTATTGATCTTTTGCCTTTACCTACCACTGAGAGAACACATAGTGATGCTAGAGAGTGTGCTGATTTCATTCATAAGTTGCACGAAACAACTAAAGCAAATATTAAAAGAATGAATGAAAAGAATAGAATTGCTGGTAGTAAAGGTAGAAAAGAAATTAAACTTGAACCGGGTGATTTGGTTTGGTTACATTTGAGAAAAGATAGATTTCCTGAGTGGCGTAAGTCTAAATTAATGCCAAGAGCAGCTAGTCCTTATAAGATAATTGAGAAAATAAATGATAATGCCTACCAACTTGAGTTGCCACCCGAGTTCAGGGTTAGTCCCATGTTTAACATTGCAGATTTGAAACCTTATTTGGGAGAAGAAGATGAGCTTGAGTCTAGGATGACTCAGTTTCAAGAGGGGGAGGATGATGAGGACATCACTCCTTCGGATGTACCCGCTGATCCTCCAACCGTTATGCAAGGTCCAATGACCCGAGCTCGAATGCTGTCAACTCAATTTAGAGGTGAGCTCGTTCTTAAGCGATCCTTTTCATACTTTTGAGAATAGACTACTACCTAATGATGTTATCTTGCTTAGGAACATAGGAGAGGGTCATGACGAGGACGTCACTCCATCACATACAAGCCAAGGAGAGGAGGAGGTCTAGCATGGCCATCCAATTCATCTTTCTCATGGTGGAGGCCCAGTCCAACTGAAGTTGGAGCCCATCTCGGGTTCCTAGGACCTAGTCTATCATAAAACTGGTCACACATGCGCGTCTGGGCTCTGTTTTCGACGATCCACATATGGATGGGAAAGCTAATTAGATAATGAAGCCAATGCAAGTGGTCTCACATCAAAAGCCCTTCGGAATCAATAGGAATCATCGAAACAAGTCAGCGTCCACAATCTGCCAAGGTGCTGCGACACCGTCTTTTGGTCTGTTGGATCGTGTATCATGTTTGGGCCCATTAGGGGCACGTCCAGGGGCGTGACGCCCTAAGACTCTATATTATACCAATGTCACTCTCATTAGGGTTTTGAGTTTTGCTTAGATTAATCTATCAAGAACAGTTTCGCCGTTCATCGGTTTGTGAGACCCCAACATCATGAGATTAATCATTCATCTGCAATTTGGTTGTTTTCTTTCTTATTCTTACTTGTGTTCTTCGTTGCGTAGGCAGGGGTTAGCCTTCTTGGTGAGGTCAACCAGATCTGTGTCTTGGTTGATAACTAGAGGAGTTGTGGTGCTAAGATTGCAGGGTTCGATCTTTCGATCTGAAGCTGGATCGGTGTGTCATTCTCCACCACAACAATAGTTACCTCTACCTGATGGAAGATCGAGATCCTCGTCCCCATTACAAGTGCACCATAAGATGAGTGGGATGTCCCATTTTAGCTTTGTCACGACTTGTTTCCTTAGAGTTCTACTGCACAGTTGCCTAAAGAAGTTCCCAAGTTCTGAAACAGCTTCATATACATCTTTGGGAACAAAACCCCTTCAGCTTGCAGGTATGATGCTCTAGGAGAAGGACATGGCAAGTACATGTTTTTAGCTTGCCAACTACCTCGGTACCATCTGCACTTATGGATTTTGCTAGGTTGGCTGCATAACCATCTTGAAAACTTGACACCCTTAAGGAACTTGCAAAATTCTGCTCTGTGTTTTTCCTTCATGACATAGCGAGCTTCAAGGAATTTAAGCGCAGTGCCCTATTGCACGCCGTGATATTCAGGCCTTATGTTCATATCATGCAAATCTAGCCTAGCATTCGTTGTGTCCATTGTCCTGCCCTCCACTTTTAGCAACGTCCAAAGAATGTTAGTCACATATGTTCTTCTCAATGTGCATGACATCAAGATTGTGTGGCAGCAATAGGTCCTTCCAATATGGCAGCCCCCACCAAGCAGATTTTCAATTATAAATTACTGGCTCTCCATGCTTTTGTTTCTTACTTCCACCATGCTTACCTAGGTAGACAGTCTTTCACCTTCTCGAGTTCCTCAAGGACCTCCTCTAAGGTGAACTTTTTCAACGCATCTCTGTCCTCAGTTTCTCCATCAAAATCCAAGCTCTTCCTCCAAGGTTGATTCCTAGGAAGGAAACGACGGTGTCCTAGGTAGCCTATCTTCTTTCTTTGCTTCCTTGACAATGGATTTTTGTCACAATAAATACAAGCATAATAACCTTTTGTAGTTCGACATGACAAGATGCTCAATGCTAGAAAATTGTGTATGCACCAAAGCACAACAGTGCATAGAGTGAAGCCTTCCTTATCATCAGGATATAGTACATGAAAAGTGTTGACACCCTTCCATAGTTTTTGCAATTCATCTATAAGAGGCTCCAAGAATACATCAAAATCCTTTCCTAGAGAGGTTAGGCCCAGGATTAGTAGAGACATAAAGCAATTCGATGGGTTGACACATTCCCATGGTGATAGGTTCAGAGGCGTTACAAGAACAGGCCACATACTATATGTTGAGCTAAAGTTGCCAAATGGATTGAAACCATCTGTGGTGACGGCAAGCCTCAAGTTCCTTAGATCATCTACAAAAATTTTGTGCTTTCTATCAAAGTGCTGCCATGCATGCCTCCCCATCTACTAGATGGCTCATTCCATCGGTATCCTTCTCTCGCTTAGTCTTGTGCCATTCAGCGTCCTTTGTTGTTCATCAAGAAGCAAAGATCCTCTGCAACCTTGGTATTAGTTGAAAATGCCTCAAAGCCTTATGAAGAACCCGCCTGCTACCATCTACATCCTCCCATCTAGACACTTTGCATTTTGGGCACACTTCCAATTTCTCGTGATCACCCCAAAACAACACATAGTTGTTCTTGCAAACATGGATACTTTCATAACCAAGTCCCAATTCTCAAATATATTTGTGTGCCTCCTCAAATGATTTTGGTACATTGCTCATAGGGAATGCATCTGTCAACAACACCAATAGTGCATCAAAATAGTTGTTGCTAACTCGATAGTGGGACTTGATATAGAGCAACCTGACAATGAAGGATAACCTTGAGAAGGTAGATCCATAAGAAACTGATTGCTTCAAATCATCCAACACTCTTTTAAATTTTGGGATTCTTCCTAGCCCGCTCTTCAGATGTCAACAGGTTTTTAACTAAATCATCAAAATATGGTAATATGTTATTCGTCGTCGTCCTCCTGCTCCTCCTCTACAATCCAACCATCTTGATGAGATCCATTCACATCTGATGGCTCTATAATGTCAATACCTCCTCCCTCTTCCCCATGATGAATCCATGTGGTGTATGGGGGTGACATTGTGTACATAAGTAAGTGGTCCTTCACCTCCTGCCAAGTTTTATCCACCTAGTTAAGACATTATGTACATAGGTAAGGGATCTTTTGCTCTAGGTATATTTGTTTAACCCACTCGATGAACTCTTCAACTCCATTCATCAACATCAGCGAGAATGGTCTCCCATTAGGAATCTAGGATCTATCCATCTGTTGCAGTAAAAGTATGCAAAGTCCATTAGAGTTTAGACCATTGGATGGACAATGGCAAAACTAGCATTAGAACAATGCATATAGTGTTCGAGAGCACTAATCTATGCATTTGTTTATATCATACTATGGAACAGTCTGGTTTTCTATTTTTGTGACAAAAGCATTGATTTCAATTAAAATTCATACAGAATAGCCTTTCTTTATGTGTACTTTAGTTTATCATGTACAGAAAATGCAGTCCTATAATCATAGAAGAAGGTACTCATACCTTTGTTCTATGAACTAGCACTGGCTCGGCTACAAGCTGCCTCTGTCGTGGCACACACCTGATCACACGGATGCTAATGCTGCCACGCTCCACCGAGAGAGCCCCACCACGCCACCAAAAGGACGCCTGAGCCACCATAGCAGACCAGGGATCCTCCGCCTCCACCGTTGCCGCCACAAGTCTAGCGGGCACAGATTTGTTTCCATTTGTTGGGGATATCCAATTTAGGTCAAGCTATAGGGCATCCACACTAGCTAATAGGATACTATAGCGACTCTAAAGAGATATCAGCACAACCAGGCATCTAGCGTAAATGATAGACATTCCATTCCTTGGTCTACACCCTGGGTTTGACTCCTAGCACAGGTATCAAACCTTTTTTTGAGAAAATCAAACCCTGATGGCCAATAGGTCAGATGGAGATGGAGAAAGGTCCCACAGGTACACATGACATGTGTAACAACCCAAAAATCCATACACTAAAAATACCAACTACAAAATTTTTCTTAAAACTCCCATGTGTTGATGAGTGTCATGTATAGAAACCCAACCTAAGAGATGCATTAGGTCTAACCCCAACCTAAGTCATCACACAAGCATGGCATGCCATTGTTAATCATGTTTATTTAAATACTAACAAATGAAACATAGCATATATTGTTAACTCACATGGTGATTTGGATTTTTATTTGCTTTATGTAATGCCTAGAAACTCCTTTAAAGAAACACACCATAAAGTAATTATTATTCAAACCAAAGGATAAATGTTTAAAAGGAAAACTATTTCCATTTGTGTATAACAAAACTACACCTATTTTTGTTATACAAAATAGCTAAATAAATTCCTAATATATATATAAATGATATGGGCATCATATCTAAAAGGTACACCAATTTGGAATTCAAATTTCAAACCAAATTTGAATTCAAAACAAAGAAGAAGAAAAAGAAAACAGAAAAAGGGAAAAAGAAGAAGAAGAAGAAGCCTCTCTGGCCCGCCAGCGCGCAACAGCCTAGCAAGCAGCCCCACCTGCTGAGGGCAGCAGCATGCCGGCCCAACTCGCGCGGTAGCCCAGCAAGCAGCCAAGCGCGTGTCGCCCACGCCCACGTGCCTCCCTGTTTTCCCTTGCTGCCGCTACCACACGGGCCCCGCACAGTCAGCCACCCCCAGTCCACAGTGTTGTCTTCCTCCCCCACGCCGCTCACGCCTCCGACCAAGCCCCGACAGCCCTGGCAGGAGCGGGCCAGGGGGTCATGCCCAGGGCATGGCCCTGTCTCCTTGGCGCCGCGCCCACGCAACCACGCGTGGGCCGTTGGATGCAAGCACGCACCTCCGATCGCCCTTGATCCCCATCCGCCGTTCACCGGGCTCCGCCGTTCCCCGATCGGCTATAAAGCCCCGGCCCCTGGTGCCCTGAGCTCTCTCAATGCCCCGCCGCCACTTTGTTGCCATCCCGTACACACCCGAGCTAGAGAAGGGCAAGGAAGAAGGAAGGGAGAGGGAGGAGGAAGAAGGAGGCGCCATCGGAGCACCTCTGAAGCCGCCGGAGCAGAGCCGACGCCACGATCGCCTACGACAGCGCTGCACGGCTTCTGGAGCTACACGGCCTCGAACCGCCACTGCATCACCACCCTATCTTCCATGGCACCAATGGTGAGCCCCCTCCCGGTCTCTCCCTGCTCGCCGCTGGACCTCACCGTGTCGGCCATGGCGCTCCACACCGGGAGCACATAGGCCAGGGCTGTCTCCGGTCTCTGGGTACACACGCACCCACTGCGCACACCCATGACCACGCTGTGATCGCCCCACCGGAGCCCCGTCGTCACCATGCCGCCATGGCCGCCGTGGAGCCCCTACCGGCCACATGGGAACCTAAAGCCCCGCCTTGAGCCCTGGACGCCCTCGCCGCTGTCCCCACGGATCCGTAGAAGCTCACACGCCCCACCGAAATGCCTCTCCGAGACCGTAGCCACCACACCGATGCCGCCATCGTGCTCGAGCCGCCAATCATCGTGGCCAAGGCCCTAGGAAGCTTTGGCCGCCACTTTGACCCCACCGTCGCAGTCGCCATGGCGTGGGGGAGCTTTTCCCCTCCTTAATTGGACACCAGCGCTGCTAAGGGAGCTCGCCGGTGAACTCACCACCGGCGGAAGCATGGCGGGAGAGGAGGCAGGGGAATTCCCCTCGCCGGCCACACGCGCATGCACCCGGCGCACGTGGACCACAGAGAGAAAGAAGAAGGGTAGACGCGGTTCACTGGAAGGAGAAGCAGTCCACCATAGACCGGCGCATGCGTCCACCGTGGACCGCAAGCCATAGACCACAGCCCAGTGGAGGCCCAAGGTTGTGACGTGGTTGCGTCATAGCATGCCACGTGCCCGTGTCAGCCCGGCCCAGACCGGCCTAACCCGAACCCACCAGAGCCCGTTTGAGACCCTAGTCCGAGTTGACCATTGACCAGTCAACGTTGATCCGTTGACCTGGCCCCACATGTTAGTGGCACAGACACTCTGGACCCACATGTCAGATGATGACAGTCATGCTGACGTCACGTGGGACCCACACGTTAGAAGCCAACACAGCCAGGGTGACGTCATGCTGACGTCACGATCACATCAGCTGTTGACATCAGCAGCCCTGGACCCACACATCAGTGACCCTGACCATTAACCGTTGACTCATCCGTTGACTAACATTGACTTTGACTGGACCCACATGTCAGTGACCCAAGAGTCCCTGGACCCACCTGTCGGAACTGATGACGTTGCTGACGTCATGCTGATGTCATGCTGACGTTAGCTGGACCCCACCTGTCAGCTCGGAACCGAGATGATGATGTCATGCTGACGTCAGCATGCCACGTGGACCAGTCATAGCGTGACACGTGTCAGCCCAGGAATAATTCGGCCTTTTCCATTTTCAAAAATGAATTAAACTTCAGGAAATTCATAACTAATTCATACGACCTCAGAAAAATACGAAACCTAGGACCAAAATTCATCTAAAATCGAGCTTTACGCAATGAACCCATGTTTGAGTGTATTTGGATCTTTTGAATTTTCATTGCCTCTTTATGCTATTCTATAGACGTCGCTAACGCGACTATAATGCGAACGTTGTAGATTCGGAGGAGAACCTGACGGACGAGGACCATGAGTACCATGAGGAGAACGAAGTCGACTACACTGAAGGTGCCACATCCCACCCAATCTTGTAGCACCTATTATGCATGGCTAATATAGGACTGCTATTGCTTTACTTTACTGCTACAGTCATACTATGATAGGACTTGTATGGTAGTATGCTTACTTGAAGGCCTTTACCTTGACGCAATCTTACCCCTGCATACCCTGCTGTTAGGCTAGACACACGCTTACTACTATATATTTCATTACTTATACATCTACTATGCTTGTACTACATGCGTGGTGGAAACTGGTGATATCTAGACTATGGGAAGAGTGCTGCGTGTGTGACTTGGGTGTGTGGAGGGTGAGGGTTGTGTCGACCAAGTTGGAGTATATGATGAGCTTGGGGCAAGTCTTACCATGTGGTGCTACCTGGGCACCCCTGGAAATGGATACCTATGGTGGGTAAAGGGTATATGAGGTGGTCCCGGGTGCAAACCTATGATGGGAGGAGCCCAGGGTGGAGGTGCTATGGTGGCACGGTAAATGGACACCCTGATGAAGACATTCTAGCTTGGTCATCCCTAAGGACTTACTAGTACTCAGATTCACCGGGAAGCCTTACATACCACTCGCCCTATATGGTGTGGGACGGCCGGACTACTTGGTAGGATATTGCCACTACTGCTAGGTTGATAGCGGATAGTGTAAGGAGGTACGGGGCACGGAGGATTTCCCCCACACCCTTCCAAGACTTCATGGAGACCTTGTGGACCCGGCTCATAACTCATAGTTTCAGCCACCCTAGACTAGACTTGGGGTGTACTAGGGCTGAATGGTAGAGTGGCATTATCCTAGGCTAGCAAGCGGCCGAAATCAACCTAGTTGATGATGGTCAGTGAGGAAGGCGGATCTTGTGGTTATGTAAAACCTCTGCAGAGTGTATGGTTGATCGATCAATACATGTGCTGACTTGTCGGCTATGGACCTTTCCTGGGTTTCGCTTAAACTAGATAGTGAGATGAGTCCTTCTCTCCTTCCCCTCGTGAGAGAGTGTCGGACGTAGCCAGGGGCTACGGGCCTTGAGACAGTGCCAAGAGGGAGTTGGCCTATCGACTGAGCGATGGTATGGTGATGGTGTGGAGATGGTGGTGTATCGATCCCAGGATCGAAACCTGGCTCCAGAAAGGGAATGGGGTAGAATGTGTGTGGGAATGGTGTTAAAACCTGACTATACTATTATATACTTGATATGCTAAATACATAAGAAACCCCAGCCATATAGGTTCCTCTTGATTATATCCAACTTGCATTCAATTTCCACAAAGCAATGCTCATAGGGTGGGAGTGGCCAGTACAAATGATACTGATAAATTTTGGCACACAGGTTCTGCTGAGGAGTATGGCTCCAGGGAGTTTGACAGTTGAGGGGTTCGTGCCTATGCTCGAGTTTGACGATCTTATCTTCAAGCTGTTCTGAATGAATGCTACTTTTGATTCCGCCAATGCGGTGATGTAATAATTTATGTAATTCTGCACTATTTGTACTCTGAATTTATCGTTGTATGGATGTGATATTCGACTGGAATTTGGGTAATATGATCTACAACGGTCGTATTACACTTCGACTCTATGGATTTCCCTTCACGGAAATCAGGTCGCTTCAACATGTAAGCCATCGGGTCCCATAGGTCGGATGCAGAAGGGTCCCATAGGTACACGTCGGATGGAGAAAGGACCGAGCGGAGTCTTTTATGATGAATTGCAAGCATCATAGATGAGTAACTATAGGTCCCATAGGTACACATCTAATGGAGAATGCTCCCACATATACACGTAGGATGGAGAAAGGACCGAGCGGGAGACTTTATGATGAACTGCAAGCATCACAGATGAGTAACTATAGGTCCCACATGTACAAGTCGGATGGAGAAAGGACCATGTAGAGATTTATGACGAAGTGTCAGTTCGTTACAGATCAAAAACTTCATCACAAATGTGTAATTAGTTCAATGACTGAAGCCCTAGTCATCACAGATGAGCAGGAATAGTCGCGCGAGGTTTTTTTCTGACGAACACCGTGTAGTTCTATGATGTTTTTGCATGATGATGCCTAATTTCATCATAAATAGAGAGGGTTGGAGGATCGTCACCACTGATCTATGATGAAACAGAAATATTCATCATAAAAATAATCTTCTATGATAGTTTCAAAATCATCATTAAGATTTTCATCATAGAAGTGGATATTTCTATTAGTACGGTGATAGTTGGGAGCTATCGGGTTTCTTCAGCTATTTGGTTTATAATTTGGCGGACACTCCAATGGGAAACAGGTGTTCTCGGATTCTCAGTGTTCAATCCTAATAATTCGACGAACGCTTCATCAGCATTCGATAGACTCTCCATCACCTATTCCAAAAGGGTGTTAGTGCCTCTGCTAGGAAAATTACTAAATTGGGATGGTGTATCAGGACACTCCACCGGATTTGGCGACAGAAACTATGTTCTAGGTTTTAGCTGGTTTGATTCCTAGTTTGGAGTGATAAATCTACACAATACTCCTAGGATGACTCTAGTGACATACTAGGCTAGTGTTAGTTGGATTTTGAGCTTTGGGTAACTAGTGCAACTAGTGTTTGGGGCATGATCATATTCATGAAAAACTTAAGATAAAGACTTGAGATTACGCAATGAGTACTTAGCTTTGACATTCAAGAATAAAGAGATGATCATGACCATGAAATGTGGGTTGAGCACATCATGTGTTCCATCCTTGAGGAGATAATGAGCCATTCTTGATATTCTTGCAAAAATCCATAAAATGGCATGAGAAAAACATTGAGAAGGATCCTTAGGGATTAATCATGCTTAGAGTCTTGATCTTAGCTTTGTGATGAGTGAGAGATCACCAAACTTCATGATCCATACATGCATGATAGATTTGAGATTAGGGTTTGTGAGAAATATCCAAATAATTGAGACAAGAGCTCATGAGCTAACCATGACCATGGGTTGAGATGAGGATGACTTGAGCCTGATGAGATGATGACCTTGATTTGGTTGCTTCCATTCCATCTTCCACTTCCACCTCCAAATCTCCATTTTCTCTCTCTAGTTCTTCCTTGTTCTTGCTGAGAGAGGGAGGAAGATGAGAAATGAAAAAAGTGAGATGAGCTTGGGGTTGCTTTAGCTGAGATGTACTTCTCCATTTTTGTGCATATGATAGTTGGGGTCCAAAGGTAAGTGGAGGACAACTCATTGTCCACTCACTAGTTGCTAGTTCAGTCAACTGGCGGATAGTCCAGTAACTCTCAAATTTTGGTAAATCGATCCAAGCACTTGGGGTTTGGCATTCGGGCCAATAATCATATTCCAAATCATGACAACCTAACCACTAACATTTAGAGTTAATTAGGTGATGCATCTTTTGTAGCTTTGGTTGACTCATGTTGACTTGTATTGACTTGGGATTTTCTGAGATGTGAATCACTCCAATGGGCAAAAGAGCAATGTATTCTTCAGTTCCAATTGTCAGGGATCTTTGCAAGAGCTCGATAAGGTGCTTCACTGATGGTCAAAAATGAGAGCCTATATTGTAACTGAACACGGGTTGTTACACAGGACGCTCAAATAAATCCACACACACTCATCCATATGAATACACACATAAATGCCATGTTCTTATAAGCACATCAAAAAAATTCGAACCAACAGATCTTGGGATTAAGGAAGTCACCACATATATCTCATTGTTGACGAGCACAACGCCAATAGCTAAAAAATAGCACCAGTAAATCTTGGACGAGTCTAGAAAAATGTGACCATATCAAGTCGAGATTTTGAGTCTAGATGCACACGTTACACCATAAGGAATCTAATCAATTGAGATAAGCTTGGTTCAAACCTATTTGATGCATGCAGCATGCTACTGTTTTATGGATTTTGAATTACTAATTCTATCTAGAAAAGCTTTAAAAACCTTGGCATTTTAGGAATTTTCATGCCAGATTAAGAGATAGTGATTTAATCCAATTTTCAAGGGTTGCATAGGCTAGGGATTAGACTGAGAGATGGGTTCATTTAATATACATGGCCTCATGGAGTGTTAGAATAACATGACTACTATAGTCAACTTTTTTAGAGACGGTGAGATTCAATATCTAGGGGTATGTCACAACCGCTTCTACCCAAGGGTCTCTAGAAATAAAGTGTTTCTAGACTCTAGAGGCGGGTCTGCAATCACACCTAGAAATCGATTTAGGGGTGGTCGAAAATCAATGGCTATTTGAAATCGAATTTTCAAGGGGAACTGAAAACACCAACCGCACCTAGTAATGATTGTTTAGAAATTGAAAATCATCCTCTAACAATTAGCAAACAAAAATTTAATACTTGGACATGCTTACTAGCCAGTGTGTGTGGTTACTAGGATTTGAATATCTGGCCTCTGGCCTCATGTTATGCTATCCTTTGTATTAACTTTTACGAATCTTATATTGAGTATTTAGGAATCTTAATAATTTTAAATGAAAAATAGAATACAAAGTTTTAGATCTGATCGAGTAATACAACTTTTGGTATGGGACTTGTCTACATTTGAGGTAGTTTTAAATCAAAATTTTGAATTTAAAATTACAGAACTTAAAGCGTATATTTGGGATTCTAAATGATTTCAAATGAAAATTTCATTGACTACAAACTTTTAGATCTCATCAAATTTTACAAATTTGCTACAAAGTTTATCTTCATCTGCCTTCATTTGAAAAGTCGTGATTTTTTATGTTGCACCTATTTTCGTAGGCTCGTCACATTATTAGCCTTACCTAAAAATCATTTTTATTCACGATTGGTGTTTTCCATTGTCTATAGGAACACCTAGAAATCAATTTAGAGGCGGTTCATCTTTAGATATGTTTTTAGAATAGGCTTTTGTTGACACCAGAGGTGGCACACACAGAAAAGACTACAAGCGCACTATTGTCAGAGTAGCTTTTCACCAAGGAGTAATCTTGGGTATCGAATCCATAGGGAACAAGGAGTGATCGAATTCTAGAACTAATTGATTTCTATGAATGTTGGGGAGGAAAGGAGTGGAATACTATAGATGATTCTACTACTATTACTTGAACAAGGAATGATAGATAACAGCTGTTTACTTTGGGGCATAGCCCGCCTACCAACCTAGGAGGGTTAACTAAATAAGGTCTACCACGAGCCCTACGATTTAATAACTTAGCCTATCATGGTGGAATATAGAGGATGGACAAGGCTGTCACCACTTGCCACCTACCACAATCTATCTAGAGACTTAGCCGCAAACACAGGAAAGGTATAGCCTAAGCACCACGCTTAATCTATGCGCTTACTACTCTAATCTGGATCCTGATGAAACAAGACTAGAGCACTCTAACCAAGCGGTGAAACTCAGTAAACAATAGAAATGTAACAAAACTTAATGCAAGAATGGGAATAGAATTACCATAGAAGAGTCACAAAGCTACAGGAAGAAGAGGTCGCCGACAAGCCTGGCTCCTCCTCTAGCTTCTCCTCGCCTTCTCTCTCTCTACTCTAGAGACTATCTATCCTAAGCTAAGCTACTCTCTTGAGAGCTCTTTCTTCACTTGTGTGTCTTACAAATGAGCTCACGACCTCTATTCACTACTATAGAAAGGCAATTCATCACCGGGACCTTCACCAATGGTTTGAGATAACCGGCAGTGATACATATCACCGCCGGTCCATACCCATGGGACCCCCTTCTGGCCAAATAACCGGCGGTGATCATGGGTTTCACCATCGGCCCGATGTATGATCCGGTGATGAATAGAATCTTGCCCTTCGCCGCCGTGTCATCCGCCGAACCGGCGGTAGAAGGGTTTTCACCACTGGCTACTCGTACTATGCCCAACGCCCGACGAAACCAGTAGAGATAATAGTTTTTTTACCACCAGTGCCAAGATGGACGTGTGCGCTACAGTAAGATCTGGCGGTGATTAGGTTATCACCATCGGATTACCATATGAACCGACGGTGAAGTAACCATTGTTTGAATGGACGTGTTGGTTATCCAAAGTCTGGACTAAAGCCCTAATAAGGTTGGCTGGCCACCACCACCTCCCACATAGCTGGCCCATTGTTCCACTCTTGCTATTTGTGTGCACGCCTCGCATCGCGCCGCCGCTAGATCCAAGAGAAGCAAATCCTGGCCACTGAGTGAACCAACCTTGGATCAATGCTTCACACACTCTAGGCCACCCTCCCATGGATCAGTGACGTGGCAGGGCACCGGGTGGGGCTGGGCGGTGCCATGTTGGCACCAGGCGATGCCTCCCTGTGGGCCATGCCTCTCCTGGCCACATGGATGGCTTCTTGAAGGCTTGGTTTTGCTCCTTTTTGCCTATTTTGTCCCTGCAAGCATAATTTTCCAAATACATGTGGAACCAAGTAAAATCTAAACATAAAGTGTCATTTCATGCTTGATTTTATACATTTCATGGCTATTTATTGATGGCAAAGGAGGGTGTTAAGAGCCATCCACAAGCTCCCTCACACTAAACCCTTGCTCGTCCCGAGTAAAGAGTGTGAAATAAGAGGTAATTGACATATGCTTCTCCTCAAAATCTAAACAAGTATAAAAATTATTCTATATCTCATATTCATACATGTGATCTTTCTGGTGGCTAAGATCAAACATTGGGTGGTTGATAAGTGGAATAGCTGTGATCCAAAATAGTCACACTTTCCCATCTCAAATTTCCTTAGACTTTTTAATCAAATTTGTCAAAGAAAACATGATTCATGTGTATCCTCATGTAAGCTCTCTTTGTCACTCAAGAAGTGTTTAGTGGTAGTCCTCTCATGAGCATAAATACCTTACCCTTCATTATCCTAAAGCTTATGTGGGGCTTATAGGTAGGGATCAAAACTAGGCATATTTGTCCTACTTATTGTTGCTAAGCCAAACAATGGGTCCTGGGGGGTCATGTCCTGCAATCTAAACCAAGATATGTGGGTGGATAGTATGGTGGATAATGTCATTTCTCCTTGTTTCTTCTTCTCTTTTCCCTTCAGGGATCATGGCTATCTCTTCTCTCTTTTTTTGGAAGAGAGCTAAACTCATGAGCATTTGTGCTCAAGCTTTCTTTTCTTTTTCTCTCTTCTTTTTTTAGATAGCCATGTCCTCTGTGGAAAAAGAAGGTATGTATATATTTTTTTCAAAGGGAGAAATAAGTCTTTATGGTGGCATGAATGAGCGTACTTCCAGTGTAGAAGTAGCTTAGAGAGGTGGTATATGTGGGCTTGGTTATAAAAGCATGCAATAACTCTCTAACTAGATTTCAAAGTTTGACAAGGCTCAAAGTAAGATCAAATAGCACTTGTGCTAGTTTTATAAGCAAATATACTTTGGCTTTAGTAGGCATTTTTCTCACATGAGGAGTCATGATATCATAGCATTTTATTTTTAGTAGATAAATATCCCTAAGGTTATGAGTAAAGAAAAAGCAACTTATTTAATCACTACTATATCTCACAAATTAACTAACTTAGGTAGACCATACTAATCAAAACTAGATCACAAGTTCTAAGCATGAGAATACAATAGAATTTATACAAGTCAAATTTTTAAGGATCAACATAGTCTTATGTGTTTAGCCATTTAGTTGTTATTTTCATGTGTGTAGAGATAAAAATAATTAATTTTAGCAAGAAAATCATGTACTAGAAAGAAATAGAGGTGCATACCTACGTGGGTGATCAAGGTGGGCCTGAGAGCCAACCTTTGCCACGCCAAGCGGCGGCAATGGGGCACCGGGCGTTGGGCCCAAGGCGCCGAGCAGTGGGCCCAAGTGGCCCCACTGCATCTGGCTTTTGCTCAGGGTGTTTTGTAGCGTGTACATGACTCAGTGATGGCACTTTCATGATTGTGGGAAGCCGTCAGAATCCAAAGGGAGGCTTCCCCCCCCCCACACACACACACTATCTTCTTCGATAATCTGTTTCTTTTATTCAAAATAACAAAGTCCTACTAGTGGGAAAACACCAGAGGACAAAACACATTTAAACTAACTTTAACTTTATTTATTAGGCGCTTGATTACATAATGAAAATTTAAACTAAAGAAAACAAATCTAACACAAACAAATCAAACCTAACACAACCTATAGCAAACTAAGGAAAAACAAATATAAACTAAAGAGCACCTAATCTAAAAACCTAAGTGGCCACAGGGTCTAGGGGAGTGGCGCCTCATAGAGGTGCTCATTCCCCGTGGCCTTGAATAGGTGCTTGAGCTTCGAGGTGAGCCCCTTGCGGAGTACGTCCATCTTGTCCTCAATGTCAAAGCACTAGAGCTCTTGCTCCGCCACCCTTTTCCCTAGGGTCAGGTTCTCCTCCTTGAGGGTGCACAGCTGAACCTAAAGCCCCTCAAGGGTGAGCTCCTCCTTCTTGTCATCGATGTGCTCCATCTGCCCTAGGAGATCTGCGAATAGGCATAGGGGTCAAACGAAGGTGCACGGAGCGGGCCGACAGCAACCCTTTTGTTGTCTTGGCATTGCTAGAGTCGAGGTGGTGGAGCACCTTCTCATATCGCCCCGAAGGGAGCTAGCACCCAGGTGAGCTCGTACTTCACCCACTTAGGATTGGGGGTGGTGCTACAAGTGCTCTCACTGTTGGTGAGAGGAAGGCTGTCCTCTAACTTGTCCGGAGATTACCAGGGCATGATGCTTATTGGCAGGCATGGGCATAGGAAGATCTGGCGTGGGGTAGAGGCGCACCGTGATCGGCTTCTTCGAGGTAATGTCCCTAGTGGTTGGACGAGAGGGCTGGTCATTGCGGAGCTTCTTACCAAAGAAGTCCTACTGGCAAGGGACGCTACCTCAGCTGGAGGAGAGTTGAAGGGGCTGCTTCACTAGGACCGAGCGGTGGCCAATGGCACCGGGTGGCGCCATGGTGGCTCCCCTTGGGCTCCTAGTAGGCGGAGTCCCCAGCAGGGCTCTTCGACGGTGTGGCGTAGGCTAGCGGCGGCACCTCCAGGACCCTCTCTCGATCAATTTTGTCGATCAGAGCGTGAGCAGCTTGGCGAGCAGTGTGGCTATTCCTAGGAGAGTTACTACCCATGGTGGGAAAACTAGCGAGTCTATGCCTTGGAAATGGAAGAATGGAAGGAATGCTTGTGGAGATGGAAGAACTGGTCGGTGGTATTTATAGGTAGGTGGATGAGATGAGACCTCCCATGATTATCCCATGCTTTGGATCACAAAAATCACTTAGAATCTCAGATAAACACGTGGGGATAACGAATGATATGCCTAGGATAATCATCTCTTCGCATGTTGGATAACAAACAACGCACCTGGACACCGGGCGGCGCTAGTAGGGCAGCCAGGCGGTAGCCCAAGGGCACCGGGCGACGTGGCCTAAGTGGCCCTTCCCTGCCCCTTGCCTTAGTCATGTCAATTGGGGTCCAATGTCCCTACTATACCTTTTCCTCGCATTAGAATGGGTCTTATAGCCCTTTTTATACAAATAGACTACCAAGCCCATTCCAGAATGGAAAAACATGCATGAGTGCTAGAAGGTTATAAACTCTATTATATCTAGCTCCTTTAATTCTTGCATGTTGGGTTCATAGTAAAGTTTTAAGCATTGACCATTCACTTTAAAGATGTTACCTTCATCACTTTCCAACGTGATGGCTCCATGGGGTGAAGTGGCAACTAGCTTAAATGGCCCATCCCACTTACTTTCTTAACTTTTCGTGTCCTGAAAAGTCAAATCCTAGAGTTAAAGAGTAATACCTTATCTCTAGGGTTGAATTTCTTTTTCTTAATTCTCTTATCATGACATCGTTTAATTCTCTCTTTATAGAGTTTGGCACTATAATAGGCTTTTTCTCTCCACTCCTCTAGTTCAGGAGATTTTCATTTTTCTGATTTTGCCCTGCTAAATGTAGGTCCATATTCCATTTCTTAATGGCCCAGTGAGCTTTGAATTCTAGTTCTACAGGGAGATGGCAGGTCTTCCCGTACACTAGTTGACATGGAGACATACCAATGGGTGTTTTATAGGTAGTTCTATAAGTCCAAAGTGCTTCTGATAATTTATTTTTCCACCCTGTCCCCATTTCCTCTATAGTTTTCTGTAGGATATTCTTAATTTGCTTATTAGAGGTTTCTGCTTGTCCACTAGTTTGAGGATGGTATGGTGTGGCTATGCTATGTTGGATTCCTTGGTCAGTCAAATATCGTATGAAGTTTTTATCAATAAAATGAGGTCCTCCATCACTAATGACCATCCTAGGGACACCAAAACGGGGGAAGATAGTTTCTTGAAACATGTTTTTAGCTTGCTTAGCATCAGCTGCTTGGCATGGTATAGCTTCTACCCATTTTGAGACATAGTCAACAGCCACAAAGATGTATTCAGAGTCATAAGACTTTGGGAAGGGTCCCATAAAGTCTATTCCCCAAACATCAAATAACTCTACTTGTAGGTTATTAGTGAGTGGCATAGCATCTCGGGTGTTTATATTTCCATGTTTTTGGCATCTAGTACACCTTCTAATAAAATTTTTTGTGTCTTCATACATGGAGGGCCAAAATAAACCACTTTGCCAAATTTTTGCATGTGTTCTAAAGGCTCCATAATGGCCTCCATATTCAGTAGAGTCACATATTTCTATGATTTTAGTGGCTTCTTCTAAAGGGACACACTTTCTAAGGAGTCCATCTGAACAGACCCTATAGAGGTAAGGATCGTCCCACAAGTGGGTTCTACTTTGGTACAGCAATTTCTTCCTATTTTCGCCCGGCGGGACATAACCGGTTACTATAAAATTAACAATGTTTGCATACCAAGGATTTGTGTGTGTGACTTTTAGAAGGGTATCATCACAGCAAGAAATCATTTATGGGAAGGTTGTCATTATCATGAAATTACAGGCATGAGAGGTGATCTGCTACAGAATTTTCTACTCCCTTTTTATCTTTTATTTCTAAATCGAATTCTTGGAGTAACAAAATCCAGTGGATCAGATGGGGTTTAGCATCTTTATTAGCAAGGAGGTATTTTAAAGCGGCATGGTCCATATAAACAATTACCTTAGCCCCTACTAAGTAAGATCTAAATTTATCTATGGCAAAGACTACAGTCAAAAGCTCCTTTTTAGTGGTTGCATAATTAAGTTGTGGTCCTGTTAGAGTTTTACTAGCATAGGAAATTGCATAATGCTTCTTTTCGTTGGTTTGACCAAGAACAGCACCGATTGCATCACACATTATTTCAAAAGGTAGGCTCCAGTCAGGGGGTTGTATGACTAGGGCTAAAACTAAAGCCTTTTTCAATATATGAAAGGAATTCAAACATTCATCATCAAAGTTAAAAGGAGTATCTTTTGCTAGCAAAGTAGTTAAAGGTCTAGCAATTTGAGAGAAGTCTTTTATGAACCTTCTATAGAAACCAGCATGGCCTAAGAAGCTTCTAATTCCCTTAATATTAGTGGGGGGTGGAAGTTGCTCGATCACATCGATTTTTGCTTTATCCACTTCTATCCCACATTTTGACACTCTATGGCCTAGAACTATCCATTCTCTAACCATGAAGTGGCACTTTTCCCAGTTTAGGACTAAGTGCTTCTCCTCACATCATCGAATGTCTTGCCATAGACCGAGAAATCATCGATAAAGACTTCCATGATTGTTGATGGTAGTTAATGTCAATTATAAATCATCAACATAACCTACATATATGCATAATTCCATCACCAACCATAGTTATAGGGTTTGATTCTACCAAGTTCCACGAGTTTTGGTGCTATCACTTGTCTCGCAGGATATTTAATTTTTCATAGGACAAAATTATCTCAAATGATGAATTGGAGTGCACCATTGCGAAGAGCTCATCGAGCTGATCGAAACAGATATATTATTTGCTATATTTGGAGCTCGGAATGAAAAGATATAAATTTCGCAAATAAAAGAAAAAACTCCACATTATGAGCTACGGGATTAATTGGGCCCAATTCAGGAATTTGGCCCATAAAGGCCTATGTGCATTTTAATGAGATATAGTAGAAAATTTAGTACCAATGAGGCTATTCAGAGGGGGAGGGTGCCTAGCGCCCCTCATAAATAGCAGCCCTACCCCCCTTCCCTCAGCATATCCAGAAACCCTAATTAATATCCTCATCTCAGGATCAGGGCATCAAGAGAAGATTAGTCCTCTATTAGGATCTAGTCTTGTAAATAAAAATATTGAGTTAGAGAGTAAGGGAAGAGTTTGGAGGAAGTACCGGCATGTCGGTGCTACCTCTACTGGCTTGTACTTTAATGGATCTAGGCTTCTCTAAGTCTACATCTGAGATACTTCTGGTAATTGATTTCTATTTAAACTAAGTATTGTGCTCTTTTGTTCATGGGTTCACTAGTTCTTTTGAGTACTCTATTTCTTGCTAGCTGGATTAGAGTAGTAATCATTAGCATAAGCGTGGTGCTTGGGCTATCGGCTACCTATGTTTACTCCCTATTTCTTGGTTGTGTGGTAGCAGCGAGAGGTGACAGCCCTGTCTATCCTTTGTAGTCCACACCGAATTGAGCAGGTTCTTAAATTAGTAGGACCATAGTCGCGTCAGTAGAGTTATCTATTAGCGGTG